>NC_136714.1:15742645-16342645 GCF_936440315.1 Barbus barbus
ATTATGGATTTTTGGAAATTACCTTTCATGCGGTGTGTAACTGTAACGGGGCGAATGAGACGTGAGAATCCATGTGCAAGCTTTTATTAATAAACACAGTCAAAAAACAGGCAGGGTCAAACAACAGCAAACAGGTATGGTACGGGCAAGACACAGAGCAATCCTAGGGCTAGCGAGAGTTGACGATCGGCGAACAATATCCAACAGGGCAAGGCAAGAGATAATCCAGGTATACGAGCAGTAGTCCAAGAGAGGTGCAAACAGAGTCCAAACGGCAAGGCAAAGGGTACATCCAGGAAACACGGGCAAGAATCAACACACTAGAAAAACGCAAGGCAAGACTAAGACAACAAAGAGGGTTCCGTATCGCAGCTAAAACTAGGAGAGTTATAAATGCAGAACAATACTGGAACTAAACAGAAAAACACAGCATGGCTCGGTAAGGCAGCTAACACTAGGGGAGTGCTATACGCAGAACAATACTCGGCCGTCAGGGAGAGAAATTCCAACGCTTATAAAGAGTTTGAGATAGTGTGTGATAATTTTCAGGTGTGAGCGTGATTCGTGGAATCAGCTGTGTGTGTTGTCAGTGCAATGGATGATGGGAAATGCAGTCCAGTGTGATGTGTGGTGTGAGAGTCAATATGATGATGAGGCGACCTCTTTTGGCAGTTGGACGGAAGGCCACGAACAGTAATACAGCTCTAAGTGAATGAAAACATCCTGCAAATTTTTCAATCTGAAAGTGCACCGTGTCAAGTAAAGTTATTGTCTCTCAAAAGAAAGAGTCGACTCTGAATCATTGAAACGAGTCATTTTAAAATGAATCCCAAGCCGTTTCATGTTGACGTCAACGTGAAACATTAGCATATTGCGCGCGCAGACCTGGGAAAACTTGATTTTCACATTGGTCTGAATGAAAATGCTAATTCATTCTAGGTGCCGCTTTTGGAGCGTTAAAAGCTCACAAACACTGCTTTAAATGAAATCGACCAATCACTGCAAATCAGCGTCATGCAAAGGAGGGGTTTGGAAAAATGAATCGTTGAGCGAATTGTTTGGGAGTTGTTGAGCAAATAAGTAAAAATAAATGCATATTATAAGAAAATGAAGGTGGTTTTTGGCCTTGCATGCACGTCAACCTGTTGTTGGGGACTCCCAAAACCAAAATAGGAACCTTTCATAATCCATAATAGGGGCACTTTAATATATGCATTAATAATCAGCCAATATGCTAGTAATATGCATGCTAATAAGCAACAAGTTTGGTCTATTCTTTTTGGAAGCTACTTTACTTGCAGTCTGAAGGCACATCAGTGAAGACTCTGAGCAGGAACTCTCCTTTTTGACCTGGGTCAAAGGTTGTGGGGATGATGACGTAACGTCCCTCCTTTAGCTCTTTCCTCAGAAAGACGTAGCGAGAGTTGATGTAGATTGACCCCGCGACCTTCTGCTGAGCCGAGTGCATTCGGTATTTCCTATTCAACTCCACCTGGTGGTAGAAAAGTGGCTTGATCAAGACAGGAACATCGACTGACAGGATACCATACAGCACTTATATTTTTTAGTTCTTATATCATTGGCTTTATCTGCAGGCAGATGTAAAGGTTTGTATTGTGTTAGAATGTAATTGTGTACCCTATGGATGTCAAATCCAATGGCCAGGTTCTCGCCTTTGCCCTCCTTTGGAGTAGCTCTGCGTTCCTTTTGCTGCAGGCAGATCAGCACCTCGTCTTCCACTTTTCTCACATCAAAAACATACTGTGGGTGGAAACATATATTAAACTTAGTCCCATGAAGGCCCAGAGTGTCAAATGCCTCTAGGACAAGAACAACATTTTAAAAAGACAGATGCACACAGGCACACTGACCTGTGGGTTTTGAAGAAATGTGGCTTTATGGTTAATGCAGCCTCCGGCGCGGTTGCGGAGCGGGTCGTCTCGGGGAATCCAGGAGCCCCTCATCACCTCCTCCTCCCAGGTCTTATGAATGCTCAAGTAAGATGTGTTGATCAGTCGACACAGGATCAGGTCGGTGAAGTAGTGACAGAAATCCTCAAAGTTCATCCTGGTGAAGCAGTTTACAGCCAGTGGGGGAATAGAAGTTTATGATACATGGAGAATTTAGGCGTTTATCAGATGCTCTGGGGTACAATAGTATAAAACCTGGGATTTCGGGATAAAATTGGATTTAAACCTGGGATAAAATCTGATTTAAACACAGAAATTGAAGTTTTGAAGCAAAACAGGTTAACAACAAACACTAAGATATTCTAAAAAAAAATTTGTTAGGTTGATCTGATTTTTACTATGTTTTTAACAATTTAACCCTTGAAGGTAATAATTTACAAAATGGTTCAATTTGTTAACATTAGTCATTGCATTATATATCATGAATTAACAATGATAAGTACTCTTTACAATATTTACTGTATTAATATAGCTTAATTTCCCTATATACTAATACATTACTATCAATACAAGGTCTTTTAATTAACATTACTGTATTATATGCAAACATGAATTTACAACAGTATGTGTCCTATTTGACATTAACCTAGATTTACAAATGCTGTGTATATATATTTACAAATAAATTAACATTAACCTAGATTAATAAATGCAAAAAATTGTTCATTGTTAGTCCATCATGTAATGGAGTAACTAATGTTAATGATTTTGGATTAATGTTTTGTAATTGTAAATTAACTGTTTAATATAATATAATATAATATAATGAATAAACAATATATTGATCAATTGCCTAATACCTAGTTTAATAAATTGTGTAGAAATTGTTTATGCTTTAACCAATACTTTAAGCAATAAAGATTAGTTATTGCATATATTATAATATTTTCATTATAATTAAAACACACACACACACACACACACACACAAGCACACACACAGTATATACAAAACAGAAACATTTTCATTTGTGGTCTCAGACTTTTGGAACCCATCTGATAAGACACTCTGATCTAGACTAATCTAGAAAGTAAGAGTTGAGCGAGCCTCACCAAAACTCTCCATCATCCTGAACAGTGACGCCCAGTTTCTCTCTCTCACTCTTGCTCACTTTCTTCCACTCTTCTGAGCTACAAAACAGAGTAGTGATTACTCATCGTACACCAGACTGAGAGAAATAAACATTCACACACGACACACACGACTATACTCACTGACAACAGCCTGCGTCCATAACCATCAACTAAGATTTCCTAGAATTTTGTGAAAGAAATAGAGCACTTAACGAAGTATGATATTTCTAATCAAGCCCAGAATAAATAATTCATCAAGCAGAAATACGAAGAAAGATTGCTTTCACCTCAATAAGAGTCTTCTGGCTGGCCAGTAAATAATTCAGAGGCCAATATAACCCTGTCTGTTGTAGCACATGAACAAAGACTGATGCGAAGGATTGTCAAGATTTTCCTCTCTGTAATTGCACAGCCCTATTTTAATATTATGTTGCTCCCTGCAGTGGTGGATATTTAGGTTAGGTGTCGTCAAACAAGAGCACAGTTATTTCAATGAAAGGAGGTGGATGTATTAACACCCTCAGACCTCTGCATTTCAATCACAGCAGCTTCCTATTTTATACCAGCCAGCCTGACTTGATATCTCAATTTCACACCAGTCAGCGATAAGAATAGACACTTCAGCTATGTGTTATTTATACTGAAATCATATCAAGAGGAAGGAAAGAAATGATTTTCTCTATTCTCTGAGGATATATAGCACTACACTGCAGGAAGCTAGAGAAGGCAAAAGGACATATCATTTCTGTATGTGCTTTCACTCTGTTTTTTATAAATTATAAAGAATTGAGTGTTGGGAAGATGTGCAAAAAGTGTCTGATTACAACACCCCGTCGTAACATTGCAAGTGCTTCAACAAAAAGTTTTGGTGCTCATTTGGTAAATTTGGGTTTGAGTCTGGCTTGCAACTAGGGCTTACTTTCGCACTGTCAGTCCAAATCCGATTATTGTGTATCGGATTCTAAATGACTGACTGTCCACACTGTGTATCGCAAACAGATACGATTGGGTGTGTCACTCTTCATTTTCTGGAATATCTGCATTGGTTTCTGTCAATTAAGTTGCATTTCTATGCCTACACCAAAAAAATTTGGCTTTATTCCATGCTGCCACCAGTCTCAAAATTTAAAGAAGTGTGTAAACTGTGCCGACTAGCAGTATATTGTTCTTTTTTTAGCTCAACCTGCACTTCATAACAACACAACCTTGTTTTTGCAAACACTGATTTAAATGACATTTCTGGAAATCTGATTCAGTCTGACCGAAGATTCTTTTTGCCACTTAAAATGTAAAAATGTCAGACATTGTTGTAGGAAACATGCTGACAGTTGGTGCGGAAACAATGTGTTTTTGGGAAGTGCAGGTTGAAAAAAAATTGTATTCTAAAATCTGATAGTTCACCCAAAAATAATAATTCTATCATTAATTACTCACCCTCCTGCCGTTCCAAACCCATAAGACCTTCATTCATTTTTGGAACACAAATTAAGATATTTTTGATGAAATCCGAGAGCTTTCTGATAGAGGTCTCCAGCAGGACTGTTTTTTAATCCCGCTCCCGCGAGGTTATATTCCGCACCCACCCCGCTCCCGCAATATATTCACTCTTTGTTCACCCGCTGTCCACTTAGAACATTTTTCTTTCCGACCCGACCGTTCCCGCTAAATTTATATCTCCAGAACCTCACATTTAAATTTCCGCTAGCCTAGGCTACTAAAAGAAAGAGAGATAGGCTAGCAAATAAGAGTCTGCACAAAATTTAGAATTTTTTATTTTATTCATCTTGTCAAGAGTCTTGAATTTATTGACAGCTAAATGTAAAATAACATTAACATTTTGCTGCCAACACAGTAGAAAAATCGTCTTGTGCAGGATACAATTTGTTTAACATTTACACAATATGAAAAAAGTGTCGCAGAGAAAAAAATTTAGCCTACAAAAATAGCCTATTAGCTATTTTATTTGTTTTGTCAAAATATTAAATTCGTTTAACATTTTGCTGTGTCGCAGAGAAAAATAAATAAATAAATACGACATCTGTCATTTAAAATTATAGCAAAATATAAACAAAACCGAGTTAAGGACAGCGCATCCACACTTTGCTCCATCCTTATTCTGCTCTGTCACTCATCGACAACCACCCTGTGGGCCGATTCACCACTGGTACAGCCTTCTCTGAGGACCGTTATGCACATGCTGTGCACACAGACTCCCCAAATAAAATGCGTGAGGCAGAAAGCACTGGTTCATGCGTGCAGCGTGCGCATAACATTCCTGAGTGCAGGCTATACCGGTGGTCAATAAGAATAATGCGCAGATATGCTGTTCTCAAAGGATGTCGGGAACGGGATATTGTTAGACAAATTACACCAGAGTTACCAACCGTTACAGCGTTTTATTCAGGAATTTAATCCCACGTCGCAAGAAATCTGGTTGGGTCCCGCGGGAGAGCCACGGGAATGCAGACCTCTACTTTCTGACTCTGCATAGACAGCAGTGCAGAGTCAGAAAGGTCCAGAAAGGCCCAGAAAGGTAATAAAGACAGCATTAAACTAGTCCATGTGACATCAGTGGTTCAACCGTAATGTTATGAAGCTACGAGAATGCTTCTTGTGTGCAAAGAAACAAAAATAACGACTTTATTCAACAATTATTTTCTCTTCCGTGTCAGTTTTCGCCACCATTCATTGGTACTCTTGTGAATGGCGGAAAAAACTGACCCGGAAGGGGAGAAATTGTTGAATAAAATCGTTTCAAAAGAACTTAAATTTGAACATGGTAGTTACATTGCGGTCTATACAGGGTCAGAAAGCTCTCAGATTTCATAAAAAATATTTTTATTTGTGTTCTGAAGATGAACAAAGGTCTTACGGGTTTGGAATGAGATGAGGGTGAGTAATTAATGACAGAATTTTCATTTTTGGGTGAGCTACCCCTTTAATGTGATTTTCTTTTTTCTTCTTCTTTTTTTAAACTTGCTAAATATAATCAGATTCCAAATGGATGTGCACAAAAATCAGATTTGGACTGACAGTCTAAACAAGGCATTAGCTCCCTTATCTCCCATCATGTCCTGTCATAAAAATGTACAAATAATTCAGTTTCTTTCTAATTATTCCCAAACCTTTTGACAGGCAAAACATTTTTTTTTTTACTTAATATGTTTACCCGAAGTATCCTATGAGATTTTCAATTAATATTTCAATCCTTTACCAACACATCTACATATTCACAGTTCTCTAATTTAGATTATTGGCCACATGACATGTAGGTAAACAAATTCAATGTTTCATGTTTTTAGTTAGGGTTTTATTTTGATTTTTTATTTTATTTTAAAATGATTTATTTATTTTAATTTTACATGCTCATGACCTACTTATTAGCTTTTCATCAACTCACATACCCCTGCAGTTTCCTCACAAATCCCAGGCATTTGCAAACCCTGTCATACACCATGCTCTAGATCAGGGGTGTCCAAATCAGATCCTGGAGAGCCACTGTACTTCAGAGTTTAGCTCCAACCCTAATTAAACACACCTGAACCAACTAATCAAGCTCTTCAGACTCATTAGAAACTTCTAGGCGAGTTTGTTGGAACTAAAATCCACAGGACTTTGGTCCTCCAGGAACAGGATTGGATACCCCTGCTATAGTCTGTGTAATACCTCCAATCCAAGAGGGGGCAGTCTCACCTATCACTCCACGGTCCACTCCACTCCTTTTCACCCCAGGGGTTCCTCATGCGAATCATGTGTAGCTTTTCTGACTTGAAAAATGCCAGAAGGCCATGTCCCAGACGGACCTTGCGAACGTCGGTCACCGCATAGGCATGGCCTTTCACTAACCCACATTCCAGTCTTGCCTCCATGTCCTCTACTGTGGTTGCCTGTATACCAAAGGACAAATTTCAGTTAGTTTGCTGAACACCAGTTTCAAGTGTATCCAAAAGCATAATAATCTTTATCCCTGATTAGAATGCAAGCACATGCACTGTCTGTGAATTACCAATTATGAAAACATGGGCCGTTATTTCATGGTACAGTGAAATATGGTGATGTTAATCAGTAGGAGACAAGCCACGCCCATTTATCACACTCCAATGAGCAGAGGGCTTGCTGTGCAAATGAAGCTGACAATATGCATAGGCGTGTAGGCTCTGTGACATGAATAATTGTGTCGACATAAGACTAAGTTGTAAGGATGGACAGAGAGTGACTGAACTTGGACATGAAAGAATTTTGTTGAGTATCTAACAGAACATTTATAAATCAATCAAACAGTTTCTCCTCCATGTTCAAAAGCCCTTACGTTACGGAGAAACTTGATAAAGTTGTTTCTGTTATGATCCCCAGATAACCTGGTTACATCACAGACCTGTCTGGCACATCAGATGATTCTGTTCAAATTAATTTCTAAATGCTGCTGAACACTCAATGGAGCTCTCTTAGTGGACTGAGAGGCATTTTATTTGATATTCTAGTGAAGATAAAAAAAAACTCCCTGCTATGATGATATTCAAAAACATAGGGTTTTTTTTCCCATGGATGAAAGGTTTCACAGACCATTGATAAGCAAGTCATACACAATCAAAGACTGCTTTGAGTCTGGGAAAGTACAGTCTTAAGAAAGAAAATAAATGAAAGAAGAAAAAAATGATGGATGGCTGGATTAATAGATGGATGAGTGTCTGAATACAAATCTTGACAGACGTGAGACAAATGCTGATCAATAATATGTACTATATGTGCTTCCATAGTGTATAAACATAGGAATAAATATAAAAATAAAATGTATATAAAGTATAATGTACTAAAATATACTAAAATAAAGTAAGAGTGTCCTTCTCACCCTGATAGAGCAGCTGATAAGGCCATCCCGATTATGGACCTTGAGCACTCTCTCAAAGAGTTGGTTTCTGGCGACTTCATCCTGAGCAAACTGGCCCTCCAGAAGGTCCATGGGTTCTGACACGCCACCGGTAAAGTCCACCAGGGCATCGGCCGTGTTTCCTCCATCCAGGGCCTCATAGCAGCCATAAACTCTTGATTGGTGTAGAGAAAGAACTTAGCATCACTATGTTATCACACTACTTCTCTGTATAGACCTTTTGAATTTGCCTGAACTACTTACTTGGCATAGGCTTTTTCCACAAGGGCACTCCAGAACTCGTTGCTATCATTTGAATGGCAGTACACCAGCTGGTTTTCCACTGTGGGGAGACGGTCATCGATCACCACGTCCACCCATTCCCCAAACCGCCAGAAGCGGAAGTGGAATATTCCTGCATAAGCGTCTGCCTTCTCCGGATCCCATTCCTGCTCCTTCCAGTCTGGGATAAGCTAGAAAGAGACAAAATTACCATGTAGTATCCACTTTTCATATTTACAGTTTTTATTTTAGTTAAAGTTTTTGTAATTTTGTTATGTGCATTTATGTGTAATTTTTATTAGTTTTATTCTTAAAATACTTTTTCAGAACGTCAGAACCTTATTTTATTATGGTTATTTAATAAGACAACCGTTCTCATTTTTATTTAAATGTTTGAATACACTTTACTTAAAGCCTTTATGTATAATGCATTATAAAAGTAGCTTTAATGCATTAATTATGCCTTGTAATGCACCTTATAATGCATAGTTCAATCTCATAAATAATTGTAACCACATTTAATACATAATAACACTTATCAATTCATTGATACACAATGCATCTTAAATTGAATTTGTTATAATTATTTACGACAAGATGTAATTCATTACAAAGCACAATATGAACAAATATAATTAATAACCATTTATTATAACCAAAGGTTTTTCATCTACTATTTTATTTAAAAGTTTTTTTATCTAATAATTTTATTAACAAGATTAATTTTTATTAAACTATTTTTAATAGTTTTAGTTAACAAGGACAATACACTTGACCTATTAGGCAGACAAAATTCTTGTGTTTGCATAATAGTTTTTTCTATTAATTAAATTTACTTGTGTTTTGATATAAACTGATATACTGTACAAGTACTGAACAATTACAGCAAGTAGTGTATAAGAGTGTATGTTTTTAGTACATTTTGTCAAACTGCTGCCAATCTGTGCAGGAAAATATGAAGATAAGAACTGAGGAACAAAATAGCGTACTACTGTTGTTGTTGTTTTTTTTTTTTTTTTTTCACATTACTGTCAACTAAATATGTGACTCTGAACCACAAAACCAGTCTTAAGTAGCACAGGTATATTTGTAGCAAAAGCGAAAAATACATTGTATGGGTAAAAATTATTGATTTTTCTTTTATGCCAAAAAATCATTAGGATATTAAGTAAAGATCATGTTCCATGAAGATATTTTGTAAATTTCCTACCATGATTAGTAATATGCATTGCCAAGAACTTCATTTGGACAACTTTAAAGGCAATTTTCTCAGTATTTTTTTTTTTTTTTTTTTTGCACCCTCAGATTCCAGATTTTCAAATAGTTGTATCTCAGCCATATCATAACATTGTCATATCCTAACAAAACATACCTCAATGGAAAGCTTATTTATTAATCTTTCAGATTATGTATAAATCAAATAAAAAAACAACAACCTTATGACTGGTTTTGTGGTCAAGGGTCACATATCAGTTTTGTTGACAAATAATATTTTATCACATATTTTATCACTCATTTTATTTGATTTCTCATCACTTGTCATTTTAGTCAAAGAACTAAAATTAATGACATGACAAACTGTCTACATTTACAGGATATTTTCATCAAAAGAAAAAATATAAACAAAAACACTATAAAAAGAGCACTGAACTAGACAAGTTTCCAATATTGTGTAATATTTTGTGGATCAGGATCATGTCATTACTTATTAAAAGACAGAAGCAGGTCAAAAAAGCAGCATTACCCTGAATGTTAAAGACTGTTGAGGGAAGGACACCAGGGTGATTTGGATGCTGTATAGATCAACTACATCTCTTTCATCCGGAGCGAGTCCTCTGGGACAGAACAGAGATTAGATTTCAAGTACACCTCTGTGGTAATTGTTCCAAGCGGAGCAGGTCCATTATCTGGGCTCAGGTACACATTGTGATGCTGACTGCAGGCGACTTCTGTTCAGTCGTGAGTAAACTCTATCGACAGGGAATGTGAAACAAACACATGTAGCAAACACAGATGTCTCAAATTCCCTCTTGGAGAGCCCAGCATTGCTGTTGCCCAGAGCAACAAACATCTAAACAGAAATAAGTTGGTTTCAGAGCACAAGGTCTCACTGTGGCACTCATACCGCAGAAGACATCAGCCGAGAGAGGAGGAGGTCACTCAGTGGATAACAAGCCTAATCCGGCCAGACAAGAGAAAGAAGAAGCCCTAAGCTGTCAGGTTTCAAAACATCTTAACTGGGAACATGTCTCTTGAGCTGACGTTCAACCCTGATATACAGCTGACGGAGATGATGCGTCTGCGAGTACAGTCTCTGCAGCAGCGAGGCCAGAAACGCCAAGACGGAGAGCGTCTACTGAAGTCCAACGAGCACGTCTACCGTCTGGACTTCTCTGAACAGGCCCTGCATTTCACCTGCTGGAACATCCGCATGTCCGCACCCGGCCGCCTCAACATCATTGCCACCTCCCAGCTCTGGACGCCCGACCTGACCCACCTCATGACCCGCCAGCTCCTCGAACCGACCGGCCTCTTCTGGAAAAGTACAGACGATGATCTCCTCCAATGCTACGAGGCTGACGCACAGGAGTTCGGCGAGAGGATAGCCGAGCTGGCCAAGGTCCGAAAGGTGATGTATTTTCTGTTCGCCTTTGAAGACGGCTTGAGTCTGGAGAACATTGAGTGCTCCATTGAGTTCCAGAAGTGAGAGAACCTGAAGGGTACGGCGGCTTTCTGTTGAGTCTACTTAACTTAGACCTAGTAGTTTAAAATTATGTTCCTAAAGACCTATAAAATGAGATTTTATGACCAGATCTTGAGCTTTATCTGTCTGATTGTTCATGTTTAACTGTTTTTGTGAGTGTGATGAGACTTTAATGAAGGTAACCCAAGATAAATCACACTAATAATTCAAGAAGATCAAAATTATTCATGAATAAAACAAAACTTGTGCTTTTAGTGGTTGTAGTTTTTAATTCTTTAAATAATTAATGTACTGGGGTGTAATGGCAGTGCCCTTGAGCAGTGGTTCTCAATCTTTTAGACTTCAAGGCTCCTTAATGTCCACAATAATATTCGAAGCCCATGACTATTCCAGTTTTTTTTCTGGATCAAAAAAAAGGAATTTTACTCACAATTTCTGCCTCCTTGAGCTTGGTATAAACACAAAAATGTATATTAATAAAATATATACAAATGCCCATGGAGTAATAACATTTTATACATTTTCATGACTTTCCAGGTCTAGAAATCACATTTTTAAAATCAGACTACCTCATATATCCAGGTTTTTCTAAACTGTAGGAATCCTGGTTCTTCAAAGGGTGGGTGTTAGTCTTGAGATAACCACTGCCCTTGAGTATGTATCCATGCTGGGTGCATGTGATTGGGTGTGATAAAAGGCTGCTGCAAAGACACGGGGCAAGGATAGCAGCACACACACCTTCATTTATCAATACCCTGTCAGGAAAACAAATGACAGGATGTGGGAGAGGCGTCACATGGGAAAGCCCTATAAGTCAACCCCTTCATGATGATGCGTGTTTCTAGGGGAGAGCAAATGTTTCCCCAGGCAGGGGAAAACACTTCACGCCCTGGGGAGGATGCAGGGGGGACCGAAGCTTAACATTTAAGCTAAATAACAGCTCAGAAACCATTAACCATTAACACCCTTTACCTGTCTACCTCCAACAAAGCTACAAACAGAAACTGAAATACAGTTTACACCAGCTGGGACTACAAGGTGTGCGTGTGTACATTCAAGAAGCCACAGGTGAGTGGATCTCTCCCTTGTTTAACCATCATCAGGTAATGGTATAGCACACAGATCCTATGGCAGGCTGCCACTTACAGCTGCTAATAGAGCACAGAGAGACTGTTTTGCTCATCCTTAAAGTCAAGTCAAGTTGAGCTTTATTGTCATTCGGCTACATGTGGGGACATACAGTGGAACGAAATGTTGTGCCTCGCAGGACCACGGTGCTACATAAATACAGACATACAACAATGAAGTAAAAAACACTATAAACCTATACACAACTAACCTACTGACAGATTTTAACTATAAGTATACTATATATAAGTATTTACCCTATACAAACTATAAAATAAAAGATAAATGTTTCAGGAGGTAGGTGTTTGCATGGGGTTTCAGAGGGGGGCGGGGTGGTTTGAGTTCAGGGCTCTCATAGCCTGGGGGAAAAAGCTGTTGAGCAGTCTGGCGGAGCGGGCTCTGATGCTCCGGTACCGTCTTCCTAATGGTAGGAGCTGGAAGAGACTGTGGGAGGGATGGGTGGAGTCCTTCATGATGCTGTTGGTTTTGCTGGAGCATCGTGTAAGGATAATGTCCAGGATGGAGGGGAGAGGGGCACCGATGATCATTTAATATAACACACCTTAACACACACTTAACAAGATAACAAAAAGATATTCTGACAAAATATGCAAGAATATGCATGTTTAAATCCAACAGCGCAGGTCTCTGCAAGCTTACAGTATCAAGGGAAAAGTGATACCTGTAGGCAAAAATTAAGATTGTTTTGTGCTTGCTGAGCAAAACCTATTGGGCAAACTGTTCAGCCATAAAGTGGTATATTATATTATTCTAAATGTTCTATACATTTGACATATGACAATTCTATACATTAGTCTATATTTGTATATACTAGAATTATGATGACACTTTATTTTAAGGTCCAATTTTTGCTATTAACAAACCATTAACTATGATTTTGCCTCAATAAACTCCTAATTTGCTGCTTATTTGTAGTTAGTAAGGTAGTTGTTAAGTTTAGATATTGGGTAGGGTTAGGGATGTAGAATATGGTCATGCAAAATGTGCTTTGTAATAAACAGCCAATATGGTAATAATTGGCATGCTAATAAGCAAGTTAATAGGGAGAATCGGTCCCTATAGTAAAGTGTTACCAGATTTATGTAGTATTGTCACGGTGTGGTGCAGGAGTGAATGCACGAAGAAGAAGAAGAAAGATAAACAGTCGTTAATAATCCACATAAGGGTAATTAATCATAGGAGGGTAGCAAACACACGCAAACAGACGAGACCGGACAAATAAACACAGAACTCAATGCAACTTATAGTATATTGGGAATGTAAATGAGGATAACCACTAGATACACCCGAACATAATACACAATTAACAAGAGACAGAAACTAGGTCACAGAGCATATGGGGAATGAAAACAGTCTTGGGGTGTGACAGATCACCACCCTCCCGGAAGCCGTGACCTCGCGCCACAGAGAAAATAATGAGGGATGGAGGGGGACTTTGGACAAGGACTTCAGAGTGGACGTGGAATGATGGAAAAAGGTGATAGTGAAGGGTTGGCAGAAAGGCAGTACAGGTGGAGGCTCTGCCAGAGGACGTACACCCGGGAGGAGGACGATCCACAAAGTCCAGGGTGGATCAGATGGAGGGAGGAGCTAGGGAGGTAACAGTAGAAGCCAGGGCGGATCAGATGGAGGGAGGAGCCAGGCGTGACCCAGGCCACAACCCTGATGGAGTGGAGCCGACGGAGGGAGGAGCCATGGTGGAAGAAGGGCTGACGACTCTAGGGGGCCGACCGATGGCGGCGGAGCCCGAGGCGGAGACGGAGAGCAGATGAGCCAGGGCGATGGGGAGGATCCGGAGGGGAAGGGTGGAGGCGGAGACGGAGATTCAGAGGCCCGCCGGAGAGACTGAGGACCAAGGTGGAGCTGGAGGGAGGAGCCCAACGGAGCTGGTGGGATGGAGCGACAAGGCGCAGCCGGAGGAGCAGAGTCCTGAGGCGATGGGGGGACAGCGATCAACCAAGGCAGAGCCGGAGGGAGAGGGAGCCTGGTGGAGCTAGTGGGCCGATGGGTGACGGTGGAGACGAGGGAACTAGGAGCCGAGGTGGAGCCGCTGGGTCGAAGGGCCGAGGCGGAGTTCGAGACTCAGAGGCTGGAGGCAGAGACAAGGGATCCTCCAGTTCCGACGCCGATGGAGACTGGCAGACCTGCGGCGATCCCACCGCACAGATGGTGGGCTGAGGGTGAGCTGAGGGGCTGCCAGGAAGCAGCGGTGGCAGAGCTGAAGTGGCAGGGATGATAGGAGGAGGCAGGAGAGGGAGGGTGGGTGGGAAATCCAGGCAGGTAGACAGTTCTGGGTAGCTAGAGAGTTCAGATGAAGGGGGAAGCAGAACAGGCATGTCTGCGTATATATCCATGTTAATAAAGTCCTCAGAGTCCTGCAACTGCTCACCCTCAGCGGCGGTGCAGTGGGCGGGGCTTTCCTCAGCACGCTCTCGCTCCACTATAACATCCACCGTCGCGTGCGATGTAGCCAGCTCTCGCACCTGGTCGGACGGTTGATGAGGCTCTGGCTCTGGGGCAATCCCCAGCTCAGTTGCTCCTTCTTGCGATGGCTCGTGGGTTGCGATGGGCTCTGGCTCTCTGTCTGCAGTGGGCTCGGACTGACACTCCACAAATCAGGGTGATGGTGGGCTGGGCTCTGGGTCAGGAGTGGGGCCGGTGTCATCATCTGCAATGTCCACAATGAGCAGCAATCCACAGGACACCAGCACCCACTCAACGAAGGTGGCGAGGCTCTCTCAAGGACCGTCCCCGGACAGCTGCGCTCATGTGGAGGTGTTCAGTCCAGCTTGATAAAACGAGCAGAGGCAGCTGTCCAGGTAGTGTGTAAGTTTGGCGAGAAACACAAAGTGTGGTCCTCGAGAGAGCGGTCCCCCTACTCCTGCCCCCCTACCCCCTACCCCCTACAGCAGGAGGACGAGGACAGCAGGATCGTTCATTACACAAAACCAAAAAACTGACAAAAAAAACTAAAATCAAAACGAGGGGAAGATGCCACTAAATTTACTTTCTTGTAAGGTCCGGTCTTCTGTCACGGTGTGGTGCAGCATAGAACGCACGAAGAAGATGAATATAGATAAACAGTCTTTAATAATCCACATAAGGTTAATCCATCATAGAAGGGTAGCAAACACATGCAAACATAGAGGAGACCGGACAAAGAAACACAGAACTGAATGCAACTTATATGGGGAACGTAAATGAGGATAACAACGAGACACACCTGAACAAAATGAAAAATATGATACAATAATATATAGTATAAATATAACAATGTAATAATGATATTATATTGGTATATCATCTAACATTGTTATTCTATTATTATTATTATTATATAATAAATATAATTATATTATAATACAATAATAATATTGATAATGTTTTTTTTTCCTATTTATTTTTCTGTTTTATCAAGGTCACAAGATCACAATAAAAACGGCCTCCAAATTCTACAATGCTCTCCTTATCTTGCAAATTAATCAGTACTGGGAATTTGCATACAAATCTTCTCACAGCTGCACTTTCATACTGAACATCAATGCACATTAAGTTAGACTCAATTCAAAACAATTCTGAAACCATTTGAAACTCTCATTTAAGAAATCTCTTTCTATCTGAGTGGCAGCAATATCGTAGCTAAGAGGAAACATTATATGCAGGATAGATGCAAGTTTACACATTTTACTAACTTACTTTCTGCCACAGTGATTCTCGGGAAGCCAGGCTGGAGCAGGCCGCCACAAACCAGCAGTTTCCCAGCTGCCCTTGGTGCAGGTCATGGGCACTGATCCCATCAACAAACAAGTGAGGATCATCGCACAGCTCCTGATGGAGAAGCAGACAGAAAGAGAGAGAGAAGAGTAAGAGTGAGAAATTGGTGAGGAGTAAAAAAAACAACAAAAAGCACAGTGTGAATAGCAAAGATGCACAAATGTATCTTTTAAAAAAGACTGCAGCAAGCATGTCCAAAAACATAGTAGTTTGTTAAAAAAATACAGGCCTAGTACATTTAGCTTTATTCTGATTAATGAAAGGAAGAAGAAAAACACAAAAAGTACTTAAAAAAGTGTTGGAGACAGAAGCAGGGCACAGCCTCTTTAATTAATTTAATAATAGTTATGAATCTAGATGAAGCAGCACAGTTCTGAAAGCTGTTATAAATCAAATGACTATCCTTTGTTCTGACAGTATCTAGCACACACCTACACCGACCTCATCACAACCACCGGGACACAGCCCAGAAACAATGGGCAGCCAGAGATTTTGCGTGACCTAAACGTAAAGGTCTGGGTCTCTTTAAACAGCTAACATACACTGGGCACAGTGACAGAAGCTGAGGGGAATGTAACGACTCACAGGCTATAGCTCATTTTGCCTTTGTGTTGACAATCTCTCAGAGTCGCCGCCACAAATGAGCCCTGGAAAAAGACTAAATGCTTTAATAAGCACCTAACAAACTCGTAATGTCTTGTAAAGGCTTAGGGGTGATTCTGACAACTCATGGCAGGAAAAATAACAAAACTTCTCATCCTGTAATACACTAAAATATATATCACTGGAAGTAATAATAAAGTGAGTTTATCAAACTGATTCAACGGTAAAAGGTACAGTCACATTATGGAAACTTTGGTGAAATTTTATGGTGTATAGTTACATTAATCACCACCAACTCAAATGTGAAAACAGGCAGCTTTATATTGAAAAACATATAGGAAAATTAGTTTGAATCCATTGTGAGATCCACATCACTTGGATTCGTATTATGAAATTTTACCCATACAAAGGTGATGCATCCTGAATTCATGAGTCTTTTCAAATAGTTAATTATAAAGAACAAGCTCAGTAAATCCTGTTCAGGAAACAAACTGAGACATTGATTGAGCTGAGGGTTGTTTATTTACTAAAGTGAACCAGGGGGCTGTTCCATAAAAGACGCTAAGAAAAGCGGGGATTAAAGTCCAAAACCTGACTTGAAATAACCTAACAAATCAATCGGGACTAAAGCAGTTCCATAAACGACAATTCAAGTTCACGCAATCTGACTAATGCTATCCAGGTTCAGTGAGTCAGGATAATGTGACGTACACGCTTATTCTGAAGCAGCCCTTAATGTCGATCATGGATCAAATCGATCCACCATAGCAAACAGCGAATATTTGTGCTGTTTAACGCATTTGAAACATTGTGTTTTCCTCAGTGCATAACTGATACGTCACAGGTATATTTTTTACATCTGTAAATGTCAGAAAGCCATGCAAATATATCCATTTAGCTTCTGCGAGAGAACGAGCGCTGCGGCGCGCATGCACGCTACACAGACAGAGCAGAATAGAATACTAGCGCAAGAATTCTGAATAAAATATACATTCTGCTAAAATATTTGTTGTTGGACATTAAATGTGACACATAGAATTTTACTACATATAAGTGTATTTTTATGATAGCAGCAACTGTTAATCACTAGCTCAAATGAGTTAAATGTGTGTTCCTCTTATCAGTTAAAATGTACTCTGATTTCTATTATAAATTTAAATTTTGAATTCAGTGATTTTAACTTTTGATTGTGTTTTTATGCTTTAATGCTTTAAAGAGACATTTTAGATTGTAATGTTTTAATGTTCTAATAACCATAAAAGGTACAGCTGTCATAAATTCAGAGAGGCTGCATGGCTATAAACTTCTGGTTAACTTCTGATTTAATATATGTTAAAATGTCATTCGCCTACATTTTGGGCACAATACATTAAATACAGTTGGTTGTAGCCTATTTTTTATTTAGTTGATTATTTAAGGTGTATATTCTGTATACTTTTATTTTTGGACCGATAATAAATTAAACTGACTGTATGTGAGAGAGCCAGTGGTTATATCAGTGTGTTCCTATTGGTCAGAGTTAGAGGAGCTCAGCTTAGCCTGACAGTTAGCCTGCTCCGGACCAGGTTAGTTTGCCAGCATAAGTTGCCACAGTGACTGAGTTTGAACTTTTTTAAGTTTGATTTATGAAACCGAATCTACCAAAAATAAGCCTGACTAACCGAAATAAGCCTGGCTTATACTCTAATCTTGGTTTATGGAACAGCCCCCAGTTCATTAGAGTCATTTGTTTGTAAACTGAACTCCACCAATTGCGCTGAATGGTTCTGATGTACTAAAAAGAACCAGGTCATAAGAATCATTTGTCCATGAATCAGACTACACTGGTTGCACTGTATGGTTTTGATTCAATAAAATTAACTAGTTCATAAGAATCACTGGTCACACTTAATTTTAAGGGCAAATTCTCACTATTAACAAACCATCAACTATGACTTTTACTCCTAAACTCCTAATGTGCTGCTTATTAATAGTTAGTAAGGTAGTTGTTAAATTTAGGTTATTGGGTCGGATTAGGGATGTAGAATATGGTCATGCAGAATATGTGCTTTATAAATACTAATAAACAGCTAATATGTTAATAATAGGCATGCTAATAAGCAACTAGTTAATAGTGAGTGTTACTGAATCATTTGTTCGTAAATCAGTCTACACCCATTGCGCTGTCTGGTTCTGATTTACTAAAAAGAACTGGTTCATAAGATTAATTTGGTCATGAATCGGACTACACTAGTTGCACTGTTGATAAGAATTATTTGACTGCAATGCTGTATGCTTAATAGAAAGACTTTCTTGTCTTTATTTTGCAGTACACACATTTGTTTTTCTTGCATGCAATTTAGAAGCCTGAACAGTTCTTTTCGTCTTAGATTTAAATCAAAATTAAGAATGTACATGAAATCTACTTTTTAATGCTATAGTCTAACAAGTCTCACACTTATTTTAAGAATTTGTAAGTTGTTAAAAAGTCTTTTTTTCATGGTCATGTCTTATCTCACCTATAAGGTACAAACTGAGCCAGGATCCCCTCGAAAACCATATGAGCATGACACCCCTGCTGGTTCGACTGGCCTCTGGAGGTATAAAATACATGTTCTCACAGTCCAAATTTACTCGCTTTCACAACACTCATTTGTCTTACACATTGTGCTATCCAGAATCATTTCCACAGCTCAGCAGGCGAGGACTCTCCTCACTATCCGGCACACATCCAGCCCTGCACTCACATTTCATTCTTTCAGCCCTGGTCTTCTCTCACCCCTTCAACAACTCGCACAAACCACTAGAGATTTTCATCATGCCTCCACGGTGTATGAGAACAGAGTGCAATGATGTCAAATTCACAAGGTTAAACACTCACACAGCACACGGTAGCACACTTCTCTATTCCAGAGCCAAGAAACTCAGGCGGCGACAATGCAACTCTGTTTTTATTTGTGGTCTGCATATAAAGCTTGATACAATCACAGTGCATGACTGATTTTCCATCAGACCCATTGATATTACCACTCTGTCATTCATTACACAATGTTATTCAGTCAAAGTTTGACTCAAAACAGACAGGAATACAAATTCGGTGCAAAGGTTGGTTGAAGGTGCCTTCGTTCCTCTAAGAGCAATGCCAGGTCATCTTGGGTTTCAGTTATCGGATTAAATATCAATCCACGGTAACTTGATTCATTGCTGCCTGCTCATTTCTGACATTTCTTTAGTATTCTGATTTTTGATTAACAAGTGAGCAGCGACGAATGTAGCATTCTATTTAAAAGCTTCAAAAGCGCTCCAACTTCACATAAATCAATAAAACACTTGTCTGAACAGATGTCATTTATGTGTGCAGTTGAGCGAATGAAAAAGCTCATAAAGAAAAAGACATATAAACAAAAAGCATGAGTGCAAATTTGTACAGCTGCAAATTAGCTGCTTTGCTCTCTACTATTTTCGAAGGCAACATCCAAACTAAAATAAACCTCCTAAAACAAGATCTGACATATTATACAATACAAATACAGCTGTTCACTCTGGCATTAGCATGTTGCTAAGTTAACACCATCAAAGGCTTTATAAAACGCATAAAAATACATGACAAACACATACTGGGTAAAACTTGTCAGATTTTTGTTAGACTGATTAATCATGCTTACTGTTTTTTTGTTATTTTTTTGTTATTGAATGAATTATTAATTTTGAAATTTTTCAACTATCTATAAAAGTTTTGGTTGGACAGATTTTCCACCAAGCTCATCCATACATTAAAGGGGACCTATTATGCAAAAATAACTTTTATAAGGCATTTGAACACAGTTGTGTGGCTGCAGTGTGTGAAAACAACAAGCCTATAATGTTAAAAATCCACCAACTAATTTTTTTTTATAAAACCAATGTCTCTCCAAACAAGCCGTTTCAGATTCTCCCTCTGTGCACGTCACCGAGGGGAAAAAGTCCCACCCATTTGTGACGCTTTCTGTCCTATTAGCATAAACACAGCCCTGAGTGAGAAGCTGCGGTCCGCCATTACTGGAGTTATTTACAATGTCAGCACCAAAGAAGCTTTACAAGTGTTGTCAAAGACTTATTTTACATCTTGTAAAAAGGGGCATAATAGGTCCCCTTTAATACATACAATGCTCATTTGTCCAAACATAGGTATCTTAGAAGGCAACATAACGATTCTGACTAGTGTTATTTTTATTTTATTTAACCTTTATTTAACCAGGCAAGTTAATTTAGAACAAGTTCTTATTTTCAATAACAGCCTGCAGGAGACTTAATATCTCCTGAGCAACATACAACATGCATTACAATACATAAACATAAAAGAAAAAAAATATAAAAACTCAGTTAAAACACTTACAGGTTGAGGTCAGAGCACTTATTAGTAATTTTTTAAATGCACATACTGGGATAATTGTCTGTAATTTCAATAACTTTTGTACTACATTCCAATCATTTGAGGCAGAGAATTCAAAAGCGGAATAAGCCCAACAGAACTTTATAAATACAACCAGTGAATTTCCCGTCTTGTATGCAATGATGTCCAGTTCAAAAGGGAGTATAATTCGGAATGATGCATTCTCTATGGTGCATTAGTAATCAATCTAATTGCAGCATGATACAATACATCTAATTTCTCCAGAACACCTTTACATGCATTTCTATACATCACATCACCATAATCAAACAAAGGCAAAACAGTAGTTTCAACAAGATATGTCTTGGCTGACGTGGTAAACACGGATCTATTTCTAAACAAAAAATTAAATCTAGATTTAACTTTCTTCTGGAGATTAGTTATGTGTATAGTAAAAGTCAAGGAGCTATCAAGCCAGATTCCGAGATATTTATATGTATATACTACCTAAATTTTGCCCCATCCGAAGCTATCTTTATTTTTGTTGTTTTTTTCCAAACCACATTACTTTTGTTTTTATGCTATTTAAAACTAAATTCAAGTCATTAAAAGCTTCTTCAATATTATTAAAACTATCCTGTGCCTGTTTTAGAACTTCATCATGTGACGATCCCACAGCATAAAGAATAGTATCATCCGCATATAAGTGAATAGGTTTGCTGACTAATAATCTGAGAAATATTATTAATATAAATTGAAAACAAGGTTGATGCTAACACAGAGCCCTGAGGGACCCCTTTATTAATAGTTAATGTTTCAGATAATTGTTGGTCAATCTTTACATATTGGGATCTGTGGAATAAATAGTTAGAAAACCAAGATAGGGTTAAATACATTGGCTGACCACATTTTCAGATATTCTTTGGGTGTGGAATGTTACTTTAAAATAAAAATAAAATAAAATAAAATAACTGGTTTTAGACAGGACCCTTCAGCTGGCCAGGATGGGAGACCAGCTAAGTTTTTTTCCCCAACAGTGTATGAAGCCTTTAAATTATTCCTACATAGGCAGCTCACAATAGACTACTTCAAATCAGACTATACTATAAAGAACCTTAATGGGCTCCTCTTGTCTCAGGGGCTGAAAAAACACTACCATCTGTCTCCAGTGTGCAAAACATCAACCTTTATTTGAAGAGCATTTAGTCTCTGAGGTTTTTGCTAGAAAACCTGAAAGTGGACATAATATCTTAACATCCTTCACAGGTCCATTGTCTACCCTGTTCACTCATGGAACAAAGGACGCTGAGACAAAGATGATGACAGAGAGAAAGAAAAGATATTGTTTGTGTGCAAATGCTCTCTTCAGTGCAGAATTGTCAGCACTATGTCTGTGAGTTGGTGGCTATTGTGGAGTATTATGTGTGCGTGTATGTGTTAAGAGGATGGGCGAGCTGACTGATTAGAGTGCAAGGTCATTGTGTTATAGCTCAGCACTCCAGCCACCTCTGCGAACACACACACACTTTTTAATCACAGCCCAAAGTGGCATCCAAGGGGCAACCATCTCCTGGGGCTACAAGCTTTCATGTGTGTGTGTTTCTTTCACATAATCTCCTGTATTGAGGGTTCACAGACTAATATGAGTCTGTACTGGCTAGCTTTGACGGATAAGACAGATCAGACCGCCAGACCAATCACAGAATCATTGAATACAAACTCAACTCAGTCCAAACACCAATGAGCCCACAGTCAGGATAAATGACCGTCTATCACCCATTCCACCGGTTTCAACTCATAAAACACAGTCTTCTCTTTGGAGAGCAGAGGTGACAAGAAATGGAAGGAAGTGGGTGGGAGTGAGGGATGGTAAGTGGTTAAAAAAGCGTCACCAAGGACACAAGGGGGGGAAAAGACAGAGAAATATGAAGCAGCTGCGGTGAACTGCATTAAAGCTCCTAATGGCGTTCACTCAGTCAGAGTGATTTGTGGCAAACATGGATGGAGTCAGGAGCATTTCATTTTTACAGTTCAGGGAAAACAAACAATATGTCAATTTGCCAAATCATTAGGATCCTCCTTGATGGTGAGTGATTTAAAGTCAACAATGAATCAAAACGGGCCCCATTTACTTTCTTAATATTAATGCTCCTGCTGATTCATCAGCGCATGTTATTCCAAAGAAAAATAATGGTATTTTTGTAATCTTTTATCAAAATGTTACAACCTCCTCTGTGGAACCACTTTATTAGGCCATGTAGGGCATTAGCTTAGTCAAATAGCTATGAAGTCTTCGTTTGGGTCAGTATAATTTTTTTTAGATACTCTTATTAATCAAAGATGCATTACATTGATCAAAAGTGATAGTAAAGACATTACATTAAAAAAAATCTGCTATTTTGAACATTCTATCAAAGAATCCTGGAAAAAGTGTATCGTGGTTCCCACATAAATATTAGGCAGCGCAAATGTTTTGAACATTGGTAATAAGAACTGTTTCTTAAGCTGCAAATTAGCATATTAGAACCGGAGTAATGGCTGCTAAAAATTCACCTTTGCATCAAAGGAATAAATTACTTTTTTTTTATTGTAATATTTCACAATAGCACAGTTTTGACTATATGTGGTAAAATAAGTATTCTTTCAAAAATATTAAACAATTTTACTGAACCCAAACTTTTGAATGGTAGAACATTTTATGCAGTAATTCTTAACACTTTAGTATAGGGACCAATTCTCACTATTAACTAATTGCTTTATTAGCATGCCTATTATTAACATATTGGCTGTTTATAAAGCATATATTCTGCATTACTATATTCTTCATCTTTAATCCTACCCAATATCTAAATTTAACAACTACCTAATTAATTATTAATGAGCAGCAAATTTGTAGTTTATTGAGGCAAAAGACGTGGTTTGTTAATAGTGAGATTTGGACCTTAAAATAAAGTGTGACCCAGCAATTTGATGTTTGCTAACATTCATTTATTAAAGGTTACAGTTTTACTAGCATATAAACTATGAAATACAGTACATCATATCACACTGCAAAATGATTTTCTTAGTATTTTTGTCTTGTTTTCCATTACAAATATCTAAACATTCTTAAATCAAGATCCATTTTCTTTAGAAGCAAAATTACTTAAGACATTAAGCCCTGCTTTCTAAACAAATGTATCAAAATGTTGTTACTTTTTGCTTAAAACTAAAAAAAAACAAAAACAAAATCTGCTAAAGAGGCAAGAAAATAATATTTTTTTCCCCTTTGACTTGAGATTATTTTCCTTACCCCATTGGCAGATATTCTTTTCTTACTTTAAGCAAAAAACTAACAAAATTTCTATAAACTTTACAGAAAACAAGACTTAATATCTTGAGTCATTTTGCTTTACAAGATATTTGAAAACAAGACAAAAATACTAAGTAAGAAAATCATGTTTTACAATGCAAATAGGCTGTGAGTGATGTTTCATGTTGACGTTAAAATCCAGAAATGGGATAGTAATAGAAATTAAAGTAGAAATAATAAGTAGTAATAAGTAGAAATCAAAAACCATAAATAGTAAGTACAGGCATAGCTAGACAAACAAAGCTTGACGCAATCAGGTAAAAACAAGCTAATAAAATCTTAAAACTCTTAAATCTTAAAAAAATATTCTTCACAACACCATTAAGCAATCTAAAAAAGCACGAATTCAGATGCAGAGACAGTCTGAGCATCATTATTCAGTCTCGATAGTCTTAATTACCACTACAACACAATGAATGTGATATTAGCACTGTCTGCACTTGATCCCTATATTCCCACATTCCCCGCTGCTGCTCCTGTGACCATTAAGAAGGTGGAGATTTTAGCTTTGCAGAGTTGAACGGCAGTAAAGACAGAACCAAATGTCCGCTTCAATTATAACTTGAATTAATGACAACAGGAGCTGCTGTGGGTGCAATTCAGACGGCCCGGACTGGAACACTTCACTGGTGTGTTTGAGCGAGCGTGTGTGCGAATGAGACTCTGGGTCGGGCATCGTTCCAGGAGTGAGTGACTGAGAGAAAGGGATAATTGACTTGGACAGGCTTGACACTTAGTATGCCCCTGGGCGAGACGGGCATGGAGGGGGAAAATATCACACAGCATCCCTGGGATTTGAATTGTTACAGATACTTTTTAGGAAGATGCAATGTATCATTAACTCAGAAAAGAGTAATGAAGCGCAGGAAACCATCATGATGCTTCTGTTGATGTCTATTTCCCCTCAGCCAATGAGGTTTCACAAATCTAATGTGTCCTTGTGAACTAACATTGACATTATAATCTCAAAAAAGTATGCGGACAACCCTGTCTAATAATTTTCAGAAAAACAAAGTCAAAAACAAAACAAAAACTATCATTTAGTTTTGGAATTTCTGTGTCATCCGGTGATGGATGACAGACCTCCATTACGAATGAATGCTTCAGACTGACCTTTCCTTCCGCCTTGGCTTGACAGCAACACTGATTATTGATTAGACTGATGATGAATTAGCAACTCTATGTTACTGATCAATGTATATATTGATTGATGATAAGCAGAATCCTATTTATAGCACATCTGTGCTGTTCTAAAATTTCTCAGCATCTTGCTGAGCATCTAGACCAGGGTTCCTCAATTAGTTTTCGCCAAGGGCTGAATTCTGCCAATAATACCAAGCCAAGGGCCACTGACCTATAATATATATTAGTGCGGTCAAACGATTAATCGCGATTAATCTCATCCAAAATAAAAGTTTTTGTTTAGATAATATGAGTGTGTATTGTGTATATTTATTATTTATATATAAATACAAACATGTATATTTTTAAGAAAAATATGTTATGTTTATATATTAAATATATTTATATATATAAAAAAAATATGTAAGGGATAAATATATAAATGTATATACATGTAAATATTTTCAAAATATATACTGTATGTGTGTGTATTTACATATATATATAATAAATAAACACTGAACACACACATATATTATGTAAAACATATTGGATGTGATTAATTGCGATTTATCTTTTGACAGCACTAATATCTATCTATCTATCTATCTATCTATCTATCTATCTATCTATCTATCTATCTATCTATCTATCTATCTATCTATCTATCTATCTATATTATTCTTATTATTACAATTATTATATTAGTGTTGCTTTTGTTAAAATAGTCACAAGATGGTCACAAGATAAATATTCAGATTTCCCCCCCAATAGTCTGTTGTATTCAAACAATTATGAACGTTTTTGCATTTAGATACAGAAGAACTTTGCCTGTTGAATATTAAAAACAAATGAACAAACAAAGAATCTGGATCTCCATGTCTGCCATGCAAATAAACTGTTCCTGCTCATCTCCAGACTGGATCTCTTCTCTCCACTTTCCCTAATTGCAGACTCAATAATTAGATCTGTCAGTATTAATATTTTTACACTTCGATTTTTTTGGGGGGGGTCAAACTATAACACCGTGTGTCCCAACCAGACGTGACGCAATGTGATAAAAAGTATATTTTCCATGTCATTTTTGTCCTAACCACCCGCGACACGTGACAATAAGCAACATGGAATTCTATTTTAGAATTGTTTTATTTATTTTTGTCTGTGACGTCGTGGCAGGAACAACATACAAAATATGGCCAAATAAGTTTCTCTCCGGCCTGCGGGCCACCTATTGAGGAACACTGATCTAGGCTATAAGACAAAGGTCATTTTTAGCGGCATGCATGGCCATTTAGAAGTAATTATTAATCATTTAAGCTGCACTAAGATTTTTCAACTTTTTTTGTCTTACATATAGTTCACTACAGTTCAAAAGTTGGTAAGATTGTTTAATATTTTTGATAGAAGGCTTATATTCAACAAGGTTGCATTTATTTGATCAAAATACAGTCAAAACAGTAATATAATGAAATATTATTACAACTTTAAATAGCTGTTTTCTATTTAATATATTTAAGATGCAATTCATTCCTGTGATGACAAAGCTGAATTTTCAGCAGCAATTACTCCTGTCTTCAGTGTCATATGATCCTTCAGAAATCATTCTGATGTGCTGATTTTGCTGCTCAAAAATAATTTCTTGTTATTATCAATGTTCAAAATGAATGTTTGTGTAAACTGCAATAGATTTGTTTTTCAGAATTCTCTGATGAACAAAGTTCAAAAGAACAGCATTAATCTGAAAACTTTTTCAACATTATAAATGTCTTTACTGACACTTTTGATGAGTTCAATACATCCTTGATGAAGATATCCTAAAATATTCTAAACATTAACATCATGATTTTCTGTAAAGCTGCTGTGAAACAAAATGTATTGTGAAAAGAACTATACAAACACAACTAATTTAACTTGAAATGTAAATAGATTAACATTAAAAGAAACAATGTATTACTATTTAGGGTCCTGTTTTAACAAAGCAAAATCAATATCTTTACAACCTGGAATCGGTTTAAGAACCTCCTGGGAACCACAAGCAATGCAGGCCACCTGCATATCCCATTCTGTCATCTGCTAAATGAAGAACCGTGAGACTTTAGACTTTTCTGAGCACTGACCCCGGGTCTTTTCCAGTGCACACGGCCGATCCTGTTACCCTGGTAGAAGAGGGAGTCATCCACGGCCGGGAACAGTGGGTCCTCAAACAGACGTCCACTCTGTAGACACTGCCTCTTGAGGGTGGAGTAATGCTGCCCCTCAAAGGCCTTCACAGAGGAGAACATCTTTCAGCCTACAGAGGGTCAACACAAGAGAGAGACATTTGGCAATGTGAGACAGATGCAGTGCAGACACAGTACAAGGCGCACTTGCTCCTGTCAGCTCAGGTAAAGATCTCATCAGCTTCTTCAACAGGAACATTTGTGTGTGTGTGTGTGTGTGTGTGTGTGTGTGTGTGTGTGTGTGTGTGTGTGAGCTTGCATAACTTTCTAACTTTGTGTTCGTTCATTATCTGTTTCAGACATATTGCTCATAAAAACGGAGTGAAATTACCACCAGTTCTAAAATGACTGGGTGGCTATATGCAGTTTCTGGAAGTGTGGGAGCACAAGTTTTATCAGTTGGAAATCTTTGACAGGTTAACAGCATCAAATCTTTTGTTTGGGGTCCTCGGTGGCTATATTTGGAAGTGGCGTTAAATAAATAAATAAATTGTTCTGGTGGTCAAAATTATTATAACACTAGTCTTTTCACAACCTAAAAAATGGTTTTAAGTCAGTTATTTCTATCGTTTATTGAAGTGTGTCAGTAGGAAATATTAGTTTACATTTCCAAACATTCATTTTGCCATTAATTGTAATAATCTAGTGAGATTTTTGTTAGCACAAGGAGTCTAACTACAGCCAGTGCTCCACAGAGATCTGATCTCATCATCATCCAGTCTGTCTGGAATAACATGAAGAAACAGAACAAACTGAGACCGACTAAATCCAGAAGAATTGTGGCAACATTTCCAAGATGCTTCAAGAAACAATCTGAGATATCAGTTAATTGTTAACATGCAAATATGCTGTTAAATTATTGAAATATTAACTTGCTTAGAGATATTTCAGGAGTATTTCAGAGTTTGTCTGACAATTTTTTTTAGGAATTCCTGAATTCTATGAGAAAAAAAAGAAAGAAAGAAAAAATAAATATGAAAACTATGACATTTAAAAATTTAAAAGAGAGAGAAAAAAAGAATAAGAATTAGGGAGAATCAAATGATGCCAATTTACTGCCATCGCATGAATATGTAATCATGTAATCCATAAAAAGTAACTGTAATCTGACTATGAGAATTAAAAAACGTAATGTACTCTGATTACATAATCAGATTCCAACAAATACAAAGTATTTGTAATAAGTTACTCCACAGCAATTTTTTTTTTTTGAAGTTGAGTGCAGTGACATTATTTGAATTCATTTCCCCATTTTGGTTTGTTATTATTATTCAATTTAACTCACTAAATCAGTATATATAGCCTACGAAAAACCAAACCAACAAAAGCAGTTAAATGAAGTGCTACGAAGGATTCCCTCTTTTCTTTTATAGGCTTTAGATAGATAACACTGAGACAGACGGCCTACTGTAATGCACGAATCATATAGTTCCTCATCAGATGTTTTTCCCCATCAGTTCCCCAAGCGTTCACTTAAAACAGAACAGATTATTGTTTGTGTGAATACTGAAATACTATAATTCTGTGTTGAGGTCGCGCGCTGTCAGAAGCGCTATGCGCGCTCTTCAGATGACAGTCACTGTGAGAAGTGAGCGGAAAAGGTAGGCCTAATCCTCTCAGAAAATAAACAATTAAAGATACTTTTAGATGTTTAATTGCTAATTGGAGCATTGGGATCGCTAAACGAGGGCTTAATGAACTAATTTTTTGTGAAAACCTTTTCCGACATTTTTCCCATTTTTTGTTGCCTGTAGCGCAAAATAACCCGTGCGCATTTACACTCATTTTGCCAGCATGGGTCCCATACAACTTCATTAAACCGCGGAGAAGTACCAAATTGTCAAATTTTAATGACGTACAGAACGCGATGCCTCAGAAAATCCGATCTGCTTGTTTACATGACAGTCGCATTGGCACATATACGATTTACATTATTTCCACATATGAATGAGGCCTGAATCCGATCTCGCTATATCCGAATGCATGCGGTTTTTTTCCTGTTTACACTGTCAAAGAACAGATCCATCTGTGTCACATAAGAGCAAAAAATCGGAATTGGGTCACATTTAACTGACAGTGTAAACGGGGCCTAAGTGGGCATTTCTAGGTCAGAGTAAGCTGCAAGGTGGACCAAACAAAGTCAAAAGTGTGCACCTGGCCAGACTCCATCAGACAGAGAGTCTAAATTCGCAATTAGAATAGACAAACAAAAGGTATACGATCACGATACAACTTCTTTCTTTTAAAGATCGGAAGGAACCAGTCCCTCTTGTACTGATAATCTACAGCACATACTTACTCTGCCTGTCACGAGGAGATGAAGTCAGTGGAAGGAACTGTACCTGCAGAACATCCGTGTCACTGTGACTCGGCGCTGCTGGGACACTTTGCTTCAAATCCAGGTTGAACTGGAACGTAATCATTCCAGAGTTGTATTCATCTCAGAGACTGGTAGTGTAAAAGCGAAGCCTATACTGGGATGAGTGTGTCGGTTTAGCACCCCTCTTCCATTGACAGGGGAATCACTTTTTGACCGAATGAGTCTAAGGAATGACAGACCTTAGTTTCAGTAGTCATGCCAAAGCAATAACTAAATCAGCATACTATCATCTCAAAAATATTGCAAGAATTAGATGTTTTGTTTCCAATCAAGACTTGGAGAAACTTGTTCATGCCAGTAATCCACCAGCAGGGTGGATTACTGTAATGGTCTCCTCACCGGCCTTCCCATGAAGACCATTAGACAGCTGCAGCTCATCCAGAACGCTGCTGCCAGGATTCTGACTAGAACCAGAAAATCTGAGCATATCACACCAGTCCTCAGGTCCTTACACTAAAATCAATCCTAAATGTAACTGGAAGCCAAAGTACTTTTTCTTGTTTATAAGTCACTCAATGGCCTAGGACCTAAATATATTGCTGATATGCTCACTGAATATAAACCGAACAGACCACTCAGATCATTAGGATCGAGTCAGTTAGAAATACCAAGGGTTCACACAAAACAAGGGGAGTCTGCTTTTAGCTATTATGCGGCCCGCAGTTGGAACCAGCTTCCAGAAGAGATCAGATGTGCTAAAACATTAGCCACATTTAAATCAAGACTCAAAACTCATCTGCTTAACTGTGCTTTTGTTGAATGAGCACTGTGCTATATGTCCGAACTGACTGCAATGAATTTTCACATAATCATTTTCTTTAAATTTATTTTAAATAATTTTCTATATCATTTTAAAATTCCTTGTTTTTATTATTTTTATTTCCATGTTTTTATTGATTTTAATGTCTATTTCACTTTCTTTTATGTAAAGCACTTTGAATTACCACTGGGTATGAAATGTGCTATATAAATAAACTTGCCTTGCCTATAAGAGCTATTCAAGAGTTTGAAATTAGCTCAGATGAGCGAAACTTGAGTACATCTTATCCACTTCCAGCACCGTATCTGTCCAGATCTACAGAAAAGGATTGTTCTGTCCATTTCTCTGCACATTTCTGATGTGTTGTCTGAAATGGATGGGCAGTCTGTCAATCACAGTTCTCTCAGAGGCTAGTTTGGAGAGCTGAGCAAGCTGAGCTGCGGTGAATTATTCATTTCCACTCCCAGACCTTCAGGAAGATTAATTATGTCTTCAGCTTTCTGTCCAGTCTCTCATGGGCTAATGACAGAAAAATCTAGCTTATGTCATTCTACGGCCATGCAGCTCTGCAGTGAAAATGTAAAGACTGGAGTCTTAGTTAATAACAGCTTCATCATCATATGATCAAGCAATATCCACTTATAATGTAGGATGAAGCTTCTTCCTCATCTTGATGATTAATTTATTGGCGATTCTAATAACAACATCATATTATGCATGCATGTTATAATATTCTAGGTTGAATATAAGTAATGTAAACTTGACAGCATTTGTGACAAGGTTGATTACCAACAGTGTTGTTGCTGTTAACCAAGACTAAAACTATAAAAAATTGTTCTCTTTATTAAAATAAAAGCTAAAATATAATAAAACAAAAAATATATATATAGGATGAAAACAATTAAACTTACAATAAAACTAACATAAATGTCAAAAGTTGCCTTGGCAACTAACTAAAAAAATAGGTTACATACTACAATAGTATATAAATAATACTAAAAAACACTGATTACCACAAAAATGTAATAAAAAAAAAAAATCTATGTTATTGTCAGCCACTTACCTATAAAAGTGAATTGGGACAAATGTTGGAGCATTTAAAAGCAGAAATGTGAAATGTATAATTACATAACAGGTCTTGTATTAATAATTCTCTTAAAACATATTACTTGAGCTGTCATCATCATTACTTGAGCTGTAAATCATCATTTTTACAAGTGTTTTAATTACAAATCAAGGCTATAGTGAGAATTTTAAAGTTCACAAATTGGCCTCATTCACTTTCATTGTAAGTACACCTCATTTTAAACCAGGTTTTTGTTTGTCTATTTGTTTGTTTGCCCCCAAGAAAAGCAGAAATACATTTTTGTGGTAATCAACATTACTCCATAGATGCATTTGATTTAGCTTACCTTGTATGGAACCTGTAATTTTCCTTGCTTTTTTGCATCTCACTTTTTAAAACAGAGATAATATGTTTTTTACACGACTAGGGACTGGTTTGGTGCTGGAAACGCGGTTAACTTGATAACAGTACACTTGACTGGAGCACCTGGGGAAATGAAAACACTGCAGTTGGACAGCCAGCATGGCAGATGGTGCCTGGCCTCAACTCGTGACTGATTCGTGACATCAGTGAGACCACCACACGGGCAAACGGTCTCTCTTCTACCTCCTGACGGGAGGAAGCAGGTAGGAAATGCTGAGGCTTGCAAGTGGAATTCACACGTCAGGGAACCAAAGAGTAGAACAGAGGGATCAAAGCAGCTACAACATTATATGCATCTGTTCATAAGGCTTTATGAATGTGCAATGCCTTAAGCCTAATGACAGATGTAATGTCACGCCCAACTTATGCACCGCTAGCTAATGAAAGTTTACAAGCGCGGTAGTGGAATGATGTGGTTTATGGTCTCAGCTCTATTAAGCATTACGCTTAATGTGAAAAAACAGAGTGAGACCCAGAAAATTGATTTCCTGAAGAAAATGCACTGTATGAATCCCACGAGAAGCCAGGGCCAACGTGGTGCACCACCAACAGAAACTCCTACTGTTGTAGTAGAAGGAGGGGTAGAGTAGACAGAGTAAGAGAAAAAGCTAGAGAGAAAGCAGGCAGAGAAACCGTGCACCACAGAGCTTGATGAAAACCCCTTCCCCTTTCTGACAATCACCATTTCAGGGTATCCCAGCTGTGTCACTGCAGCCACCTCATGAATACACATAGTAAGTCATCGCACCAACCATACGGTATGCCTAGAATTACCCCTCACACTCCATGACTTACACTGAACACTCAAAACATGCTACATTTTAAATGTACTGCAGTCAGTGTTGGATGGGTTACTGCTGAAATTCAGTCTACAAATCGCATGACTCCAATGGTTATTAATAACATAATATTTTATATTACACTTCAGCTAAAGTCTTTTTTTTTATATTAGCTAAATTTTATATTACACTTCAGTCGTGGCCTAATGGTTAGAGAGTTGGACTCGTAATCCAAAGGTTGCGGGTTCGAGTCTCGGGCCGGCAGGGATTGTGGGGGGAGTGAATGTCCAGCGCTCTCTCCACCCTCAATACCACGACTGAGGTGCCCTTGAGCAAGGCACCGAACCCCTAACTGCTCCCCGGGCGCCACAGCGTAAATGGCTGCCCACTGCTCCGGGTGTGTGTTCACGGTGTGTGTGTGTTCACTGCTGTGTGTGTGCACGTTGGATGGGTTAAATGCAGAGCACGAATTCCGAGTATGGGTCACCATACTTGGCAGTATATGTCACTTCACTTAATGTAATCTCAACACTTTCTTTTATTTAGTGTTATAAAGAATAATTTCGAACTATTTAGACAGAAATATACATAAAAAGCAAAGAGCAACATCTTCATTAAACTATATCATAATCAATCTATTCTTATATCACTTATTGCAAGTTTTGATAAAAACTCAATTACTAATTTGTACTATTTAACACTCATTTCAATAAACAAGATGTGAACTAGTTTGATTAGTAAACTGATAACGTTTACTAGCCGTGCTAGAAGATGGTGGTTGGATTCTAGCTAGATGGTCCCCATTAGATGGTAAACAAACTTGGACCACAAACAAATCAGCTACTAGTTAGTCATAACATTTATGGTGGTCAAAATGGTTTATGAAACATGGTGGCTGGTGGTCATCCAGCTAATAAGCTAAGAATAGAACTGGTTAGATTAGTAAAGTCCTTTAGCCCCGATGGAGAATCAAGCTTTAGATGGTAGCTGGTTTCTATTCAGTTTAAGATCGTCATTAGCTTGTAAGCCATCTAACTAATGGTCATTAGCTGGTAAACACACCAGCTACCAACTGGTCACACCAGTTTAAGCTGGTCAAGTTGCTGGTCAACAAGCTAATGAACGTCTTAGACCAGCTACAACAGACTTAATGAACTCGACAGTGTGGTACAATTTTAAGGTTTTTTTTCAAGTTTACAAGCTCACCTGTAAAATCAATCTTAAAATGGTAGCTGGTTTCCAGCTTGATTTTCATTCTGGTAAAGCAACTTGGATTAGCAACAAACCAACTACCAATTGATCAGTTTAAGGTGATCAAGCTGTTTTTAGAACATGATGTCTGGTCAACCTGACCTGCTAATAATAATCTTAGACTAGCTAAATGTTCTGAAACACAACTACCGGTTGGATTTTATAATGGGGAATTAACTAATTTATGTTTAATTTGGGGGTATATTTCTTGGAAAACATAAATTACTTTACACAGTGATACACTGGGTCTCCCTTAGATATATTAATTAATTATTTAACAAACTAATAGATTAGTAATCAAAACCATCATACATGTAGCTAACTCATAAACATACATTTTAAAATGTAATGTAGTCTAATTACAAATGCTTAATCTGAATAGGTCAATCAGATTTCATTACTACCCAAAACTGACGGCATTACACCATCAAGGTTTCACCAAGCAAACACAAACATGTCATCAGATGATTGTTGCATTAACTGTTCTAGCTTAAAGCATGTTAGTAAGGTTCCCGTTAAGGACTGAGGGACAGACCACTCCTGTAAGCCCGGTTGTCGTCAAACTTATCTTAATAAGAAACGCAAGGCGTGGGGACAACTAATTAACGTCATACGACGGAAAGTGATTTCCTTTCGTGTTCAAGAACAATTGGGCTCTACTTTGCCCGAATGCACCGAAGAGATGCAGTAGGCTTCCAGTTCCCACACTAGCTTTAAATATATGACAATTTATGCAACGAATCTCCATCTAATAAAATCGGAATATTATTTTAGCGCCTCTGCACGCGTCCCGTCAGGTGGCAAGATTTACCTCTCGCGCTTAAAAGGCAAGACGATCAGCATAAATCAGCGCGCTCGTCTCGTTTGTTCGGATAATTACAGTCTCGCATGTCAAATTCGGTCTGATGTTACACTTCGCTCGTGTAACGGACCAGCACGGCCTCGGTGCCTGTGAAATAATCTAATACCTGAGCACAACTCCAGTCCCACGGTGGCGTCTCTCTCTCCGGTCCTCCCGGGATCCAGCGACGTTCTTGCGGTCCCGTGCAACTGAAGCTCTTCTCCGAGCTCCGGATCACTCTCACGCGTGTCTGGGAGGGGCCTACGAGCGGAGGGGGGACTCCTAGTCTGAGCATGTGCGGCGGGGTAGACACCAATGTATACCCACACACACACGCTAACAGTAACACAGTGATTGCAACAATAAATAAATTATGCATTCAGTCGTTTTTGTCAGTATGCGTGCCATTATTCAAGAGCATTAGGGTGTAACAACATATTACTCATCTTCAGTATAAGTCAGAAGCAAGTGGCTATCATCAGCACCATGGACAGCGGCGATGTACAACGCTAACTTGCCACTAGGGAGTCAAACAGGGACACACTAAGCAGAGACAGAGAGCTGATGGGGAAAACAACTGAGGAAAAACCGCCTGAGGCCTGCAATTCTGTGCAATAACATACAATGCTGTGAATCACGAGGATAATTTGATGTCTAACTACACCACTGGCCTGAACTTTACATTTTCTTAAAGCAACTTTTAACGCATGTGTTGTTTACTATTGGATGTTTAGAGCTAGGTTAATTTGATAAGCCAGTGATGAACTCAAAATGAACACAGCTGGATGGCTATTTCAGGACGTAAAGCAATATTTTCACCTGGTGTGTTGAGAAGGTGAAACAAAATTAGAAGACTGTACAAGATGCATTTAAATTAGCCACACACATTCTGCTCACTTTACTCCTCTATTTCTTCCAAAGTTCATTTTTATTAATTTCATAGATTTGTGAAGTAAGGCAGGGATTGTATGTATATTGAGATAAATCTAGTCAATCAGCCAGCAGGCCAGGCTGGGCAATGGGGCTGAAAACAGATATGGAATCCTCGGCTAGTGTCTAAAAAAAATGTCCCAGAGTGCACTGGGCGTGGTCGGCTACGCCATGTAGATAAATGTGTTAATGTCCGTCTCGTCCCGTTTGATGTATTTGTGTTCTATCAGCCACTCGATCTGCTCTTTGATCATCTTTTTCTGGGGCAGAAACATGTTCTTTAGGATCTCCACCAGCTCTGTCTGAAGCTGGGCATTGCTGATCCTCTTCCTCATCTTCATAATCTGAATGATAGCTTCCTGTACAGAGTGAGGAAGATGAGCTTGGTGACAATTGATGTTTATGTCAGCATATCATAGAAATGTTTTGTCTGAAATGTTTCTCATAGTTTTGATATAAGGGTTTATGCTTAACTGTTTGAATTTAGTTTGGTAGACAAATGTTACTGCATTTAAAATGCCTGCATATGAATGTCTTTACAAAACTAACACTTTCATAGAAAAAAAAAAAATAATGGATGAGTTGGACCAGATGGTGAAGGAAAAGCAGCCAACAAGTGCCCAGCTTACATGGAAACTCCTTCAACACTGTTTGAAATGCATCCCAGGATGCACCTCATGAAATCACTACTAATTCAAACTTCATTTAGAATTAATTTATAGTTTGATTACCTGACCATTGACCAAAAACATGGACAATAAAGAATGAATAGGTGTGACTGAACACACACACACAGTATATATTCTGGCCTTATATGTAACATTTGTAAATATTTGTATTTTGTGTTTTGTATGATATTGTCATGTACAGGATGAAAACAAAAACTTGAATTAAAAATAAATAAATAAACACATATTTCAATCATTAAGATCATGTGAATGTGATTTCATTACCTGTGTGCGTAATATCCTAAGTTGCACTATGCCCTCATTTTCTTCTTCACGCATTCTCTCTGTGGTGAGTTGTAATCGACCAATCAAATTTATCTTCCCTCTTTTTTGGACCTTTGAGTTTTTTCTGTGCAGAAGAGAACATTTGGTTACACTTTATTTCGATAGTCCACCTTAGACATTCTACTAACTATAAGTAACTTATAGATAATTACTTATAGATAATTGTGTGCATACAGATTACTAAAAATGTTGGATTTGGTAAGATTTTTTTTAAAGAAACTAATAATTATTTTCAACAAAGATGTATTCAATTGATCAAAGTGACAGCAATACAAAAAAAATTCCAAAAAACATTAAGAATGTCATAAATAGAAATGTGTCTTAAGCACTAAATCAGCATAATGGAATGATTTCTGATCATTATCATGTCACTAACGGCTGTTGAAAATTTAGCTTTGCTACCACCTGATAATTAAATAATAACATGATAAAAATTAATAAACTACATTTTATAAGATGCTGAAGTAGAAAAAAGTAATATTGTAAAAATATTTCACATTTACTATATTTTTTTTAACAAACTAAAATATCCTTGGTGAGTAATTGTAAAAATCTTTCCAACCCCAAACTTTTGAACGGTAATGCATGGAAAATGATTAAAATATGTGCATGACTTATGATTTATATGCATGACTTATTAACAAAAGTATTCTTTAAATTATTCATCATTCTTCATCAGATGCAGCCAGTGTGTGATGATTGTGCTTACATTAAAGAAAACTCTTGATTGATGTAAAATACAGTGCCTTCTGCAAAGTCTTTAGGAGAGCCCACCACAGGTTCATACGACACCACTTGACGCTTTAGTTTGGGGAAAGCTACAAGAGACTACACATTTAAAACAACGAGTTAGGAAGGATTTAGTAAAGTCAATGTCACATCAGATCCTTTCATTCGCATTACACACGACCATGTCCTTCCCATTTAAACACAATTGTGGAAATGTAAACAAAATAAAGACTCTTTTACCCAGAGAGTCCGGCGCAGTTCAGCGTCTGGAAGCTCCGTGGCCAGTTTCAGATTCTCAAAGCTGATCCTCTCTCTGGGCCTTTGGTTCCAGGCAAACAGCACAGCTAACTGGAATGTCGTGACTTCTAAATCATACTGCCCAACTTCATTCTTGAATGTGATCTAGGGACAAAAGATATGAAACCAATCTTAATCTGTTCCCTTGATACAACAGACCGCTATAAAATGTCAAAGTCGAGGCAGAATCTACAGTGTAGCCATAATACTGAGATTTAAGAGAATAAATAAAAGTTTGCAGCAACGCAATTCACAGTAGTAGAGCTTCCGAACATCAAAAGTTCAGTGCTTTTTACTGGTGATGGTACAAAACACACAAATTAGTCTCAATGGGAAGAGGCTGGGTTTGGGTCTCCCTTATTTTGCCAGGAAGTAGAGCATGCTGTTATACAAAGGGCTGAAGCTGCTACTCACAATGCCATTGGACATCAAATGGTGCCAGTGTAATTTTCTGCCACTGTGATTTTTCTTGTAAAACTCCTCAACTTCAGGAATGAGATCTTCTAGTTCGGTGGGAAGGGATACAAACACTTTCTCTGAAGTCCGAGACCATGCTCCTGCATTCAAGATCTTTATATTGACTGAATCAGCTGTAGTGTCGAAACATAAATAATAATTAGTTCAAACTTACAATAGAATAGTTCAGAAGCATAAGCTCAGAAGTGGCATATCTGACCTGGTAATGCAAGTTTGTTGTGTTTGTGCATTTCTTTGAAGGATTGATTTAAGTCTTCTGATACTTTGATGTCCTGGAACATTCTGGCGAGCTTGTTCACGTAATCTGCTGGCATACCAACCTCCTGTACACACACAAATGTCACAAAGAGATTCACTACAAAGTCTTTCATCCATCATCAAGCATACTTTCAAGCCCTCTCACCCTGAGCCACTCCACCATGTTCTCTTCAATCTCACTGTCTGCAGAAATGTCAAGAATTAGCCTGCGGGTTAAGTGCGCTTTGTGGTACCTCATGAAGACATCTTTGTTCTGAACATACTTTAGAACCAAGAGCTGTAATCAGTACATAAAAAGAAATAATTAACACAATGCATCTGATTTGACAATTGCAAACAGAGGTGTGAGTAACATAAGAAAAAATACTGCCACAATAAACCATTATTGGTCACTCCACCCACTCACTCACCACTTCCTTCAGCTTGGCCTCTATTTCCTCTGAGGTGAGTTTTTTGCTCAGTGGGGTCTTTCTAAGGAGCATATCACAGTAGTTGGCCAGCAGCTCTGGACATTTTGACTCTGGTTGTATTTTCAGACCCACACTGCAAACAAAGGAAAAATAATGCAACCCAAACAGTATTTAAAATATATTCTTAGAATGACAGATAGAAAAACTAGTTTTCAGAAGATATATACAGTGCCCTCCAAAAGTATTGGAACAGTAAGGCCAATTCCTTTATTTTTGCTGTAGACTGAAAGCATTTGGGTTTGACATCAAAAATGAATATGAGATGAGAGATTAACATTTCAGCTTTTATTTACAGGTATTTTCATCTGGATCTGATACACAACTTAGAAGATAGCAGCTTTTGTTTGAACCCATCCATTTTCCATGTTACCAAAAGTATTGGAACAGATAGAATTAATATAAATTAAAGTGAAAAAGACTTAATATTTAGTTGCAAATCCTTTGCTTTCAATAACTGCATCAAGCCTGTGACCCATTGACATCACCAAACTTTTGCATTCTTCTTTTGTGATGCTTTTCTAGGCTTTCACTGCAGCCTCTTTCATTTTTGGGGGGTTACTCCCTTCAGTCTCTTCTTCAGCAGGTAAAATGCATACTCTACAGGGTTTAAGTGTGGAGATTGACTTGGCCAGTCTAAAACCTTCCACTTCTTGCCCCTGATAAACTCCTTTGTTGTTTTGGCACTATGTTTTGGGTCATTATCTTGCTGCATGATGAAGGATCTCCCAATCAGTTTGGTTGCATCTTTCTGTAAATTGTCAGACAAAATATTTCTCTAGACTTCTGAGTTAATTTTGCTGCTGCCATCATGTGTTACATCATTAATGAAGATTAATGAGCCTGTCCCAGAAGAAGCGATGAAAGCCCAAGCCATTACATTACTTGTGTAATGTGTACTATAATGTACACCTGTGTACACTGTGTTTCAGATGAGCTTGTATGTTTGGGATCATGAGCAGATCCTTTCTTTCTCCAAACTTTAGCCTTTCCATCACTTTGGTCCATAAAATCAGTCCATAAAAATTTTTGAGGCTCGTCTCCCATTCTTCTTGCTAATGAGTGGTTTGCATCTTCTGGTGTAGCCTCTGTACTTTTGTTCATGAAGTCTTTTGCGAACAGTAGATTGTGATACCTTCACTCCTGCCCTCTGGAGGTTGTTGCTAATGTCACTAACAGTTGTTTTAGGGTCTTTCTTTACCCGTTTGAGGTGTGTTACTTAGTACACCAGTGGTTTCTTTCTTCCTCAGGAGATTCCAAATTGTTGTACTTGCTATTGCCAGTGTTTGTGCAATGGTTTGATTGATTTTTTCATCTTCTCTCAGCTTCACAATTGCTCATTTTTCACCCATAGACACCTCTCTGGTTTTCATGTTGGTTACACGTCTAACTATAAATGCAGTCTGCACGGATCTGAAACTGAGTGCAGACATTCAGTGCTATTTATTGTTTGAATAATCAATTAATAGGACACACCAGGGGCCTGTTTCATAAAAAAAGTTTACCAAATAAGCCAGGCTTATTTCAGTAATTCTGACTTATTTTCACTTGATTTGGTTTCTGAAAGCAAAATTACCATAGCTCAAGCTCAGTCACTGTGGCAACTTATGCTGGCAAACTAACCTGGTCAGGAGCAGGCTAACTGTCAGGCTAAGCTGAGCTCCTCTAACTCTGACCAATAGGAACGCATCGATATTACCACTGACTCTCTCACATACAGTCAGTTTAATTTATTATCGGTCCAAAAATAAAAGTATACAGAAAATACACCTTAAATAATCAAATAAATAAAACAATAGGCTACAACCAACTGTATTTAATGTATTGTGCCCAAAATGTAGGCGAATGACATTTTAACATTGTGGCTACTTGTGCATGCAGTTGATCAGAAGTTTCTAGCCATGCAGCCTTTCTCTCTGAATTTATGACAGCTGTACCTTATATGGTTATTAGAACATTAAAACATTACAATCTAAAATGGCTCTTTAAAGCATTAAAGCATAAAAACACAAAAGTTAAAATCACTGAATTAAAAATGTAAATTTATAATAGAAATCAGAGTACATTTTAACTGATAAGAGGAACTCACATTTAACTCATTTGAGCTAGTGATTAACAGTTGCTGCTATCATAAAAATACACTTATATGTAGGAAATTAAAATTCTATGTGTCACATTTAATGTCCAACAACAAATATTTTAGCAGAATGTATATTTTATTCAGAATTCTTGCGCTAGTATTCTATTCTGCTCTGTCTGTGTAGCGCGCATGCGCGCCGCAGCGCTCGTTCTCTCGCATAAGCCTCGCCCACTCCTGACAGCTAAATGGATATATTTGCATGGCTTTCTGACATTTACAGATGTAAAAAATATACCTGTGACGTATCAGTTATGCACTGAGGAAAACACAATGTTTCAAATGCGTTAAACAGCACAAATATTCGCTGTTTGCTATGGTGGATCGATTTGATCCATGATCGACATTAAGGGCTGCTTCAGAATAAGCGTGTACGTCACATTATCCTGACTCACTGAACCTGGATAGCATTAGTCAGATTGCGTGAACTTGAATTGTCGTTTATGGAACTGCTTTAGTCCCGATTGATTTGTTAGGTTATTTCAAGTCAGGTTTTGGACTTTAATCCCCGCTTTTCTTAGCGTCTTTTATGGAACAGGCCCCAGGGCAACAAAACACACCTGTCAGTCACATGTTCCAATACCTTTGGCAACATGAAAAATGGGTGGGTTCAAACAAAAGGTGCTATCTTCTAAGTATCAGATCCAGATGAAAATACCTGTAAATAAAAGCTGAAATGTTAATCTCTCATCTCATATTCATCTGTTGATGTCAAACCCAAATGTTTACAGTCTACAGCAAAAATAAAGGAATTGGCCTTTCTGTTCCAATACTTTTGGAGGGCACTGTATGTATATTTTAAGACATCTTACCCTTTCTGTTTTAGAGGGAGCTCTAGTTTAAATATTGTGGCGTCATTCACTACTGCTTTGTATGCCTGCGTAAACACAAATATAAAAATAATAGAATAAGAATGGAAAAATGGAAGCCATTTCTCCACTTTAACGGTACATTATTGTTAAAAACTTTGGGGTTAGTAAGATTTTAAATTTTTTAAGGTGTTTACCAAGAGTACATTTACAGTATATTGCCTATACTGTAATACTGTGAAATATTATTAAAATAAGTCACTTTTATTTATTTGAATATGTTTTATAATGTAATTCATTCCTGTGGTGGCAAAACTGGATTTTCAGCAGCCATTACTCCAGTTTTCAGTGTCACATGATCCTTCTGAAATGATTCTGATATGCTGATTTGGTGCTCAAGAATCATTTGTTATTGTCAGTGTTGAAAACAGTTCATATATTTTAAGGATTCTCTGATTAATAGAAAGTTCAAAAGAACAGCATTTATTTAAAACAGAAATCTTTTGTAACATTATAAATGCAGTGTGATTAAAACTGTTAATTTTAATCAATTGAATGCATCCATGTTGAATTAAAAAAACAACTTTAAAAAAATCTTAAAAAAAATCTTACTGTCCCCAGCTTTTGAACAGTAATGTATATTATATGCCTAAAGTTTATATAAATAGAGTGCAATAATATTTTATCCAATACATCTAAAAATTATTTTAAATAATATTTATAAATATATATATCTTCTTTCTAAGTCTTTTACAGTGAAGAGTTTGGATAAATCCTTTTGAGACTTACTTTATCCCTGGCTGTTAGGAAACGTGGATCATCTTGGAATGCTTCCTTCACTAATTTACTAAAGCGGTTAAACAATGTTAGGAGCTGCTCAACATATTTTTCAGAGTCCTGCAAAAATAAAACAAATGTCAGCAACATATTATATATTATCTAGATCAAAAACTGGATGCATATATCCATGATGCATCTGTCAGATAACGAAGCGCAGCTACAGTCTCAACTCACTGTGGTAATGGTTTCCGCTGAGGCCACCATATCAGCCAGACCTGCGCTCATGATATGATCCTCCAGGTCCTTCAGCATAGGCTCAATACCACTGGGCACTTTGTCCATCAGCGAGAACATGAGGCGCAGCTCTGCGGAAACACACCAATGGCAGAACAAACACATTTTAGTAACAATAAAACATATCAAAACATTAAAAAATGCTGTTATCATGAGCCTAAAAACACGAAGTTCCAATATAAGAAGCTCTAAAGCAAAAAAAAAAAAATACGTCAAACTAGGTATTGCTGACGCTTTGGCATTTCCGTCCCTTTACATACAATAGTTGTATGCTGTTGCGTTTGTTTACAGTTGAAATGGGTTGGTGGACTCAATGATTGGCACACAAACACACAGATGGTGGGATGGGTGGGGAGATTTTGGCAAGATATAGATGGGAACCGTGTCCCATTGCCAACCTGAACTCGCTGAGCCTTTGGTGCCAGAGCTCCTGCCGTACTCACTCTCTGTCTCATTCCGCTTGATCATTCCCGGACACTCAACCAGGATTGTTTCTTTGAATGACGTCACCAGTGCATTCACACAACACTCCATTAGCTGGAAGAACACAAAAGGCACAAACCGAGCACCCGATGTTAGTATGTGAGAAAGACAAATGCAAACTACACGCTGACCATTATTTAATAATGCGGCACCACGGGTCTTGTTTTGGAGCAGGGAACACTCACTGCCTGGACGGAGTTACATTCATGTCTGGTTTCCAGATATCGAAGTGCACGCTTCTCCTCTTCTCTTAACTTGCCATCTGCCTGTCAATTAAAAGTGCCAACTGGGATGAACAACTCTCAAAAGTTGTGACACTTCAGATATGTGCTGTGATTTACCATTCAAACACATAAAAGCTTGTTAAATAAACTGAGACAAAGTAGAATTCTGAAATTTTCTCACGATACTTGTCAGTATACTAATTTTTTAACGTCAATATAATACCTTGAAAAATATAGCTATTCCATACCATTTTTGATACTACAGGAAAAAATTGCTACAACATTATGCGCATAAAACTTGAACAGTATCTAAGTTAAGAAAATACTTTACTAATTTTTAGTGCTGTCAAACGATTAATTGCGATTAATCGCATCCAAAATAAAAGTTTTTGTTTACATAATATGTGTGTGTGCGGAGTATATTTATTATGTATATATAAATACACACACATGCATGCATATATTTAAGAAAAACATGATATTCATATTAAAAATATTTATAAGTTATATGAATATACATATATACATGTAAATATTTTCAAAACATATACTGTATGTGTGTGTATTTTTATATGCATAATAAATATACACAGTACACACATAAAACAAAAACTTTTATTTTAGAATTCGATTAATCGTGATTAATCTTTTGACAGGACTACTAATTTTATAACTGAAAGGGATTAGCTGAATGTAATTATATAATAATAATAATAACAATAATAATATTGTTTAAGACAGAATTGCACTTTCATAGTAATACAACTGCACTATTAACTAAAAAATATATATAACAAGTTAATTTTAAATTTTTTACTTCACAGCAGTAATATTACAGTAGTTTTGACTTGCACTAGTGTCACCCACATTTTTCTAGTTTAGGCAATACAGCAGTTTGAAAACACACTCACATATTTCATATAGTTCTGAACACCGTTCTGTTGCAGATAGGAAGGTGCTTGTGTCTTGTAGAACCTCTCAGTGGAATCCAGAAAAGCCTTCTCAAAATTCTCTCTATAGATCTGGAGCTTGTCATCAGCGTTAGAACACAAGTTCACTGTAAGACAGAGCAGAAGACAGGAGAGTCCATCAGGAGAGGTCCATCTGGACAGAACCTGAGTGGCTTAGTTTTATGAGAGCTTTACCATATGACTCCCGCACTCCGATGACAAGCTGCGAGTCGAATGCTTCCCCTAATCTCTCAGCATGGACGAGTTTCATAGCACAGTCCTGGAGCCGGTTCTTTATATTACAGAATATAGACTCGTTCCATGTGTCCAGCATAAGCTTAAGCAAAAAATAAAACAACAAATGATTAGAATATATTTGTATATTGATGATGTTATGCATCAGTTGATACAATAATAATTGCATTTAAATGATAAGGCAATATAATATAGATTGATGTGAATTATACGGTCAAAATGCAAAAAGAGAATCCACCTTTCTAACAATACTGTCCTCAACATTGGACTTCTTATTGCTCCCCTGGTTGCCCAGCAGGGTGATTTCCAACTTGCAGAAGGGCTTAGGTAGAATATCACACTGTGTGAAGAACTTCCTCCACTCCACAATGTAAGCTTTAAGCAAAGCAGTGTCATCCTGATGACTGAGTACTCGCTGAAGTAGATCAGAAAGATCATTACAAGAATAAGGCTGAAAAAATGAATTTACTTTATATTATTATATGTACAAAAGTGATATACAGTACGTACTGCCTGTGCTTGCTTGATGAAATCTAGGATGTCTTCTTTCAGTGCCTGGTGAATCTTTGCCGGACCTTTGTCGTCCCATAAACACACTGCATGAACGTCTCTGCAAATCAAACATAGTATTAAGAGAAAGTCTAAAATCTGACTGTATTCAATGTGTAACCTTTAAGCAATGTAAACTATGGTTTAAAACTTCTTGTTAGTCCTGACTGATATTATTGACCATCAGACCCAAACAGCGCTGTCAGTTTAATAAAAAAATACAAAAACACATGAGTCTAATGTACTTTGACTTCTTGATATTCCTGTCAGCTCAGACTATCTCACATCGAAGACAACTTACGAGAACAAATCGAACCACTGCTGCTTAGTCACTGACTCCTGACGGAGTAACTTCAAAACAATGGGCCGCATCAAATCCCATTTGTCTTCAAACTGCAGGGAGCCTTTATTCTGAGATAGGAGAACGAGGACAATAAACATTTCTTTAAAATTATTACTTTATACATTTAAAAAAAGGCAGTAGAAATTTTATTATTTTACTTCCTGTCAAGTACAGTAACAAACAAAACAGTAACAGAAGGTAAACTTCATTTTAATATATGCAGATAGATTATTACAGCTGTGTTATTAGAAACTAGAGGCACCAGGTGAGCTTGACATAGATATGCACAGGCTGAATAAATGTAGCATTTATATAATCTGCAATGCTGCAACTTTGTTCAGGAAAAACATACGCATGTATTTATATTTTCTCGTTATTTACATGCAGCCTTGTGATAGATAGCGGGAAGTTTTGTTAGAAAAGGCACCCTTAAATACAGCTCTGAACCCTAAACATTATAATAATAGTACAAAACCCCCCTATCTCCAATCAGCAATTCGAAGAATGTCGTTTTGAGTCAACGGGTCATGTTTAGCGATGCAATTAGAAGCGGGCAGTGACTGGGTCATGGGATCGCTGTCATAACATTACAAGAGATGCAGACGATGCAAAATATTCTCACATTCAGGGACCTCCTACCTTCAATAAATTAGACGTCGCCATGTTTCTTCAACTTAGTCCCCGTGCAGTCTCGCGATGTTTGAGGAGGTTTGGTTGCTAGGGAGCATTGCGACAGACTGCATCAGCAGCACTGATACTGCTGTTTATTCACGCATATATCTATATTTTATAGAAAGAAAGAAGGAATAAAAGAAAGAAAGAAAATACAGTTTTTAAATTAAAGGAGCAGTCAATGAATGCATCTACATAGCTTTCTAACGTTATTATGCGCATACTAATTTACATTTACATTTAGTCATTTGGCAGACGCTTTTATCCAAAGCGACTTACAATTTACACACACATTTTTTTTTATTTTTGTTTTCTGTAGGATGACACGTTTGCTTTTATCATCACGCCATTAGGTACTGAAATAAGACACATTCACATTTAATCGAGCAGGGTCATACGGAATGTCTTATCCTTGAGAGTTTAGTTCTCACACAGATTATATTAAGGAGTAAGATTAATCATAACTACTGTATGATTAGTGATAATCTGGAGCCAGTCCCCTATCCAAGGGCACGATAGGATCTTTCCCATAACAATCCGAAGGCCGACCAGCTGCAACTGTATCTGCAGATACAGACTCGTCTCGAAATCTCAGTTCTCATTAATCATCGCTAGAAATAAGTTTAACAGTTCAAAACTATTATTCTGAAGTAAATTTCTAATCGATTTAGGATACCAAATACATGTTCAATGCACACAACTTCCGTGTAGTCATAAACAGCATGCGTCTCTACCATTGGTCACACTTTAATAAAGAGGACGTACATTTAATCTCCAATTGGCTGTTTGCAAAAATGGGCGGGGCTTTACGTTGCATTGATTCCTCGCTTTCATTGAAAGATGATACTGTGGTTGGGTTTTAGCTGATAATTCGTAAACTACGGACATGACGGATCAAGGTATTTAACAGACGCTTGGTTTTATTCTTTAACTTGTAAACACGTGATGTTGTGTTTTGTTTTTGTTTTTTAGCCTAGCTAACAGCATGGCTAACGTTAACTCTTAAAAAGGCAACGTAATGAGATTAGCTTTTTGCTATGAAGTTACACAGCTTTTAGCCTAAAACGGAAAAATTATTAATTCTTTACTATTAATGAGTTCATCCTATTTTGATCTTTGTGATCAAGAAACAGTTTGCTCTGTCCTACATTGTCTAAAGTGCCTGACAGGTCGCCACGTGCTCTTTGAACTGCCGCACTACAACATCACAGCTTCTCAGATGTTCCGCATTTGTGGCCGAAGCACTAGCTTTAATATGTAAACAAGTTGTTCACTCAGACTTAAGCCTATTTTATTTTTTTGAAAGGCTTCAGCAATTTGAGGCTTATTTTGAATAAGTCTTTATATAACCATACGACTGTTTTTGAATAGTCTTTATTTAAAATTATTGTAATTGCTACATGGTGATCTTTAGTATTTTAAGTAATTTTTTTGTTTGTAGAGGCTTTTATATGTCTTTATCAAGTCAGTATAGGTTTTCCTTATAGAATATTATATACTTGTATTTAAATATTTTCATTGGCGAGGAGTCCTTTTGATTTTATGACCGTTAAGTAACATTGAGCAAGGAATGGCATTTTTTTTATTAAAGAGGCCCACCTGAGGTGAACATTATTGTGCATAAATTCCTAAAGGGATTAAGATCAGCATCAAAGCCTGTGACTTTCACTAAAGTTCTTCTCATTTTCTCTGGATTTTCTAGGTCTCCATGTGTAAAATATGGATTGTGAAGTGGGAGAGAACTCCATTGAACATGGAAGAATGGGAGCTCTCAGCTGCTGGGGGAGATTTCTTTGTGGTTCATGGAATATCAAGTTTAAAGATGTGTTTACATGGTATGTTAAAGATGTCTCTGTTTTAAAATGTTTAATGTTTTTAAGTTACAACGGTCATATTGATGGTAAGTTAAGAATTGATCCTACAGGCAGCTCTGCAAAACTATTGCAATGGATCAAGCCCTGTCGATGCTGATATGTGGGACGACAGTTACATGTCAGTATCTGGCAGATGCCAGGGTGGAGACACCAATGCTGCAAAGCTTCCTCAATCACACCTTGCTGCTGCTCACCTATACTCTAGTCTTAGCCTTCAGGAGAGGTACATTGCAGCACACCTGCAAGGAATCACTCGTTGCTTTTATCAGATGATTAGAAGGGCAGAATATAATTTCCATGAGCATGCTTATCATTGCTCCAGATTTGAAATAAACTTGCTTATTTCAGGATGCCTGCATGGCTTATCTTGTGGATTAAAGTCTTTTAAATTATTTATTGATTCTCCTCAACATGCAAAATTAAAATGTACTACTCATACAAACCCTGTTAGGTAGCTTTCCTACTGAAATGCAAGCTAGTACAAAATATATGGCTTATATTTTTATTGGATTAATCACAGTATTTTTTTTTTTTTGTTTTTTTTTTTTGGTGAAAATAATATTGTTCAAATTCTAAAAACAAAGTGGTGGAAGTATTTTCTGGTGGCTCTAACAGATGTGGAAGCCAACTACACAGTTGTGAAGGCATACCAGTTCACTACCCTTACAAGTATACAAGTAAGATTATATCATTCAGTTAAAAAAAAAAAGACACACACATTAATACAATAATAGTTAATATAATAACTTATGTGTTGTAGCTGCTGGACTGCTTTGTGATCCTGGTACTGATGGTGCTCTCATGGAAATTCTTGAAAACTCGCTATAGACCATTGCATTTTATAGCTGTGGCTGTGTGCTTGCTTGGAGTCGGTGCGATGGTGGGAGCAGATCTGCTGGCAGGGAGAGACCAAGGCTCAAGTAAGTACTTTATAATAGGGGGCAAAAAGGGGCATAATCTAATTGCACCTTGATTATGCTTTATAGATATTCTTTTGTTTTTCATCTCATGAATCATTTGCCAAAATGATTCATGAGTATTTTACTCCTGTTACAAAAGATAAGATTATATAAAAAGAGGACAACTAAAGAAGCTACATGAAGAATTTATCATAGACTGTGCATAAAAATAGTTGATCTCTGGTCTTGGGCTTTGTATGTGTCTCTGTCACTGCAGGTAGTCATGTGTTGTTGGGGGATGGACTCGTGCTGGTCAGTGCTGCTCTGTACGCAGTGTCTAACGTCTGTCAGGAATACACAGTTAAAAACCTGAGCAGGGTGGAGTTCTTAGGCATGATGGGGCTCTTTGGGACACTCATCAGTGGTGTGCAGATGTAAGTTTAATGTCCACCATCTCATTTTCTTAGTAAAAAAGCCCCCACTATGAGATATAGACTCTCATTTTTAAAAGTCTTTTAGTCTAGGATTTATTTATTTTTTAAGAAATTAATACTTTTAATCGGCAAGGCTGCATTCAATTGATAAACAGTGAGAGTAAAGACTTTATAATGCTACAAAAGATTTTGATTTCAAGTAAATGTTCTTATGATCTGAACTGAAAAATAACAGTATGGTATCTACAAAAATGTTTACCAGCACAACTTTTCAACACTGATAATAATAAGAAATGTGATTTGAGCAGCAAATGAGCATATTAGAATGATTTCCGAAGAATCGTGTGACACTAAACTGGAGTAATGACCGCTGACAATTCAGCTTTACCATCACAGGAATGAATTACATTTTAAAATGTATATATTTTTATATTTTAAAGGGCTATACTTGAATCCAAAGCTATACCTGTCATCTTCTGGAACTGGACAATATGTGAGTAACTCTAGTTAAACATTTGCTTATAATAAAGTTGACATTTGCTTATAATAAAATGATCTAGTCATCATTTACATGGAAATGCCAATAAATGTATGTAGTATGTGTTATGGAAATGTAACTCCAGTTCTCTTGTTTATTTGATAAATGCTCTAAATACCTGTATGTTTATTCTGTAGGCCTGCTCTTTGTTGCATATACTCTCTGCATGTATGGGCTGTACAGTTTCATGCCTGTAGTGGTAAAGCTGACCAGTGCCACAGCTGTGAACCTCTCACTGCTGACTGCCGACCTCTTCAGTCTCTTCTGTGGCGTGTTCCTTTTTCACTACAATGTGAGTGGAAATATTACAATTTCAGCAAATCAATAAAAATGCCGGGACAAAAGAAAAGATTAAAACATTTATAATATCTTCAAAAAGGTCCTCTTGCTAAATGATAATTGGCCAGGGGTGTTGACATTTTGAGTGGTAGCACTGATTCTTGATATTTGGACGCTTGCTTTATAGAATAAATCTTTTAATTAAATACTGAAAGTTGTCTTGTTCACATTGATTTTTCAGTTTCTTACAAGTTTATGAAACTCCTTTTTTTTCACAGTTCTCAGGCCTGTATTTTGTGTCTTTTGTGGTGATCACACTTGGTTTCATCATGTTCAACATCTTACCGACCTATACAGCAGATCAGTCATATTCCACTAATGACAGCGCGTATCATCTGGCTTCATCTGCGGATGTCCAACAAGATGGAGACATTGTAGTAAACTGGCTGCAAAAGGAAGGACAAGAGAATGAGGACAGGATAGGATCCAGTCACAGAGCACATTGCAACGGATTCTGTTCTCAGATATAAAGCTCTACAATGTAGAGTACAGTATCGAATTTTACAGATTTACTTTAGAAGGGTCTATATTTTTGCAAAATGCAGTGTTTAATCTGTTATGGATTTTAAATCCACATTCAGTGTGCCTTGAGTCTATTTAATTATTTTTTACCAATTTGCATATAAATGTTATTTAAATCTGCTGAGACTGAAGTTCAGATACAGATACTTCTCATCATGCACTACAATGATCTGGACAGTATTATCTTAAGAGGTGCTAACATCTCAATTCCATATGAGATGCTGCTTCCAGTCTGATTACTTATGTTAACATTCTTTATCTTTGTAACATTCTTTAACTAACACTTGTGTGTTATTTTTATTTGAGTTATGAAATGACTACAAACTGTAGATGAAATGATGGATGTATGAATTTTTTCATATTCAACTTGTTACATTTACTATTAGTATTGCATTTGCTTTTATATGTTTATTTTGTTCAATGTATCCACATTTGAAAATGATTATTTGTGACCATTAAAGTGGTTTTATTATTCATAGTTAATCTATAGTAGTGGTGTCTGTCAAATATGCTAACCTGGTTTTACATTATAACATGCTTATAGAACAGATTTTAACCGTTAAAAATTCGCGGATGCTTCACCCATACTCTCAGCCAACCCAGTGACTGCCATCAGAAGACTTTTCAAAAAAATGATAAAGTTAGAAATTATTGGTTATGTCTAATAATTATAATATATAGGTTTTATTTGTAGTCTCACTGGAGCAGTGGTTCTCAACTTTTCGGAAACAATATTTGAAGGCTCCTCTATTGAAGGCTACGTTGTTGGTACTTTTGCTTAATGATGAAACTGATTGTTTATATGGTTGTACTGATATATTCATTTTGTTGTTCCAGAAGTTTAAAGAAATGTGTTAGTATAATAATTTTCAAAAGTTTTTAGCATTTCAATTTTGGGTTAGATTGTTTTGATATATTTATAATAATTTATTAATTTAAATAACAGCAAGTCATCCTGGAACCTCTTTGAAAGTTTACTGAGACCCCTTGATTGAGGACCACACTAGAATGTCTTTATGGACCTCTTCAAACCCTGATTCTGGAAGATCAAATACATACCTGTAAATTCCAAATTATGGAAAAACAATTCTATAGAATATATATACGAGTTGTGTCTGTGTGTAAAGGAGCGAGAGGTCTTCTGGGGTCTTTCTTCGCTGCATTGCGATGCTCAGAAGCGCCCGCCCTCCCTCATTCACATGCTCATCATGGAGGAATAACAGGTACCTGCTTTACAGAGAGAGGAGGACAGGGTTATTCCCATTCCCAGCGACATCTTGAAACGTATGTTCTTTTCATGTATTTATCTTTTATCAGATACACTGATGTATTATTTGATACGCTGTTTTGATACACGACCATGTGTGGTGTAGAATAGAGAACAGCGCAGAAGAACACCTACTGCAAGATGAAATAGTCTCGACGGTAAATGACTCCGATTGTCAGTATTATATAAACAATGCTACCTGAATGTATTATAAACGGCTCATTTGTCGTGAAATATCACACCAGACATTAAATATGTGAAGGTGTATGTGTAGACCATGGCTTGGTTGTTGAAGCAGTTGCCCACGGCAACGTCTTAATCCGCCTAAAGCCACACTGACGACCTCGAGACATTATCGCTGTTGTATCCACGACGGCTGAATGCAATACAACGATTAAATAAACATACACTCTGGATTTCATTTTGAAACAATTATGTTTTGTACAGGTGGTCAGACCATCCGCGAATGTGAGTTATACTGTTGTAGCAAAGCAGACAATCGCGATGAAGCATTTTCTGAGGTAAGTACGTCTTTAGTGCTTAATGGTGATAGATCGCTTCATATGGCTTCGAAGCTGAAATATCATAGTTGTCATTTTCCATTTTAAAAATGCACATTAAATTCACCGGTATGCGGATTTTTTATTGCATGCTTTGTAGTATGGCCCAATTATGTCATGGATGTTGAAACAAAAACAGAAACCAAATAATTATTCATTATTCTTATCAGGTATTATTATAAGACTATTAATATTATCACCATCAGAATAACATGAGTTTAAATTGCATGCATTATTGCACAATAATAACAATATTTTGTGTGTGTGTATATATATTATATTATTTATTATTATTATATTATTGTTATTATGGAACATAGCCTGCTTCTATATATAAAGTAGACTAATTTGTATGATTATTTTATTGTTATTTGCATAAAATATCCTAATTATGAAATATTAATACACATGATGTACTTACTAGTGTTATTATCTTTAATTATTCATTTTATTATATATATTTTTTTTAATTCTGAAAATGTAAAATAATAATAATAATAAAAACCTGATAAATACTTTTAAATAAACAATTCCTTGGTGAGTCGTCCCCTGCCTTTAGGTAGGTGCTTCCTATCAGCCACTCCACTCCCCTTATATTGTTTACAATAAATGATGTTGAAAGGCACTAAACCTAATAAGAGGTTGCTCCAAATGTACCAGTATAGATTTGTATTTCACCTAGACATTTAGAGGTAGAGACCCCTATAATGCAATATCAGAACTGGCTTTTATTAAATTCCTGGAAAAGGAAATTACCTTCGGGACACGCCACTTCTGTTCAATAGCTTTGATAGACAATAACACCGTTTTTACAAAACACAGGTTTGACCGCAAATTCATTTCATGCCGATGGGGAGGCGAGTCTATTTTGTGAGCAGTAACTCTCAACGTAATCAGCAACTGGATTCAAACAGGTTTATTCCTAGTCCAATGCGTTTCCTGTAGTGAATTAGCCTGCAATTAGATTTTGCATATATTATATATGGATGGATTCATCCATGCATTGGTTCAAAACAGATGCATAGTAGATGTCAGTAAGTCCTTTGGTGTACACATACTGCTTGATACATGCAGGACATGAAACCTGTTTAAAGAATAATACTTTCAAAATTATATATCGCTTTCATCACACAGATCTTTGTAGAACTGTGACCCATTTCATCATCATGGCCCAATTATCTCTGTCTCGAATCACAGACATGCTTTTTACAATGGGGATTAGGCCTAGCTTTTGTAGACATCAGAGCATTATAAGAGAAAAATAATGTGCATTTCTCTTTGAACAGCTTAAGCAGTGTTCATGGGAAACAAATCTGATGGTTATTCAGTTCAGGTTTAGAGTACTCAAATATAATGAGCTTTCAAAATACCTCAGTGAGTACGCTTTATTCTGGGACAGAATACACACAGGTGTATTAGGCCTATCATCAGTATTGGACTTGTGTCGTTTTATTCAGGCCTCTTTATTTCTCTGAACCTTCTAGGGTACTGACCCAGTTACTGGTGTTCCTGTACTGTAAGTGTTTGTGGCGGGGCCTGAAGTTTGTCATCAGGAAGTTGACTGGACGATGTGAGCTTCAACGCATCTGTTACAATAACAAACCCGGTGCTCGAAGGACGCTCAAGATCGGTAAATACTATCAGTAATTTTAGCAGTACATCTACAGCAAAAACTACACTAAACTACATCTGTAACCTGGCGGTACGTGGGGAAATTTTTTTATTATTATATGTAACTTATTATATGTTTCTTTTAATTTCACAGAATCCTCACTCAAATGCTCTAAACATGAGGTAAGTCATGAGGTTTATGAACTAAAATTATTTATTTATATTTATTGCACATTTATTGTATCACATTTATTGTATTATTGTATTTTTATTTACATATTTAAATTGTATTTATATATTTAATAATATTATTAAATGCTATGCATTTTGTAATTTTATGTACATTTAGTAGTAGTATTTAAATACTATTATATTATTTATTCACATTTTGCTCAATAATATTTTCAGTTTTAAGCTTATGTAATTTTTTGCGTATTTGCATATTTTGCATATTTTTATTTAGACTAGCTTTAGCTTTAGCTTTATTTAATTTGTTTTTATTTCAATTTTACTAATTTTAGTACTTGAGCTTGTTTCAGTTGCTTGCCAAGGCATCATTTTTAATTTAGTTTATTTAGTTATTTCAGCTTTATTTCAATTAAAATGATTAATTAATACTATTAGATTTAGTTAAGAATAACAACACTGATTATAAGCTGATTTAAAACCCATCTCAAACTACAAGAAGGCTAAATATTTTACATACTGTATTATGCTGTTGTTTTGTATATTAGCTAATGACTGAACACTTTTTTTTTTTTTTTTTTTTTTACTCTACCTCCATAGCTTTTGCAGTCTGCCATCAACGCTCACCCAGATTCTGTGGAAAAGACTATCGATGAGATAATGTCCCTGAAAAAGATCAACCTTGACACAAACCCACAGTAAGGATCCCATCATTCGCTGATACAGTGTACTATACTTTTTGAGCACATATGTTGTATTTCTTTTCTTCTTCCAGGCTTGGCATCTCTCTCCAGGCTTGCCTGCTCCAGATCGTGGGTTACCGAAACCTAGTAGTGGAGGTGGAGAAGCTGCGTAGAGAGCCATATGACTGTGAAAACCCAGCACATGAGGAGATGCTCATGAAGGTATTAACAGTAACTCACTATTAGCGGGTGCCAGCCGTTTGATTACTGCTTCTAATAAATAGATATAGGTGGCTACCATTCACAGTGTAGCACTGCCTCTCGGCCATAACAGAATTGTCTCTAAAAGTGATGCCTTTCTCAAATATCTTTTCACTCACCAGCTGTGGAAGGAACTCCGTCCTGATTCTCCTCTCTCTGGACGCATCTCAAAGCAATGGTGTGAGATTGGTTTCCAAGGAAACGACCCCAAGACTGATTTCAGGGGCATGGGTCTCCTGGGCTTGCACAATCTACTGTGAGTTGAGAATCTGCTGAAGTGAAATCAGGACAAAAACATTAGATCGTTATAGTCCTTTAAATGCATGCACTTGAGTGAAATTTTGTTATCTACATCATAGCAGATCTTAGGTCTGTTCCGAAGCATAGTGTGTCTTTGCTGTCTAGTAACTACACAGGCCTTCTGGAAACATCCTAACCATCATGGAAACTAATAAGACCAATCTGAAACGCTTTACGCACTGTAGGCTTGTGCTATATAATAGCAATAGATTTTGACATTAGCATGTTGCTAAGCTAACAACACAATACCATTATCGGCTAAACATTACATAGCTTACACTGTGTAGAATAACTCTTGAATTACACTGAACTGGTTTTTATTAGTTAGCGGTAGGTTTTGACATTAGCATATTGCTAAGCTAACAACACCATACTCCATAGTATTAAATACATAACATACATTGAGTAAAATAAGATTTTGAATTACACTGAACTAGCTTTTATTAGTTAGTGATAGACTTGACATTAGCATATTGCTAGCTAACAACATCATACGCTATTAAGCAATAAATACATAACTGGTTTTTATCAGTTAGCAAAAGATTTTGATGTTAGCATGTTGCTAAGCTATACGTTACATACATTGGAAAAAATACGTTTTTAAATTACACTAAACTAGTTAGCAATAGATACACCATACTTAAAAAGCATACATAACATACATTAGATAAATTAAAGTAGTTTTTATCACTACTTTTTTACTAATGAGTGAAATGTATCTTTTTTAATCATTTTGTTTCCCTTATTAGATTTTTCAATGAGCTTGCGCAGTGCCTTAGCATTTGCTCAGGTAGCATAATTAAGTTGCCTAGCTTTTGAAACACCATATCAGGAGCACACTTACTGTATGTGGCCTTAAAATGCAGTCTACATAGGCAGCTCACTAGGTTTTAGAACAGAACAATTCAATGGCTAATTTTCCCTCTTTTATTTGCAGGTATTTCGCAGAGCATGACAAAGCCACCGCTCTCCAAGTTCTTCATGACTCCTTGCAGCCCAAACACAGGTCAGATCCTTCAGATGGTCCCCTTGAGTGGTTCCTACTGTATTTATATCTAAAAAAGTACCCATAATTAATATTACTGATGGGCTATAAGACACATTTAAACTTTAAACACACATTAGCAAACACGCACCAAAAGCAACACACAGCAGCAGGATCTTGCCACAGGATGTCAGTTAGGGTGTAGTTCCCCAGAAAGCTCTTATCAGTGCATTGCTTTATACTGTGTGCATATCATGTTTATTTTAATAGGTGATTTTTTTCATGCCGTGCAATCGATCACACCTTCAGCATGCTCTGTCACCATCATACACATCATGCACCCACACATTCCTTTATTTCTGTTCCTGCTTCTTTTTTATTCCCATCACTGTCATATGCAGGAACGTTTTCAAAGAGGAAGCCAGGTACTCCCATCTTTTCTCTCTCAGTAAGAAATTAATTTGATCATTTTGCTTCAATCTAAAGGATGTATTGTGTTGTTGTTATTTTTTTAAACTCGAAACTTCCAACCTCACCTCACTCTAAACACAAGGCATTATGCTCCATTATAACGTTGGTTAGTAACCGTGAATGCTTCCTCTTTTCTCCAGTGAATCTAACGTGTGTAATTGTCATCGTTTATAGTTGACTGCACTGTTTAAAAACAATTAGCACAAGACTGGGTGGATACACTCTAACATTTTGGGTTTTCACACAGCAAGATGAGCAAAGCTGAGTGGGACAAGAAGACATTTGACAAAGCAATTGGGTGAGTCCAGAATATTGCAAGCTATTGCATAAACTCTTTTCATTTGTGCCAGTAAGCAACCAAAGAACCAGTTCTTAAATCTGTGAATGTTAAAAATAATTGTGCTGTGTGTGCAGTAGTTATTAGTAGCCAAGCGCCTGAACCCTGATGCTTTGTGTGAGGATTTGAATCAGGCTCTTCTACTTGTCATGATGCTTTCAGGATGCATTAGCTCTGATGTGTAGCAGGAAGCCTGTTCAATCACTGCGCTGCTGACATGTGCGCACACAGACACAATTAAAGCACAGAACAGATGGAATCACGCTGACAAACACTGGCAGTGTCTTAACTTTTTATTATGTTTATTTACACCAAACAAGGATTTCTTTTACATTGTGTTTTGTGCTGACCCAAATCTTTTGTGGTGCAGATACTCCTTTGCCATAGTTGGCATAAACATCACAGACCTGGCATATTCCCTGCTGGTGAGCGGGGCTCTGAAGACTCATCTGTACAATGTGGCACCAGAGATGCCAAGTCTAGTGCACTTCCAACAGACCTTCTGTGAGTGTTATAATGTTGCCATTGTTGTCCTTGTGAAAACAAATCTTGTAGGCAACTTATTAAATAATATTACACAATAATATATTTATATATTCATGTAAATTATATAAGTAAAAGGATTAATAAAGCTACAATAAAAGAGTATAATAATAATAATAATTATTATTATTATAGTTATTATTATATATTTGTGGACAAAATATATAATTTATTTAATTCATATGATTGGTTTTAAAAACAGAATATTAAAAATAAAAATACATTAAAAATATTATATTTTGATATTTCTATCTATCAGTCAATCTGTATACTATCTGTATACATACATACAATATTTTTATATATTAATATAATTAGCATAAAATGAATTTCCCTAAAAGAGTACAGATAATAATAATTATTATTATTATATTGTTGTTGTTGCTATTGCCAAATATTTGTTTTAATTATACAATTTTTAATTTTTGTGAAAGCAATTTTTTTTAAATAAATATATATAAAAAATATTATTCTCTATTATTCTCTCATATTATTATTTAAATAATTTACATAAAATTAAATTCCATACAAGATTATAGATACTACTACTATTACTTATAATAATAATTATTATTATTTCATATTTGTGGACAAATTATACAGTTTATACAATTCAAATTATTGGTTTTAAATTATACAATTATTGTAAAAAAGAAAATTTAAAATAAATACAAACAATATTATATTTCAATATTTCTATCTATCAATTGTCACGTTCCCTCTCGGGACACAAGGAGCGAGGAGACGTAGGAGTACCAATAAGCCGTTTATTGCACACACAAGGAAACGAGGAGCATGGGGAGAGACGAACATCACTGACGATAGACCGGACACAGGGGCTAGGAAACACAGGGCTTATAAACACAGGGAAATCAACGAGGAAGAACAGAAACAGGTGAGGGCTAATCAAACGCAGGGCTGGGGACACATGAACTACTAATTAAACTAATCAACAGGAACGAGGATGGCCAAATAGAGACACGAGAGGAGGGGAAACACAAGACAAGGACTGACATTACGCCCCCCTCCGGAAGGCGTGTCCTCACGCCTAACACCATCCAATGGGGAGGGGGGGTGGGCGCTCTGGAGGCCTCCAGGGCGGTGCCCGTTCCAGGGGCCATGGCGGGTCAGGGGACTCGGGAGGCCATGGCGGGTCAGGAGACTCGGGAGGCCAGGGCGGATCTGGAGACTCGGGAGGCCAGGGCGGATCTGGAGACTCGGGAGGCCAGGGCGGATCTGGAGACTCGGGAGGCCAGGGCGGATCTGGAGACTCGGGAAGCCACGGCCTATTTTTCTCGGGTCGTGTGGCCTTGGCCCTTGGCCCGGCCACACAGGCTGTGACCCTCTTACCCCCCCCCAAAATTTTCTTGGGGAAGCTCCCCCCTGGGAGCCACAGAGGAGCGGGCTCTGTCGGGCGCTCTTGCAGCGCGGACTCTGTCGGGCGCCCTTGCAGCGCGGACTCTGTCGGGCGCCCTTGCAGCGCGGACTCTGTCGGGCGCCCTTGCAGCGCGGACTCTGTCGGACGGGTGGACGGAACCAGCGGGAACTCAGGAGGGCTGGACGGAACCAGCGGGAACTCAGGAGGGCACGTGCGTGGAGCCGGCACTTGGGGGCGCTCGGGAAGCGCGGACACTTGGGGGTGCTCTTGCAGCGCGGGGCTGGACGGAACCAGCGGGAACTCAGGAGGGCTGGACGGAACCAGCGGGAACTCAGGAGGGCTGGACGGAACCAGCGGGAACTCAGGAGGGCTGGACGGAACCAGCGGGAACTCAGGAGGGCTGGACGGAACCAGCGGGAACTCAGGAGGGCTGGACGGAACCAGCGGGAACTCAGGAGGGCACGTGCGTGGAGCCGGCACGGGAGGGCACGTGCGTGGAGCCGGCGCGGGAGGGCACGTGCGTGGAGCCGGCACGTGGGGGCGCTCGGGGAGCGCGAACACTTGGGGGCGCTCGGGAGGAGCTGTGCTGGTTGGGACCAGCGGAGACGCAGGAATCCACCTGCGAGGAGCAGGCACTGGAGGGCGCTCTGGAAGCGCGAGTTCGCGGGGGCGCTCTGGAAGCGCGAGCGGCGGCGGGCTCGGGGGAGCCGCTGACGACGGCGGGCTAGCTCCGACTCGGGCCCGGAAGTCTCCCAGACACCGGTATATCCCCAGCCTCCAGGTCAATCCTGTGGTGTCTGGGAGGTCCATGGGGTAGTTGCAACAGGCCCCGAGCCGGAACAGGTGGAGGATGGCCGCGTCATGGAGCTCCGAACTCCGCGCGAGCCCGCAGAACTCCTCTGCGTACTCCACGAAGGGTAGCTCGCGGAGTATCAGGGCGCGGAGGCGGGCGGCGAACTCCATCACCGTGGGGGGGGGGGGGGGGAACTGGAACAAACAAAAACTTTCCTCAAAACGGAAAACAAAGGCGGGGGTGGAAAAGCGCCGCTTACTTCTGTTCGGTCCGGTCTTCTGTCACGTTCCCTCTCGGGACACAAGGAGCGAGGAGACGTAGGAGTACCAATAAGCCGTTTATTGCACACACAAGGAAACGAGGAGCATGGGGAGAGACGAACATCACTGACGATAGACCGGACACAGGGGCTAGGAAACACAGGGCTTATAAACACAGGGAAATCAACGAGGAAGAACAGAAACAGGTGAGGGCTAATCAAACGCAGGGCTGGGGACACATGAACTACTAATTAAACTAATCAACAGGAACGAGGATGGCCAAATAGAGACACGAGAGGAGGGGAAACGCAAGACAAGGACTGACATCAATCTATCTGTATACTTTATACACATACATACATTATTTTTTATTTATTAATAACTTTATTTATATAAGTTGCATTAATTTATCTGAAATAATATAACAATAATAATAATAATTATTATTATTAAATATATCTATCAATCTATTTGTATACTATATACACATACATGCATACAATAGTTTTTATTAATAACTTTATTTAATTTGCATAAAATCAATTTCTCTGAAATAATCTAATAATAATAATTATTATTATTATTAAATCATATTTATTATTATTATTGTTGTTGTCAAATATTAGTTTTAAATTATACAATGATTCATTTTTATGTATATTATTTAACAAATTATTTAAAATAAATACATTAATATATATATATATATATTGTGTGTATCTCTCTCTCTATATATTTATTGTTAATAACGTTATTTATATTATTTAATTCAATTCCATAAAAGATTATAGATACTACTACTACTAATTATTATTATATTTGTGGTCAAATATTGATTTAGGTGTACGTAATTATACAAAATTATAAATGATTATATATAATTAAAAATGTTATATATTATTAATTTTTTTGTTTTGTATGTATTAATTATGATTTATTTTCTAAGGTTATCTGATGCAGGAGTTCCACAGGTTCTGGATCGAGGAAGATCCATGTGACATCATGGAGTTCAATCGCGTGCGCACCAAGTTCCACAAGCGCGTCCTGAAGCAGCTGAAGAACCCTGACATGGCACTGTGTCCTCACTTCACTGCCTCTGACCTTCACCTGGTCAACCTGTAGCTTCTCATTCACCTCAACTCTCATGACCTTTCACCTTCTCATCCTTAAAGCCCACGTCTCATTACTGCCAACTGCTTAGCCGGTCTCTTTCTCACACATTCTCACACCAATGTCTCCTTCAGCCCATGCGACCAGACGTTACTGAAGATCACCAGCACTGCTGAGGACCATGATGATTGTATGTGCTCATGGCAACAGTGCACCACTTTACAGCTTTCACACTGATTGTGATATTTACAGCTATCTGAATGTGGATGGGAGAGAGATCTCTCCCGATAGGACAAAGCTCCCTATCCACCAGTAGGTAGAGCTGTTGGTACGTATTGGGTAAGACACTGAGCTTCAGGTGTGCGAGAGTTTCGACCCACATCCACCGCAGTAGGCTGCACTGATACCAGGCACACTTAGAAACAGGTGGCCATTGTTTGTATACACTATCATACACTTTCAGAGCTGTTATATTAAAGATAACGTTTGTTTAATTATATTAAATCTTTTAAAGGAATATTCAAGATTCAGTACAAGTTTGTAAACTCCATCAATCAGCACCTTTTGGTATAATGTTGATTGCGACAAAAATATTCTTAAAAAAAAAAAAAATCTGGCTTACATTGACATTTACAATGGAAGTGAATGGGGCCAATTTGTAAATATTAAAATACTGTTTCAATACTGTAGCCATAAGTACATATACATGTATAATTTTAGTGTGAAAAAATACTAACCTTTCCTGTGTAAAGTTATTGACAATTTTATAACATTATTGGCATGACAACCCTAAAACAATTGTAAATACGATGATTTAAACAGATTGACAGCTCAAATAATACGTAAATGTTATCATAATAATTAATGTAAGTGCTTTTATGATATTATAAGTGTCAAATTTATGGCTCACTGTAAGCCAGATTTTATTATTATTATTATTATTATTATTAAAAAAGGGTAGAGTCAACATTAATTTTTGTGGTAATCAACATTATCCCACAGATGTTGTCTAACTTGCATTGAACCCAGAACAATCCTTAAAATGGAAATGATTTCAGCTTGCTGTATTTACAGATGATCATTCATTCATAATTTCATAACCATTATTGTCACTCTCATATTCTGAATCTCATACTTCTATCACATACGTACAGTACATACTGTAGACTACATGTTGCCAAGAAGCAGAGCTTAAAATCAAATATTCACTTGCCAAATATGGTAGGATAATGTGTTTTTTGTGAATGTTATCATGCAGAGCACATGATTGTTTTACAAATGTATTAGTGTTGATGTAAACAAAAAAATATGGAATGTTCCATTTTTCTGTTCTTGCACCAAAGCAATAAGTGACGTTTAGAACAGTTAGTAGAACAGTCTTGTTTTCTTTTGCACAAGTGGTGCCTCTATTGTATTCTTAAGACACTAATTAGCATAATTAATGTAAAACTCTGAAGTTTTGCCCTCAATGTGAGTAATTCAGGCTTTCTTTGGTCTCTTCTTTAACTTTTACAGCTGTTTCACATCACAAATGCATGTTGCTTTTTTGCTTAAGTTTGTCCATTAACCCTTTAACACCATGGACGGTCACAGGGTTTGCATGATGATTTAGTTTTTGCCTGCAAAAAATTGTGTTATCAGAATGTAACTTAATTTTAATATTGTTAATCGGTGCAGTGAATGTCTATTCTATTGGCAGTGTTAAGCAGCTTCTTTTTAATAGCTATTGGTTGAACTGTGTTTCCACATGATTTTTAAATGTGAAAAGTGTCATATTTCTCATTGCAGCACTTTTACAGATGAGACAGAAGCACTTGCTGTACATAAAGCCTTAGAGGTGGAATACATGGAAGCATTATTAAAGCTCATCATTATGCATGGCTGAATGTTTATATATCTGTTGGGTTTTTGTGTTCTCTTTCACATGCGTAAATGCTCTTTCCCATAAAAACAATACAGGATGCTTTGAGTTATCAGGAAATTAAATCATTGTTCTGCGGTGCTTTATAAATCATCAGACCTCAGAGTAAAAGGCTGCACGAAATGAAAAGCAATTACCATCATTTTAATATGTAATGGATTCTTAGAATTATATAAACAGGCTTTAAACTGAGGAAATTTGCACAAATTATGGATATGTTCAGCATGTTAAATCTCCTGCTTCCATTCTAAGTAACTAAAATTTATAGAAAAAATACAAAAAAGTTATAAAATAAATTAAAGCTATAAAATGTAAAACTTTTAGTATTACTATTACTGTTCACATTACACAATTTTTGTACTCACAACCACATTTGCTAATAGGGTAATGTGGGGCAATTTTGACTTGTGCCTCATATTTCCATATGAAGCCAAAACAATAAATCAAAATCTCTTATTATAAAATCCCCAAGATATTCCCTTATTAAATCAAAATAGTTTTTTCAGATATTGTACTTAAAGGGGAATATTAGTGCTCCTTGTGCCAAATCGTTTAAGAATTTGTGGATTTTCTAATGTGGGACAGCTCGTGCTCAAATCAGGGACATTATGTTTTGGGTTAGAAATAGTTAAATTTTTACAAAGCAAACTTCACATTTAACACTCCTGGTTAAATGTGCATAACCTTGTTTGGTTAATTTAGTAGGCCTACAGTGTGCTTGCTGTCTTCGTCAGTAGTCTAAAAAACTAGTAGCTGCCTATATGTTCACGTGTGGAATGTTAAATACAACTATATAACACAGAAATCACATACCATTTAAAAGAATTTATTTCAAAAATAATAATGACCATGTTATTAAGTCAAAAATGTAAAATCAGACTTAATGATAGCAAATTTCATAAATGATTTAAAAAAGATTTACATTTTGGAACATGGAATGATTAGAACTGTTAAACTTATTTTTTTTAAGAATTAAAACTATGTATTTTCAAAAGCATGTGTTAAGAAAACTGTAATGATAAAAACACTTCATAACAAAAATGAGTAGTCCTCTAGTCTCTAAATTTTAAATCTGGATCTTAAAACAAATAATATTTGTGCATTATAAGCATTTATAAGCACCATTATAAACATTTTGCAAAAATACATGTATGGCATTTAACTTTCTTAATGCACATTTTATCAATTGAATAACAGTATATTTGACTGTCCCACAATAGCCAAAACATGTTCACTTTAATGTTGTAAAAGAAAAGATAAACGCACTGAAGCTTAGGTGTCCCACATTAGTCAGTGTTCCACTTAACACTAATCCACCACACTGGATTAAAAATGCAAATAAATAAACAAAACAACAACAACAACAACGATAAAATATATAAAAAAATAAATAAAGCTATACAGAATTATTTATAATAATAATAATGACAAAATCACACCACAAAAATTACCATAATAAAAACTGAAAATAAAAAAAATAAAACCTAAAAAAAACTGCCACACACAAAAATAGGTGTTATTCTGAGTTTGATCGCATGGAGGCAATAACGTTCAAGCTATTGCGAGCATGTTCTCTGTCAGGACTCTCGTTCATCTTCAGATGCGTTTATGCTAACGGTTATGTTCTTGGAGAAAACAGATGCGGGTACAGAATGAATGATGTTGTGTTTCGAAGAAGGAAATCTGAATTATAAGTACCCATATAATGTGTAACATTAATTATTTACAAAATTATTATTTAACATTATTATTCATAAGACATCCCAGCGAAACTGAAACGCCATTTATAAAAGATGCCAACCCAGCTGAAAAACATCTTCAGTCAGCCGAGGCTAATCTGCTAGTCTCCCAGACTGGCCTGACTGATCTGTCGACAGTTTTAAATGGCTTTTGTGCCCTTTCAGCTGGTCAGACTGGGAGACCATCTTAGCTAGGACCAGTTTCTAGGCCAGCAAACTGGTTTAAGGCTAGTTTATGATTTTTCACCAGAAGACACACAATATTTAGTTGCATGGCCAGTGATTATGTAAACTTACAAAGCAAAAGTGTCTCATTATTTGAGACTACAATGCCTGTGTGATGACAAATGTGCACACAAGGTGTTCAGTCTTCTCATAAACACAGGTTATGGTTTAGACAGTATTTATCTGCCCACTCATAACAGTCAAGACCTAACAGGACATGACAGCCAATCTGACATCAGACACACTCTGTCACATGCAAGTTCCTGTTTCCCCAACACGTGCCTTATTGTGGAGCGGCTAGTGACAGCGTTTAGCAGAATGTCCAAACATTTTACGACAGGGATGTCGAGAGGCATTAAGAACCCTTTTAGCGTGATAACAAATAATAAGGAGAGCTCAAAGTGAAACGGGGCATTACCAGCATCAACCAATAGCCTACATAATTCACAGAACACATCAGTTCATAGACTTATTGAAGGATTTTGCTTTATTATGATTGTTTTAAAATGGCTTCAATTCAAGTATACTGTATTTTCCACCTGTGTCCTGCAATAGGGTGTCTGGAATGACTTAATAACATAGATGCATTGTAGTATGCACTGCAGTATATAGCCTACTTTATATTAAGTATGCAGTAACTATGTTAGCATTTGGTTTCATACTTTCTTATCAGTGACTGGTTTGTAAGGAAATTCTACTTCACTTATTGCATACAATGCAGGCTATACTGCATACTATTTGTTAAAAATAATAACTAGTATGCATTAGATTTGACAATATTGGATTATAAATGCAAAATAAATTCTTATTTACAAAATGATTCTCATTTACTTAATACCTCAGAAATAAAATTATGTCAGTAGGCTATGCCTTTTTAAACATATATACTGTATGTGTGTTTGGAATGATATACTATTAAAGTACACCTGTGATTTGCAGTCTATACTGTTTATTTGCAGTATGCAGTAACTGCATTAGGATTCCATTTTGAGTCAATGTTCGTCTGTTTTCATTGGCTATGGTTGGAATACAACACTACTTCACTGTTTAATGCATGCACTGTATACTACATACTAGTTACTAAAAATTATAATTGAAGCATTATGCATAGCATTTGCCAATACTGGCTTTAAAATGTAAAATAAACTGAATGATAAAAGTATGTCAGTTTGCTCTTATGATCATATCCTATGTGTGTATGGAATAACAAACTATTATACTACCCCTACTAAGTATGCACTGAAGTATACTTAATGTGTAGTATGCAGTAGACAAAGTTGGCATTCCATTTTGTTATAATGCCCGTCTGGTTTCATTGGCTTTTGTAATGGAATACTACTACTTCACTATTTAATGTGTACACCATATACTGTATACTATAAATGATTCAAAACATGTCCAAAATACCATACTGCAATACTACTAATACTAGCGCTGAAGTAGTAGGCTGTGTATTCATAGGTACTGTATATACACCACTGTTCACATTATGCATTTTTTTTTTTTTTTTTTTTTGCATTCATAGAATACCCGGATGATTTACATGTTAGATTAAAATAACATAAAAATGTAAAAAAAATATATAAAAATTAATACTGAATCAACACGGTTACACCATCAAAAGAAAAAAGTCGACAGGTAGAAGTCGATAGTGAACGTAACAACTGTATTCATTTTCACTGATTGCGCCATAGTGACCGACGCGCGCACAAACCACAGGCAGGAATGCTACAGGAACGTTAACGCAGCACGTATTAATAGAGGCGGATTTGGATTTCTGCACGCTCCATATTTAGGTGAGGCTCCTCACAGCTTCATCCTATTTGACCTTGAGGGTTGATAGTTCCTCGTGGTTTATATATCACTAGAAATCGCTAGGTGAATGTGTCCCAATATAAAGACCTTATAGTTATATATTTTAAATAATAAATGAGCCACGTTATGCTTCTGAAGCGAAAACCTAAAGATGAATAGACAATGTGGGCTCTGCACTGTAAGATCACAAGATAACACATAAACTGAGAGTTGCACATTTTGAGATGGTCCTGGATGACATATTCCTCAAGGTCATTATTAGCGTGACTGTGTTCTAACATATGTACCAACATCTGTTATAGGAGGGCATTTAGGTTTTCAGCGCCAACCGCTGTTTTCCTGCAGTATTTATTTGTATTCCCATCATGCGCTGCTTTGCCCTTTCTGCAAGGATTCTTGTAAGGGAAGAAAATTTGACTATTTACTGTAATGTTAGTGCTTTGTGGTCTTTTTCAGTGACCACCTATGGCATGGCCATTTTTACCATCTGCTCTTCAAAGACAAGTGCACTTCAGATACTTGAATGGTGAATACTATTCTCAAATAAAAACTGAAAATAAATTATAAAAATTAAAAATAATAATAAGAATATTGTTTGTTTGTGAATAATAATGATCTTTTTGGTCATACATCAGCATGACTACATGCACTGAGGTTTTAATGAATGCTTTCTGCATGGATATTGATGCAGACTGCCTATAGTGCCAATCGATCCTCTCCAAGGAGCAATTACTGCCATTAAGTACTTTGGTCTAAAAAAAAAATGTTTTTTTTCTCCCTATCAGAACATGTCACTCTATCTCAGTGTCAGTGGATCGAACTTTCTTGACCCTATATCTTGTGTACATCATATAGTATATAAATATACATACAGTACTAACAACTGTGTGCTATATTGTCTAGTTTATATATTATACACACACTTTCTCTATATATTGAGGAGGGTAAAATAGTCATTTTTACTTGGCAATTATAAGCACAATTATATTTACACACACACACACACACACACGTTGGTTTTTGTGGTTTATGGGGACTCTCCATAGGCGTAATGGTTTTTATACTGAACAAACTGTGTGTGCTATTGCCCTACACCTAAACCTAGCCCTCACAGGAGACTTTGTGCATTTTCAAAAAAAACACCATTTAGTATGTTTTTTAAGCCTTTTGAATTTTGAATGGGGACATAGGCAGTGTCCTCATAAACCACCTTCATATTGTAATACCTCTGTCATACCCATGTCATTATGCAAATTTGTGTCCTCATAAACCACATAAACATGCACACACACACACACACACACACACACACACACAAACAAATCAATAATAATATATAGGTAGTGGTTGAGACACGAATGCAGCATGATTTTACATGTTGTGTGCAAGTACATGTTGTGTTTTAAGTTTGTGGAACATAAAACTGGGGATTTTTTTTTACACAATGGAAGCAAATGGTAACCAAAACTATTTGATTAAAAAAAAAAAAAAAAAAAAGAATGAGATGACAGAATTTTTGGTGACTAATCCAAATAAAGACACAAAGGAGCAATTTCATATCCATTAATATTTTACTAAAAAATGATCAAAATAAATATTTACAATTTTAACATGTTAACCTAGTAAGGACACCACTTTCATCACAGCATTAGAAACCATGGGGAAAAAACCTAATGCCACTCTCCAAACACACTGATCTTCAATATGCATCAGGATCATTGTGTGCGCGTGTGTTTTTGAGACAGAATGAGAGAAGGCAGAGAGGAAAAAACAATGAGAGACAAACATATTGTGTGCTTGAGTAAAAGTACATGTGTATTTAACAAGACGAGGGGTTGTCGGAACAGGAGGGACCATAAATTGCACTTTCCGATCAAATGCAAGTTAAACAGAACTTGGCAGAGAAAGACTGATCAGTATGGTGTCCTGAAGCTTTGAAATTGTCCACGTACTGTCCTTTCATCCAGATGTCCGTTGCTACAGTTTTCTGGAGAACATGCTGAAGGCCTGAATGAGGTTACACAGTGTTTTTCATAAAAAAGGCCAAAGCTGGACTCTGACCATGGCTCTCACGATACAAACAGTGTCTTCAGAGGCGGTCAGTGTTCTGAACACTTTCTATTCTATTTCTATACATGTTTGCGTAGTTAAGTTAGATTCGTTTCTTGTCCGATTGGATTTCATTATATCATTCATAAAGATGTCTGCTCTAAAATGAATGGACAAACATTTAAATACTTCTCAATATTCTCACTTTTTTCAGAAGTCACATAAATCAAAAATAAAATACGCTTCTGTGGTAAAATTAAAACAGTCTAGAGGGTACCATGGTCTATGACTGCACAGTGATTATGCAGGGCATGGCTTGGGAAAGAGCAGCGGCTGAGATGCACTGAGGGTGTGTGCCACATTCCCGAGAATCATGGACGCATAGGTCACTGGCACTGATAACATGCCCATGTTATTAAATCCATAGAAGTTCATGTACATCTACATATATCAAACCTTTTCCATGTGTGTTTATTTTTATCGTTTTCTAATCATTATTGTGATGAATCCTTTTTCTAAAGATGGTTTAAAAAGAGAATTACACTCTGTCCACTACAGAATCGGCTATTTACAAATTCGTTAAAAAGCAAGCGAGTTGTACAGTCTGCTATTTACAAAACAATGTAAATAATTTACTTTAGGTATGATTTTATAGAATATATTTATATGAACTTTTCTTCACAGTTTATTTAATAAGTATTCATTAATACCATATCAATGTTAACAATACCCTCTCGGGCAAACAAATGCCCATTTTTAGCTATGTTGAGATGTCGAGATGCTGCGTTTCGGTTTGGCGAGGGTTATAGCAGAGTGTTAGAACGAGCAGATCTTTTTTTTTTTCGCCAAACAGCTACCAGTCGAGTTTGCTGTTCTTTCTTCCCACCCGCTTCTTCGCCCTCAAAGGCAGCATGAGTTCTTTGAATGTACATGATGGAAACACAGAAGTCTGTGCGATAACCACCGCACAGTATCTTGCGGTGGCACCCCGATGCATAAAGCCGTCAGGGGCCTCGGTTTCCTTTCAAAATCTACCTTGTCGGCGCGATTGCTCTGCTTGGTGGCGTCATTGATGTAGGGTCAGTTTTCTGATGTCTGTTTTGCGGAGTTTAAGGCACTTGAACGTTTTTGGATTTCACGGTAAGTCGGACGACACCAGAGCCAGTCCGGAGCTCTGCCGCAGCGAGGGGCCGGAGTGGACAGCCTTGGGGCAGTCGGGAGTCAGGACGCGCCCGTTCTCGCCCATGCTCCCCGTAATGGACAGGCGTGCCTTGTTCCGCATGGCTTCGGTGAAGGTGAGCTGTGTCCGGGGAGAAAAGAAAGATAGGAACAGGGAGAATGGGAGTCAGCTGTGCGCACTTAAAAAGCCAGAGCATCATTATTTGAATGAATGCACATTATCAGCAAGCACATACAAAACACCAGATTATGACACAGTTCAGCAATGAAGCGTCTTAAATGCATCTGGCATAGTCCTTCGGAGTCAAAGATTACTTGAAATTCACAACTAGGGGGGTTTTAAGACTATGCCTAGGGTGAAATGATCATCTCAAGCTTGGTTTAGCTATTCCTCTTTAGGTACCGCACTGGCGTGTGATTACAAATGTGTGCAGTCCAGGTACCTCGCTCTTCAGCATGCGCAAATATGTGAATGCACTTCTCCGACTTGGAGTACAGGTGAAGGAGACAGAACACACAAACACAAGAAGCTTTACCACGGCAAGCTACGGCAGCGAAAACAGAGGAGCTCCACTTACGACTGCCGGGCACCTACGTACATCTGACCTCCTACATCTCTACTCCTTCAGTGGCGTAGACGTTGTAACCCTCTCTATATGTGGCTAAACTCTGAGTGCTGTGGGTGGGACTGGGCCCTGGGGAGGGATGGGGGCTGGGGAGGGGTACAGGACTGGGGAGAGGAGAGGAAGAGGGGCGACGTTCAGACTGTTCCACCTTCATTCTCTTGGCCTCGTTTTGGGACTTGTAGCAGAACTCGATGAGGGCCACCAGCATGGCCAGGCCCAGGCCCCCGACCAGAATGTAGAAGACCCCAGCCACATTACTGAGGCTGAGGGCCTGTGAGCTCTTGTCCTGGATGCGAGAGGAGGGAAAGGAACAAAAAGACAGGAAGTTAACGCGGCGGGAGCGGAGCCAACGTACACTTGCACGCACGCATTCAGAGAACTACTCTACGAATCTACTCGCTACCAAAACACATTCACACACATTTACAGACAAATCAATTCGTACTGTATCCTCGCAATCAACCTTTCGCTTGCAGGCTAATCTGAAAAGCTGATGTTTTTGTGGCGACTTCTATCAGGCATCGATGCTTTGACAGCATCTTAAAGGGTGACAATTAGTAAGTAATTACAGGAGATGTTTTAATTTTTCTCTCAAATGGGGTTTTAACTTCTCACTGTGTTCTAGCTTATCTCCACATGTGGCGTGTTTCTCGCTCCACAAAAGTCGTGCTTGCTTGGGTTGTCATGCAAAGAGAAATCAATGGTACGCTCGGTTAAATAAATTTAGGATACCTTCAAAAGCCCAGTCACTTTCATTTCTCTCAGGTACTAGCTTATGTTACTAAAAACAGAGATGCATCTAAGAAGATATTTAGTGTGGAGAAGCAGGGCATGCTGGAACTATCCTGCTTGGTGCACATCTGAAATCTCCCTACAGATGAGCATGCGCTAGATACTGGTGACTTTCTGCCTCACTGAGCATTAGACAACAGTGATGGTCCCAGACTTGTGGAGACTGACCTTACTTCCCGAGTCCTTGGGTCCACACTCGCCCTTATCGTACCACCATTTGTTTTTCAGCTTGTCTAAGATGCCTGATTCACTCAGTTTCAAAACGGCAAGGTTTACGGGGGTTCTTCAACCGCGCAGAGGAATGTAACACAAATAACATAAATAACATCATAGGACATGTTATTTTATGTTATTCACTCATAACAGCTGACACAGCAGTTGCACTGGCAAAGTGACCGAGCCGAGGGTCCCGTTGTGATACATGTCTCTGTGCTCTATTTAAGGGAACAGTGTTTTAGGGCCTGGCACTGGAGCCACAGACATATGAACGGGACCTTGCTCCATCGCTTTGGGTAACGGGCGCATACTGCCACGGCCTGCTTCTCTACCAATGCTGGAGGCAATTACTGTTAAACCAGAATTATTGGCATATACCATAGGCACTAACCTTTTCATATCCCTCTAACCACAGCCAACAGAGCAATTTTATTTTTACTGTTCCAATACTTATGGAGGGCACTGCATATATATATATATATATATACAGTATATTTATTTACAAATATAATACATTTATTTCATACTAAGTATAGTTCAAATCTATTTACTCACATTGCTCTAGAGTTACTGATTAAAATTATTCAACTTTATTTAGAGTACTACTTGTGCACAATGAACATTTCTTAATATTAAGCCTAAAATGTGTTTTAATGTAACTATTGATGAGAATACTATCTTCAAATGCAAGATATTTAAAGTGTACCTAAAGTATACTTTCAATAGTTCCACAATCATATACTGTATACTGCAGCATATCTTTAGTTGGACCTCAGCATTACTTCTGCACAAGTAAACTGCATTAAGTACAAAATTAGTTATTCCAATTTAGCAGACTTTAAGTATACCAGTTTAGTATACTAAAAGTACAATATACATATACATAGGGGTATACATATACATATATAATAATATGTATAATAATATGATAATATGTATACAAATTTATGTTAAAAATAGTAGTTAATGTTTTAGTGTTATTGCGATCTAGTGCCATTTAAATGTTTAAATTTGCGGAGTCTCAATTTTGTGTCGTCGTTTAGTTTCAGTTTTTCTAGTTTTTGTTTTTATTTGATTAAAACCACCTCTGCCTTTGACTTTGGATCGTGTCTTTAATACATAATCATAATGCGACACTGCAGCACCATAATGAATGTTCTCTGCATTCCTATAAAAAAATGCAGCTAATGCGCCTCAGGAGAAGAAGAACAGCAGCTAAAGAAACTGGAGGTAAAAAGGCGCAACTATTTCAAAGGAGAAAAAGTTCCTTGATGAATGCCAAAAGACTGACGAGGGAATCTGTGCACAGTACTCCAGGCGAATATTTGTGCTCTGACAGTAATTGCGTTCCTTTCTCTCTTCAGGCTAAACAGGGTCAGGATGAAGGTCATGTATGCGTTTACGCCCCGGCAGATGCTCCCGTTACAGAGGAAACTGTTTACCCGCGTTGGTTGACATAGTGGCTAACCTTCTCACCACCTCCTCCGCTGCCACACTCTCCTTTGTCGTACCACCACTTGTTTTTCAATTTGTCCAACAGGCCTTGTTCATTCAGTTTTAAAACTGCCAGGTTAACTGCACTTCTTGAAACGATAAAACATAGTTTGTCAGTAGCAGCAGTTTGTCATAGTTGAGCAGAATCCAATCAGGTTAAATTAAGAAAGAAAGGGGTGGAAAGTTCTATAGATTAGTCGCCCGTTCCCACCCCACGTCCCCTTAGAAAACACCGAACCACGGAGGACAAACCTCTCTTTTCCTGTTTTCATGTTAATTTACACCAGCCTTTTTTGTCTACCTGAACTACACATCTCCAGATGGGGGAATGGAAAAATCAATACCTGCTCTCCGCTTTAAACCCCCTCCCCAACCCAAGCTACCCTTATTTCCTATCCTCACTCGACCGCTTTACTATGCACTCAATATTGCTGAGATGCGCAGAGGGACCTCACAATATTGAATGCCTGTTACTTTCCCTATATGCTGCTTACAGACGGTTTAAATGAGCACTGAGGGTTTAAGCCTCTGAAAGTGCTGAATGAGTTTGATCCTATTCCCCAGACCCCTGCATTCCCACCTCTGGCTCAGCCACAAGAGAGCTGGCAACACAATTCTGCTCCGAAACACCAGACACTATCTTTCCCTGCAGTTCTCAGAATGTTTATCGTTCTGTAGATAATGTTCTAAAAATATAAGCATATCATATAAATTAATGTTATTTTACGTACTTGTTATAACACAAACAATGGGGTCCAAAAGTCTATAGTATGAATAATACTTCTATTTTTGAATTTTTCACTGTAAATCAGCATGGTCTTTGTAAAATATTGAATTAAAACAAGCATTCAAGTCTTATGTCTTAGTACATGCACATGTCTATTTCTCTATGACATTCAGCATGATTTGACAATATTCATAATCATAATAAACATATTGTGCTTCAATGGAATCAAGAATATCTGACATTTTGAGATCTTATTATTATTATTATTATATTTATTTATTTTTTAACAAATGTTCTTATTCAATAATTAAACAAAATTTTTTGCAAAATATCAAATATTTACTAAATTTAATAATAATAATTTTTGTTTTAAATATCAAAATCCTAAAACTTAATATTTTCAATGACAATAAACAAGCAAATAAAGTGCACAATCTTAAATATTTACAAAATTAATAAATTTGGTCAAATCCATTTAAATAAATTAATAAGTACATATTCTTTTTAAATATTAATATTTTAAAATATTTATTAAAATATTCAGTAAATATTTAATAATTCAATTGTTTTCAAAATCCTAACAATTTATATTTTAATAACAATAAATAAATGATTAAATGTGAACTAGATTTTAAAATATTTATGAAATTCATAAATTTAGTCAAATTAATATAAATAAATACATTTAAATATTTAATAACAATACATTTGTTTTCAAACTCCGAAAATTTATATTTTCAAAAATAAATAAATAAATTTGAACTAGATTTGAAAATATTTACAAAATTGATAAATTTGGTCAAATAAATTTAAATAAATTAATAAAGACATATAAATAAATACTTAATAACAGTCCTTTTGTTTTCAAAATCCTACTAATTTATATGTTCAATAACAATAAATAAAAAATAAATGTGTAAATGTGAACAAAAATTTTAAACATTAATTTTTTTTTTACAAAATTCATCAATGTAGTATAAATAATTTAAATGAATGAATTTATACATTTAAATTTAGTAATTATAATTATAATGCATTTGTTTTTATTATAAAACTAAAACTTTATATTTTCTAGATAGATAGATAGATAGATAGATAGATAGATAGATAGATAGATAGATAGATAAGATAGATAGATAGATAGATAGATAGATAGATAGATAGATAGATAGATAGATAGATAGATAGATAGATAGATAGTAATAATTTCAAAATCATAAAAGTTTATACTTCAATTAATCCATCAATTAATTAATTAATCATTTACATTTATTACTTTTGGACTCCACTGTAAAAGTCTAATCTTGCAAATCTATGATCTAGTTAAGGGTCAAAATGTACATGATGGGAATGATTCAAGAGAGGTTTATCCTGATTGCAGTTTATCCTGAATGCAACATTAATAAACACACAGCCCACAGGAACAAAGAACGGGACAGGGAAAGAATGTAGTGAGACACATCTGAGCTGAGGAGGGGAAGAGAAAGAAGAGCATTAAGGGCAGTGTGCTGCAGATCTGAAGCCGAGTGAATCTCCTGCGCTGGTCTGATATCACGACAGCAGGAGAAAAGCCGTTATGCCATTGGACGCTCTTCCCCCCGGTATCATGAGAAGAGTCAGACAGACCGCAGTAACTCTGCAACACAATGGCTGATCCCGGGAGCTACCGTCATCTGTAACTGACTCTTCTCAAACTTTCTTTACACGCTTCATGGTACTTGTAGTGTGTTTAAATGTGCGTACCTCTCAGTATAAGTGGGAAAATGATCAGACCAGGCAGAATATTCACAGGCTTGTCCATTCGTTGAAATTCATGTTCATTGTTAAACATCCAGACATTTCAGTGGCATTAACATGCATGCATCAGTTTGAAATTACCTGCTTCAGGTTACATTAAAAAACTAACAAACAAACAAAACGAGAGAAAGAAAACATAGCACTACGTATACAAGACCTTTAACTGCCCACAAGAACACATGAGAAAAGCAAAAAGAAAGAAGAGAAAACTAGAAATAGGCACGCCAGGGAAGGTGGAATACCATAACAACACGTGACATATTGTTATACTACTCCACCCACCTTAACTGTGAGCCCTTAGGCGTCGCCACCCCGTAGCCTTTGGAGTCCAGGTTTCCTCCCACTTTCATGGTGTCGCAGGGTTTGCGCTGCTCCGTGTACTCGTTCATCGTGGACTCCAGCAGGAAGGCGTACTTCCCTTTGGATTTTCTCACTCGTGCCACTCCCTCTGCCGTGGTTTTAGTGAACACCGTGGGCTCGGCAGACTTCATGTAGCTCCACATTTTCTCATAAACGGCGATCTTTGACCTCTGAAAGTTGGGGTAGAGGTGTAGAATGGCAGTGAAGTGTGCAGAGGAAGTGTGGAGGGTGCAGATTATTTGTTTGTCGGCGAATTATTACAGTTATTATTACAGTTTATAGTTTGGAGGTTTAGAGGAAATGACAGTTTCGAGGTTCTCAGCCTTGGGGTTGAGATCCCTTGTGGGACTGGGAGATTTTTTTTATCAATGTACTGTATTAATTATGTTAATTACTTAAATTATTAATTATTATACACATTACCATTCAAAACTTTGGGGTCTGTAGTTCTTAATACTTTTATTCTGCAATGACACATTAAATTGATCAAAATCATCAGTGAAGACATTTATAATGTTACAAAATATTTCTTTCAAATAAATGCTGATCCTTCTAGTCATCAAAGAATCCTGAAAAGAAATGAATCTATAGAATGATCAGAATCATGTTAGAATGATTTCTGAAGGATCGTGTGCCACTGAAGACTGGAGTAATGATGCTGAAAATTAAGCTTTGCACTCACAGAAATAAATCATAAGTATTAAAATAGAAAACAGTTATTTTGAATGTAATTAATGTTTCACAATATTGCTATTTTTACTGTATTTTTGATCACATAATGTGACATTTGGTAAGCATAAAAGACTCATAAAAGGTCCTTAACGCCACTGAATAAAAAAAAAAAAAAAAAAAAAAGATAATTGCGACTTTTTAGCTCACAATTCAGAGAATAAAAGTCAGAATTGTGAGCTAAAAAGTTGCAATTATCTTTTTTATTTTTTATTCAGTGGTGGAAACAGGCTTCCATAATTGATATACACTACCAGGCAAAGGCTTTTGAACAGTTCGATTTTTAATGATTTTATATTTTAATTCTCTTCTGCTCACCAAGCCTGCATTTATTTGATCCAAAATACAGCAAAAGAAGTAATATTGTGAAATATTTTTACTATTTAAAAAACTGCTTTCTATTTGAATATATTTTAAAATGTAATTTATTCCTGTGATCAAAGCTGCATTTTTAGCATATATAACTCCAGTCTTCAGTGTCACATGATCCTTCAGAAATCAATCTAATATGCTGATTTGCTGTTCAAGAAACATTTATTATTATTATCAATATTTAAAACAGTTGAGTTCATTTTTTTCAGGATTCTTTGATGAATAGAAAGATCCAAAGATCAGCATTTATCTGAAATACATTTTAAAATATAATTTTTTTTTTTTTACTGTTTTTGCTGTACTGTGGATCAAATAAATGCAGACTTGGTGAGCAGAAGAGACTTCTTCTTAAAAATAAAAACATTAAAAATCATACTGTTCAAAAACCTTTGACTGATAGTGTATAAAATATGCAGCTTTAGTTGTGATTATGTATATGTTGCCATTCATAATTTACCAGTTTTGTAATTATGTGTATGAGATCCTAAAGCACACAGTTTAATTTTGTTTTAGAACCTAAAAAAATTATTGTGAACCAAACAAGACTGAGAACCCTGGTATACTTTATAAATAAGACCATATGTTCTTAGCTTGGTTTAGTAATCTGTAGGTTATCACTCTTTTTTTCTAATACAGCATTAGAAATCTTCTCGTTTTGGAGTCATTCCCTTAACAAAACACATCCGCCCTCCCCTCAAACCATTAGCTTTGGCCACTTACCCTGAAGAACTCTTTGGTGGAGCCTGAGTCAAGAGTACCATACGCTATGTCTGTCTGCTTGGCCAGGTCCTCAGCGCTCTCAATGGGCGACACCATCCTCTCCACAGTGAGGAAAGCAGCCAGGTTGGCCGTGTAGGAGGAGATGATGATGAGGGTGAAAAACCACCACACTCCACCCACAATGCGTCCAGATAGAGACCTACTCCGCCGGAAAGGAAGAGAGTGGAGAGGAAAATGACCATGCAAGGAGGGTTTGAAGGAGTGGTGAATGACAGAGCAATGAAAGAAAGGATAACATTGATTTAAAAAAAAGGAAAGGAAAACATTGGGGAAAAGGGAAAGAGGAAAACAGGAGGAGAAAGCAGAGACATGTTTTGTCAACTTTAAAAAGACAGAATTACTTTGCTTTAAAATAATTGAAAAAGAGTAAAACATTCATTTATTTAAAAACTCAAAATATTATGTCGCTTCAAACCTGTATGATGTTATTTTTCCATGTACACTACTGTTCAAAAAATTCAGGTTCAGTCATTTTTTATTTAGATTTTTTTTAAAGAAATTAATAATTTTATTGAGGATGCATTAAATTGACCAAAAGTGACAGTAAATACATAATAATGTTACACAAGATATCCATTTCAAATAAATGCGGTTTTACTTTCTTTTCGTCAAAGAAAAAAAGTCACATTTTCTACAAAAATTATACGCAGCGCAAATGTTTACCAATAAGAGATGTTTCTTCAGCGCCAAATCAGCATATTTCTGAATGCTAATATCTAAAGGATCATGTGGCACTGAAGACATTTGAACAGTAGTAGAACATAAAAGACAACATTTCTGAAGAATCTTCACATTGAACTCCATACGACAATTCATAGTGACAAACTTTGTCAAAAAGAGTAACAAATATCATAAAAGTACTCTACATGACATAAAAATGTTGGAAAATATATATAACTATAAATATCTATAACTCTAAATATAGCATCATTAAATGTGGTCAGGTTTGGTCTTCACAAGTACATCTTAACATCTAACCTGCACCATAGGTGACATATTCAGGTATCCAGGCAGTAGTTCCTCTATGGTGACCTTATAGAAGCTACTGTAGATCTTCAGTTGCTTACAGTATAAAACCCAGCCTGTCAAAACAGTCTTTCAGCGCAGTGATCATTTAATTGACTCTGTTTAGGTGAGGGTCTCCTCCACTAAGAGGGAGATCTCTCTGACCGGTTGCCATGAAGACAGATTGGCTATTTAGAGTGGGCCAGCAGGGACGTCAACCACGAAGGGGGCGAAGTGCTAAAACCCGACACTGTTTAAATTCTCACCTCACCCTGATTATGCAAACCAGTTTACAGGATGGTGGTGCAAAATCTATGCAGGCCTGCCCTTCTTTCTCCGCTGTCAAGGAAACATTTCTGTATTAAGATGCAGTGGTTAACACAATTAGCTTTTAGGAACAGACTCAAAGCGGGCCGTCACCCACTTGAGGTTTGAAGCAGAGCATATTGGGTAACTTGAAATCCACCGCTAATCGCTAACCTGCATGCAGATGCACCATTCAAGCCCGGTGACGTCTGAGGATGCGCCGGGGCTCGCGCTACCATGGTTAATCGATTTGACTTCATGAGACAAAGTCAATTTAATAAGAGCCTAAATTGAGTGGACACGAAACCAGTGAGTCACCCCTCGGGCCGCTCCACTGCCCTGCCGCTTGGCATACAGTATCATTCATAAAGACATATGATCCATGAACAAACAGGAATTCTCTCTGGTCCTCATAATGTCATTTCTTGTAAAACAGATCCTCTGATCACAGCTCAATGATAAGAATCAAACTGTCTTTGTAGATTTCACACATACACACAAGCACAAAATAAGCAAACTATCCCTCAAAGCAGCTCATTATCAACGCAGTGCCATTAGAGCTGCGAAGTGGGATGTGTTACTGTCTGTGAAACCCTGCGCATTACTCACTATGCCGCTTTTATGCAGATTTCCCAGCGAGGAAGACACATCAGCTTGTGTGTATTTGAGCGAGAGAATGTTTGGTGAATTTCAATTACATTCTGAATCGTTAGCAGAGGTAGATTTGTGGAGGGAGTCAGAGAGAAAGCAAGCGAGACGCAGAGAAAGGAACGGAGAGACCTTGACATGCTGTGGATAAATGGAAAGGTCACTGCCAGCAGCCACAGTGAGCCTCCGGCATTTTATTTATTCATGGCTTCCTCTCGACTGCTCTGAATTAAGATTTAATACCTCCAAATCAATTTCGCCATGCGTGAGACTAGAGTCATTCACAATCACACTCCACATTACTGATCAAATTGGAAAAATAAAAAAGCAAGCTCTTACATTAGCCCATTAAAAATACATTAATTCCTATTTGGCAGCAATTTCTATCTCTTGGTTGTTGTCAGATATAGCATGTGGCGTCTTCAAACACCTGGATGTCTCAGTGTGGCCTGAACATTAAAGAAACCTTAACGTGTTACTTATTAGAAAACATAAATAATTGCATTACACTGTAACTTTTGTTTTTTTACATTGGAAGTGATTGAGTGTTTATTCCCATAACATAGTCTGTATGCTCTGACATATGTGACCCTGGACCAAAAAAACAGTCATAAAGGTCAATGTTTTTTAAATAATAAATAAGCTTTCCATTGATAATGATGATATTGTTAGGATAGCCTCCTGAGACCCCCCCAAAAAAACCTTTGTGAATTTAGTATTTTTTCATGTCATTACATTGTTTAGAGTATTAGAAAAAAAAAAAAAAACATTTTTGAAATTTTTTATTTTATTAATACTTTTTTTCGATGTCCTCTGTAAAGGACACTAGGACTACGTTTTTCTAAAAATAAAATGGCATGAATAGACATCAAACAGGCTAAAACAATGGGACTTTTTTTAAAATCACCAATACATGTTCAGGTTTCAGGATTTTTTTCTTCTAAACTTTGTTTAAGGATGATTCTCAACTATGTTATAAAATATATAACAACATGATTTCATATACCATTTTGTTTTATGCAATATGTCTGTACACATTTCCATAAACTGGTTTTCCCATTAAACACAGTGTATCTATACTGTATCTAATTTGCATATTAATGGGTTGCTGTTGGGACAGCATGTTGAAAAAATAATTGTCATAATGGGAGTAATAAATGGCCAGATTTTCATAATAATATCTAATATTTAATAACAAAATAGATATATAATTTATTGTCCTATTCAATTGTAATATATCTCCCAAAATGCATAACAAACATCATTTTAGTCCTGGTGTCCTCTACAGTGGACATGTATGAAATGATGTCCTGTTTCATAACAGGAAGTCATATTTGAATTTGAAAACCCATAACATTTTCCTGAGATGTTGCTTTATGACAAACAATTAGAAAATTATTCAGATTTAAATGACAATTACAACATATAATCATATTTCCATAAGGATGTAAAATTTTTCACTAAATTAAATTTAGACATTTTTAAAGACCGAGGAGAGGGTGTGGTCATGGTGAAAAGTCCGATCATTTAGTATCTCTGTAAAGCCCTGACTTTCAACTGTGGCATGTGAGGTCTCAGAGAAATTCACTAAAATAGAATGTCCACTACAGAGGCAAAAACTCCATAGCTGGGTCTCATCCATAGTTTTTTTCAAGTGCACATATTTTTTATTGTCATAAGCTACACTTCCATATAAAATGAGCAGCTTTAGTTGTGCTTATATTGCACATTCTAATATTTTTATTTCTTCATATTATTAGTGTTGAAAACTGCTTAACATTTTATGGAAACCCTGATAAAATTTTTTCAAGATAGTTCAGAACAGTATTAGATTTTTTATATATTTAATGCATACTTGTTGACTAAAAGTATTAATTTATTTTAAAAAATCTTACTGACCAAACTTGGTAGTGGTTATATTTATATGTACAACAACCCATATACACTGTTTAAGAAATACATTTTAATCCAAATGTCATGTAAATGACATAAATAAAACCCTTTTTTAAGTCTTTTTCTTTCCCTTAACTTCCATGAACATCCTAGCACCCACCCCTGTCAGAAAGCCCCTCAAAGTTGCATTGCATGACTGATAAATGTACAGTAGAATGAGTGTATTTACACAAGTATCAAAACCACAGGAAACAATGTATCTTGTATTTTGTATTGACAAAAACATCTTAACAGCTGGCCTTTATATTTTCATGCACAACAAAACAGAAAACAAGACTCATGCTGATTGCCATGACAACAGCAAAATTTAGGACGGCCGCACCTGTGAGTTCAAGGGCAGAGAAATCCACCGCTGCTCTAAGACAACAGCCAAATTGTTATTTCCATCCACTTCAAATAACCAGCTTGACTGGATTCCACTGAAACACCATTCGTTTTTTGAAAATAAATCCAAACGTCACCGATAAGCATGACACACTCTCTAGTCTAGAACAATACCCATCAACTTCTACAATGCTTGTCATAAGCACAATTGCTTCCAACATGGGGAAAGAGAGGTTTTCAATTGCACTTGTCCACAAATTAATTACATTAAACAAAAAAGTTATCTTATTTGAAAAGGTCATATGTTATATGGCATTATTTCACTGGAAAGCAAGTCATCTAACTACGTCACGTGTATTACTTGTAATGCAGCACATAACGCATGCTATTTTGGGCATGTGTTTCATCTGTGTATGGTCATAAATCTAAAAAGGAAATTACAGTTCAAGGGTATCAACTTTTATCCCAGAGTGTTTTATGTAGATAAATGATTTGTGGGCTGAAATGATCATTTTGGCATGAAGAAAACCTGGGGCAAAGCTTCCTCTGCTGTAGCGTAATCTCCTTTCTCTCATTTCCGTCACTGTTACAGCACTGGCCTGGTGAGTCAATCATATCCTTACATCACTCCCATGATCTCTCTCTCTTCCTAGCCCTACAATCATTTCCAAGGCATCTGAGGAATAAAAGAAGTCAGTGAATAGAGGCAATTATTGGAGCAAGTTTGACCATAAAATACAAAAGTAGGGGCAGAAGACGAAAGCAAGAGAGAGAGGGGGATCGAGAGAGAAAAAGGCTGCGAAAGAAAAGGAAAATAGTTTTTTGACATACCCGAAAAAACACTTTTGTGTGTCATAGGTGCAGAGAAAAAATTAAAATCATAGATTTTTTTGATAAATTTCTGAATTGTCCATACATCCCCTCCCCTCTTTATATCCAGTTAAGTACATGGTACACCTGCAAACACAAGAATCCTTGAAAACATTCGTCAGCTTCACACAAACTCGAATAAATATTACTCAGTCAGTGCAAGCGAAGCATTTCCAGGACTTGACACTTCAAGAAAAGGTTTTATATAAAGGCTGCGACACAATCTTACACGCCGCATACCGAACCTATGACTATCATTAGCATATCTTAATTCCCCATGATGCAATTTCAAGAGGCTTCATTCATCGAGGCTGTGTATGTTCGAATCTGAGAATGATTTTTTTTTAATCTTCCCATGTCTGATAGGGTCCGCTGCCCACATGCATTACAACTACAAAATCACTGCAATAGCGCACACGCCAGATGCTGGCTGTTTCCGAGGCTCAGGAAGCTGCTCTACCTGTCTGCTGATGACACCTGCCAGCCCGCCTGAGCCAAAAACAAGACAGGGAAAACAGGCAAGAGTTATGACCCTGTCCGGCCCCATCACACAAAACGCCCTCAACATTTTCATACCCCATCATTCCCACATCATCCTCATCAATCATCTTCCTTATAAAGTGTTTTCCTCGCTGTTTAAACTTTGAACAAGGAGGATACGTGGGAGACAGTGGTGCTGAATGAAACTCAATTAATTACATGTAGCGCGACTGTAAAAAATGTACTAAAATATGATGACTCAAAATGAGAAAATCAATGCCTCACTCTGAAGTGCTGTGTTTATGAATCAATATTTCGATGGAGATTCAAGCTCAAACTGAACACCGTCTTATTACACAAGTGTGTAATTTCAGCTGCACTAAAAATAATAACAGATAACAGAGACCTGAAATCAAGTGTCTTAGAACAGGACTTTTCAAACTTTGATCTCCTTACTAAAATATAAAAGCAGCAATATATTTTTCTCTATAAAGATTCATCAATAATGTGTGAGAAAAACAGTAAGAGTGATATTAAGAAGACAAGATGATCATCTCAAATTTGAAAAACTGGTTTGAAATTCAACTAAACAACAACAGCAACAATTATTATTTTGTAATAACAATAATTACAAATATTATTATTATTAGAAATAAAAGAAAAAAAGAAATAAAAACAACATTAATAATAATTATTAATAATAATATTTCTGTATAAAGACTCAGTAATACTGTGATGCAATACTGTGATGATGAACATAAAATGCAATATTTGACTTATGATAATAATAATAAAAATACTTATAATTATTATGATTATTATCATCGGTGTTGCTGTTGTTAACAAATATTACCCTAATCTAAATCTGAAACAAATAATTATAATAATAATAATAATTTTCCTGTACAGTATAAAGACTCTTTAATACTATATGATAAAAGTAATAATTGTGATATTATGAAGACAACATGATGATCCCAAAATTAAATCACCTTGACAACATTTACTTTGCATGAAGTTAAACATCTTTATTTCTATACTAAAAGGACAGCGACAGGGAAAAACTACTACTTCTTTCCCCAACAAATAATTGTGCAGATTTGATTAAAATTTCTTATTATAAAAATAAAATAAAATACTCTTATCATAAAAATAAAAATGGTAAAATATTTGTATTTTCTCTCAAACTGCCCCTCTAAGACACCTGCTTTACGAGCCCCTGGAAATCTCATGGACATCAGTATTAAAACCCCTGTCTTAGCCTATGATCTGTCTTGTGACAAATGGGTTTGGCTCCACTGTGCTCCACGAAAATGGATTGTGAAAATTAATATGAAGTCAATCAAAAAAAAAAAACAACAACTGCAGGGCAGTACAGTCCTGTGGGAAAAGAGAAAGTATCTTAATGTCGAAAAATTACACACTTCAACTGTTAAATATGCATATAACTATCAAGTGCATAAGAAAAAGAAAGCAAATCTGCACATTTGAATAACCAGTAGGCTATTAGACAGAGAAGAGGAGGAGAAGGAGGAGGAAAGGACAAGTACCGACACCCGGGTAACGCTGCTGTGCAACTGCGTCATCTTGTCTAAATCAAGAACATTGAGGTAAAGGCACATGCTGACTAAAGAGAATTAATGGCATTTACTAAAGAAAATGAATGGAAGTGCTTTTTCCTGCTTTTGCCGTCATTTATCATTGGCTCCTATCCAACTCATGAATCTTTATTAGTTATATGCAAAAACGATGAAAGCATGATTCTTATAAGTCCTAAATGGTTCCTCTTAAGCCAAATTAAAACCATAGGCCCTCTACAGCGCTGTGATGTACAGGCTATAGAGCAGAAGAGATAGACGCTATGGTTTTGATGGCTCTCTAAGTACCTGCTGTCTTCCGGCATGTGCTGTGCTTTTTACTGCTCTTCTCTTCCCCTTGGCCTGTCATGAGTGATTTCTTATCTGGTGGGGGCTGAAAAATAAAGCCTGTTTTTTTCTCTCTTCTCTTGATAACACTTCTTAAAGAGCTCTATCGTGGTCATGCAGGTGCTTATTACACAGAGAAAAGAGAGGGCGGGTGGGGGTGCGAGCGAGAGCTGGCGCTGCGGTGAGCCTGATGTTAAACCCGCAGGCGAAGGAAGGAGCAAGAGACAAATAACAAAAGCAAACTGCCACACAAAGTAACGATGAATGACTAGCACATTTCCTGTGAGACTCCTGTGAGAACTAGCCGGCAGGACAGACGGGCGATGTTTGGACATCAAATGGGTCGATGAGCGATCGGACTGTTCTGCTGGACCCCAGACCCCCCACTTGCTTCACTGATGGTAAAATTCATCAAGGTGCAAAGTGGAATGACACCTCAGTTACTTACTGAGGAATCCGGAGAGACAAAGTGTGATGTATTCGGTAAATAAAGAATACTACATGTTCAAGGGATAATTCACCCAAAAATTAAAATTCTGGCATCATTTATTGTTTTCAAAAACTGTTTGAATTTCTTTCTTCTGTGGAACACAAAAGAAGATATTTTGAGGAATGTTACAACTACGTTTGTACATACAATGGAAGTCGATGGGTTCCAAAACAACTTTGGTCTTCATTGACTTCATTGACAAGATTTTTCCCCAAAGTATTTCTTTTTGAAAGGTCTGGAATAACAACTATTTTTGTTTTGTTTTGAGTTTTTGGGTGAACTGCTCCTTTATGACAGACATTTGCTACATTCAAATGGAATATGACCATATATCTATAAGTACGTTTACATGCACTCCATTCAATTTGACACATTCCAAATATATTTGATATTTTTAAATATTGTCATGTACACTGCAGTTCAAAAGTTTAGGGGCCATAAGATGTGTGTTTTTGAAAGAAGTGTTTTATGCTCACCATTTATTTGATCAAAAATAAAGAAAAACAGTACTATTGTGAATACTATTACAATTTACAATAAGCATTTTCTATTTGAATGTATTTTCAAATGTAATTTCTTACTGTGATAGCAAAGCTGAATTTTCTGCAGCCATTACTCCACTCTTCTTCAGTGTCACATGATCTAATATGCTAATATGCTGATTTGCAGCTCAATAAATATTTCTTGTTATTATCAATGTTGAAAATGGCTGTGCAGCTTAATTTGGTGGAAACCAGGGTTCTTTGACAAATAGAAAGTTCAAAAGAACAGCATTTATTTAAAAAGGAAATCTTTTGTCGCATTATAAAATACTTTACTGTCAATCTAATCTTGCTGAATAAAAGTATTTCTTTAAAAGAAAAACCTGGTTCTCGAAACTTTTGAATGGTAGTGTATATTTGAGAAAATCACAGTAGCTTGATTATTACTGTGCATGTAAATGTTCTTAGTGATGGTAGTGACTGGTCGTTCCTCGCTCTCCAAAGATTCAAAGCAGATACAATGAATAAACAGCGAGTGTTAATGCAAGTTCTCCCACTTGGCTGCTCCTCCATGTTCTTTAATTCAAACTCGTCATCAAATCACTATGGAAACTACAGCAATGACTCTATTTCAGGTATCAGATATTACCATATCAAAGACATTATCTGTATTAATTCCCACTGCAATATACATTTTTTCCATGTTTTGTAGTGGTGGTTTGAGTTTACTGACCTGGGCGAGATATCGCAACCCTGCTGCATGAAGGCTCCAAGGGAGAACCAGAGACTGTTGAAGATCCCGAACTCATTGGGGGGCTGGTCGCTAGGCAGACCGTCAGTGCCCTCCTCGGGCTCCTCGGTGTGCCACTCATACGGGCTGAAGCGGCTGACCAGGAAGAGCACCACGCTCACGCCGATGTAGGCGAACACAATGCACATCCAGATCTCGTAGGCCAGCGGGTCCAGGAAGGAGAAGACACCCGGTTTGGACTTCTGGGGCTTCTTGATCATGATGGAGATTCCCAAACTCATAAAGGGTTTGGAGAAGTCAATGACCTCCTCCCGGACCAGAGTAATAGTCAATGGGGCCACAGCGATTTCCGCTTTCTAGAGCAACAGAAAAGCATTTTCAGATTCTTTAATCACTTCAAAATATGCTTGCTTACAAGCAAAATAGACATAATGACTTTGCTAAGTTTATTAACTGAGCCATTTGATTGGATAAGATAACCCTAAATAATTGCATTCAAAGCTGAGATCTCATATTTCAACATTATACTTAGAGAAGAAAAGAGCGAATAAAAAGAGAAAATAAAGCATAATCTGCCAATTCCCACCTCTCCCCACATCATATTTTATAACTTCTCTAATTGAACAAGGCTTTGCATATTAATGCAAAAAAAGCCAAGGAGTTAATCCAAGAGGCTTTATACTGAGGTTTGGGGGAGAAGGATAAACTAATCAATGCAGAGAGAAAAAAAGATGCTTACAGCAAAAGAGAGAAAAAACTGTAGAGTCTAAAGTCGGGCTGCACATTTTGCTGCATGGTCAATCCAAAAACTAGATTATTGTTGGTGACTTAGTGACACTTTAGACCTCGGCAGGGATGCGCAAGACTAATCCAAAAAAGAAATTAAAGTTTCTCATAACTGTTCGACACTTTCAAGAGGAAGAAAAAAACTTTTGGGCTGTGTGTTTTCTGGTGCTCAGCAAAAATCTACAAGATGACAAGCACTGGCTGTATGCAGTGCTCATTAATAAACATCAGCCTCTGAAAGGTTGGTCTTTCTCTCTTTTTTTTCTCTGTTCAACAGACACAGAACTAAAAGTTTACAATGAAAATTGCTTAGATTTTTATCTCAAATTCTCATCAGGCATTTCTTGAATGCTCCATGTTTACAATCCATACACTAAGTATTTGCATTTTGTACTGTATAAGCAGTTTTGGGGAGTAACTAGTTGCATATAACGGAATGACGTAATATAATTGCAAAATAAATGTAACCGTAATCTGTTACAGTTACTGAGAAAACAGTGTAATTAAATTAGTTTCTTATGAAAATGTTAAAGATTATAAAGGGGTTACATCTGAATATTTTCACACATGTAGACATTTAATTGATTTCTTTCCCAAATTGCATTGAATGCTCTGAAATATGAGACACCAAATGTTTCAGGATTTTAGGATACAGAATAGGACACGTGTTTATTTGATAACTGTTTTATTTCTTATTTAGGATTATGTATATGCCTAATTATTTTTTTTTATTAACTGCCCCCCCAAAAAAACATTGCTAGATGCCAGTGTGTGCCGTCATATCAATGCAAAGATTTAATTTAGAAAACAGTATCATAGATATTAAACTATCTTTTTATGATTTTAAATCCGTATTTAACCTCTAAAAGTAAAAAAAGGTTTTAAAGTCTGATTTTGTGGTGGCTGTGCTTTAAAATTTGTACAATCTTAGAAAAAATTGTACAATCTTAATTCAAGTGATGAAGGATTTTGAGAAGCACGTCATCTATAAACCTCATGCATAAGTCAGAACATTGCAAAAAGTAAGAAGAATATAGTTTACCCCGTACACCAGCTCCCCGACCATCCCGTTCCAGATCTTTGTCTCTGGGTCCCGAGCTCCATACTTTCCATCAGGCACGATGGAGATCTTATACTTGAAACCGATGTGTTTAGAAATTTCATATGCCAGATCCACGCAGTATCCCTCATATTGCTCGTTCCCCTCGTACATCTCCCAGTTCTTTTTCAGCATTACATACGGCCCTTCCTGAATGAACAAAACAGCGAAGTACTTTCAATGGGTAACATATCACACTTTGGGAAACAAGTAAAAGTGATTAAATTTCAATGTTGTTACATTTAATTTGTATTCTATATTCTAAATATGATATATTGCGTAGTTATAGATGAATAAAGATGTTGTAGAAGCGGTATTAAAGATAATTACAGTCATTATGTTAGCCTGTGGCTGATTGATTTGCTATTCAAATGCTATAAGAACACATTTCTTTTGTTTTAAATTGACATGAGCCAAAATTCTCCCACATAAAACCAAGGATTTTCAATCAGGGATAAATGTTTTAACGTTTAAGAAAGGGTGCATGTATGAAATCATAACAAAGCGTTCATACAAGCATTCAAATATACCATAAAGCATGTGTGCTGTACATGAGTCAAAGCAATGATAACCGACCCATAAAATTCACAACCACAATTTATTACAATTGCATGCCTTTATCAACATTTGAACAGCAAACTGCTATTGCAAACCTATCACACACAACGACATAGAATTTGCTCCTAACTATCGCTGAAGTGTATAAGGGATCACAGTTCAGAGGACGAAAATAAACATTTGTGCAGGAAAAAGCCACACCACGAACACAAAACGGTCCTTTTTAGTCATCAGTAAGATGTACTGTCATAACAAACAATTTCTAACACAATACAGGTGCTATAGAGCAGCAAATAAAAATGTTTACTTGCAAGGTGATGGCAGAACATTTACATAAAAATCCTGAAAACCTGCTTCCCTTTTACAAATGTTTTCTAAGCCATATGGCTGGCCTAAAATGATGAAAGGAAGAAAGCCCAGTAGAGAGAATTAAATATTTCACACACAGCAAATAGAGCTCTCCGCACTGAATGTCAACAGAAGATCCGTTTCATCTCAAATTAGTTTGATGTATGAGAATGCAACCTTCTCCTAAAATCTTTTTTACAAGCACAGGGCAGTGTTGTTCCTGGTCAGTGTTTTTCTACAGGTAAAAACTGAAAAAAATAAAATAAAAAGGATCTAGCATTTGTAGCAGGTAATGCCTCAAGGGGGGTGATCTGTACTCGTGTCATGAGGTGGTGTATAGGCAGTCATGCAAAATCATGTCTTACAAATATCACATAAAAAGTCTTCATCGCTCATAGTCTCTAAACTTAAAGGGATAATTCACATAAACTGGAACCCAGTTACACATCATCTGAGTTTCAAAACCCATGAATGACTTTTTTCTGTGGAATACAAAAGGAGCTTTGTCCAAGGCAGAATGTCCAAGCTGCTCTTTTTCACACAATGAAAGTGAATGATGGCCAAGTTAAATTTCATTCTGTGGTCTTCAAAGTCATTACTTTCCTTGTGTTTTTGTTGGACAGCTCTATTCTCTATCCACCTTCATTGTATGTCCAAGCTGCGCTTTTCCACGATAAAAGTGAATGGTGACCAACCAAGATTTTCCTTAATATGATCAGCAACTTTTAATTGAATTCAAATAGCACTGAATACAAATTCTATAATGTCAGAACACTTAGCATATAGCACACAAGTCATTTGGACTGCTTTTATGATGCATTCATAGTACTTTTTGGTCCCCATCCACCTTCAGGTCTTCATGTTTCCCCGGGCGCCGCAGCATAAATGGCTGCCCACTGCTCCGGGTGTGTGTTCACGGTGTGTGTGCACTTTGGATGGGTTAAATGCAGAGCACAAATTCCGAGTAAGGGTCACCATACTTGGCCATATGTCACGTCACTTTCACTTTCATTGTATGGAAAATCAACAGCATGAACATTCTTCTAAACTTTTTGGTGTTCCACATTAGAAAGTCATGCAAGTTTGGAAACATGAGAATCAGCAAACAGTAGCTAAGTTTCCATCCAAAGTTCCGAATTAAAATTATGTGCAAAATTGTAATGTTGCATAAAACATTTACAAATAAAGCACCATTTCCATCCAGTGAGTTAAAGAGAACAAAATCGTCATTTCCTGATTAAGTTGCGCCAAATATCACAAAGAAAAATATTATTTTATGCAGTAATAGAAGGCACTGCATATCATTTTTTTTTTGTATACAATAAATTACGAGCGCAGACAAAATGTGGTAATGTTATCTTATTTTCGGAGCCTGCTGTTTGGGAATGCAGTTCTGGGAGTTAATAATAACGAAGCACTTTGACGAGGCTTTACTCAAGCATTTTAGAATGACAAAACTAGCATTTAATGCACTATGCAATGAGATCGGTCCTTTAGTTCGTCCAGTTTTATGCTGTCCCATTGCAAAGTCACATGTCTTTTTTGATGCGCATTAAGGAATTTATTTGGTAAAAGTGTTTCCATCGTAGTTTATGTGCATGTTTTCTTACAGGATACAAAATTTATCAGACTTAGTTGAACGCATATGTTTTTATGCACATTTTTAGAATTTATGTGCATCTTGGCGTTTCCATCCGGCGTTTTTTTATGTGATAGAAATATAGGTGGATGGAAACATAGCTAATGATCATTTTATTTTTTGAGTGAACTGTCCCTTTAAAATGTAGAGAGCCTAATAGGAAAATTAGAATTCCTTATGAATATCCAAGATGCTTTGAGAAGTCTTAATGAATGCAAAGGGGCAGCAATGATGATTTAATATACAGTATGCTATATATACAAAACCTGCATGCTATAAAAACCTGGTCCTTCTGTTTGCGAAACAAGTGATTTAAATGCTAAAGTAAAGACTTTGTTTGGCTTCCATGGGTCCATCCAGTTTTCCAATTCTGGCAACACTACAGGTCTTCTCCATTCATGATTGAGTTGCTTATTAGAGCTTGTCTTTGTCTTCGTCCACGGCTTGATTTCTCATTGTGGTTTTATTTTGGCTCAGGTAGTAGCATCCATGTTTTTGCCCTCAGTTCTGATTTGTCTCTCTGTCTGTCGGAGCTTCAGTAAGCGCTTGATTTCACCTCTGCAGAGTCCATCAGCTGTTCAGTTTCTTAATAAGGGGTTCCTCACCAGGGGCTGAAAAGAGGAGGATTTGGCTTCAGGTGCGACACTCCAAAACCTTAGCATTTAGCAAATATGTGTCCATTAAATCCTTGAATCAGTGCATATACATGGACGATACTGTCATTTATGATCTCCAAAATGTAATACAGAATGTGTCCCATTCATGCAGTGTTTCAATTCACACATAATATTACAGTTGACAAAATGAGCAAAACAAAATACAGAGAGTCCAAGACACCAGTTCTGGTAACTTTGACAGTACGTGAGAAAGGCAGATGATGCACACGGCGTGTTCACGATGCCATGACAGCACTGTTGAGGGATGCTATTCAGCACACGTAAAAACATTTGGGTTATCTGAATGGACAGCAGTATGACTGACAGGTCACACAGAGAGCAAATGCGCTTTGATGAACAGCACGGAGCAGCTGTGAATTTCTGCAGTGTTTGCAGATCGGAATCTTTGTGTGTGCAGGTTATAAAGAAATTCATCACCATTGAGAAATGTTCATTTTTTCACCGTGTGTATGAGAGGGGCGCTTGGTATATGGAAGCTTTCAGATGAAGGACAAACACCACAAGTTATTTTATTGTAAAATGTGGCAAAGAAAGTCTCAGGAAATGCTGCTACTCACCATGATAGTCGTTACAATCACGGTTCTATTCTCCATGCCAGACGTTTCATTGGGAAGCAAGGCTTGATCCTGGGTCAGAACCAATTTATCAGCATCATTCCAATATCCAATCTGGAGATGAGAATGAGACTCATGACCCAACTGAGAGCAAATGAATACATGCAAGCTTGCCCATATGAGTAAATGTGCGGAAAGTATTTTGTCTAAACCGTGCTAAACAGTCACACTTTATTTTAAGGTCCAATTCTCGCTATTAACAAACCAATACCACATTTGCTTCAATAAACTCCTAATTTGGTGCTTATTAATAGTAAGGTAGTTGTTAAATTTAGGTATTGGGTAGGATTACGACCAAGATGGCGGCGCGAACACATCGCGAGGCTCAGCGTCTCTCCAGTTTTTGCAATTTTGCAGTATTTTTCCTGCTCATCTCGGGTCTGTTCTCACTGAACAGCTTTGCCTTAACATCATACACCCGACAGGAGCTTTTGGATATCGGTCTGCACTTTTCCAACAGTTTTATAACCAATCATCGACTCATCCCGGAGATCTCCAGAACACCCGAGGCAACGCACTCTGCTCGGCCGGGCGGAAGTGCTCACAGGCGGCGCCGAGATCGTAAACAAAGGCGGGGGAAGCGCGGAGGACTAAGAGCTAAGCTAAAGCTAACACCGCACCGGCTCTCTTTACCCAGCATTTTCCTCGCTAATGTGCGGTCATTGGTGAACAAAATGGATGAAATACGACTTCGCATCACCCATAGTAAGAAACTTTTGGACTGCAATGTCATGGTTTTCACTGAAACATGGCTACATAGCGACATACCCAATAATGCTATTGATCTAACCGGACGCTACACGCTCCGAGCAGATAGAACGGCAGATGACTCCGGCAAGACCAGAGGTGGAGGATTGTGCATTTATGTGAACAAAGCTTGGTGTACGAACTCTGACATTGTTGGAAAACACTGCTCACCTAACCTAGAGTTTCTCATGGTCAAGTGTAGACCTTTCTATCTGCCGCGGGAGTTCACTTCCACCATCATAACTGCAGCCTATATTCCCCCGGATGCTAATGCCAAGCTTGCTATGAACGAACTGCATGCGGCCATTAGTAAACAACAGACTGTACACCCGGAAGCTGCATTTATTGTTGCGGGTGATTTTAATCACTCCAACTTAAAGACAGTGCTCCCCAAATTCCATCAGCATGTCTCCTGCCACACTAGAGGAGAAAAAACTTTGGATCATGTTTACACAAACATCGCAGGAGCTTACATCGCGACACCCCTCCCCCACCTGGGACAGTCTGATCACCTTTCTTTGTTTCTCACCCCCAAGTATTCACCCCTCATCAACCGTGTGAAGCCATCAGTGAAGACCATCAAAGTGTGGCCAATGGGAGCAGAGTCTGTACTTCAGGACAAATTTCAACAAACGGACTGGAGTATGTTTGCTTCCCAGGCTGCCAGTGGCTCTCACACGGACATTGACATCTATACCACCTCTGTACTGGATTACATCAATACCTCCATTGACAGTGTTACAACAGAGAAACAGATCACAACGTACCCTAATCAGAAGCCATGGATGAACAAGGAAGTGCGGCTCCTGCTGAAAGCCCGCAACACTGCTTTCAGATCAGATGACGCTCAGGCCTACAGCATATCCAGGGCTAACCTGAAGAGGGGCATCAAGAAGGCCAAGCACTGCTACAAGCTAAAGGTAGAGGAGCATTTTTCCAACTCTGACCCCCGGTGCATGTGGCAGGGCATCCAGGTCATCAGTGACTACAAGCCATGCAACTCCACTCCAACGGTCACAGACGTCTCCTTCCTTGATGAGCTAAATGACTTTTATGCTCGCTTTGAGAATAACAACAAGGAGACAGCCACCAAGATCACACTCTCAGGAGACCATCAGACCCTCAAACTCACCTCCACAGATGTCTGCACAGCATTAAGCCGGATCAATGCATGCAAGGCCGCTGGCCCTGACGGCATTCCTGGACGTGTGCTCAGGATATGTGCAGAGCAGCTCGCAGAGGTCTTCACAGACATTTTCAACCTGTCCCTCACCCAAGCAACTGTGCCAACATGCCTTAAGGCCACATCCATTGTGCCAGTGCCGAAACACTCCTCCCCGACGTGCCTGAATGACTACCGCCCCGTAGCACTCACACCCATTGTAATGAAGTGCTTTGAGCGACTGGTCCTGGCACACCTCAAGAACTGCCTCCCACCCACACTGGACCCACACCAATTTGCCTACCGTAGCAATAGGAGCACTGAGGATGCAGTATGCACAGTACTGCACTCGGTACTCACACACCTGGATAATAACAACACTTATGCACGGATTTTGTTTGTTGATTTCAGCTCAGCATTCAACACCGTCATTCCCTCCAAGCTGATCACTAAACTTGGAGACTTGGGTGTTAACACCTCCCTCTGTAGCTGGATTATGGACTTTCTGACCAACAGACCTCAGCATGTTAGGTCAGGCCACACCTGCTCCACCACCATCACACTCAACACCGGCGTACCACAGGGCTGTGTGCTGAGCCCATTCCTCTACTCCCTCTACACCCATGACTGCAGGCCTGTGCATGGATCCAACTCCATCATCAAGTTTGCTGACGACACCACAGTGATTGGCCTCATCAGAGACAACGATGAGACTGCCTACAGGGAGGAGGTACAGCACCTGGCTGCATGGTGCGCTGACAATAACCTGCTCCTCAACACCAGCAAGACAAAGGAACTTATTGTGGACTTCAGGAAGAAGAAAAGTGGAACGCATGACCCCATCCACATTAACGGGATGGTTGTTGAACGTGTCTCCAGCTTCAAGTTCCTGGGAACCCACATCTCGGAGGACCTGACCTGGACCACCAACACATCCAGCCTAGTCAAGAAGGCTCACCAACGCCTCTTCTTCCTTAGGACACTGAAGAAGAACCACCTGTCTCCAATCATCCAGCGGAACTTCTACCGGTGTGCAATTGAAAGCATCCTGACCAACTGCATCACAGTCTGGTATGGGAACTGTACAGTTGCTGACCGCAAGGCACTGCAGAGGGTGGTGAAAACCGCCCAACGCATCACAGGGACACCACTTCCTGCCATTGAGGACGTCCAGAGAAAACGCTGTTTATGTCGAGCTCGCGGCATTCTTAAGGACTCCTCTCACCCTGACCATAGACTGTTTAAATTACTGCCCTCTGGGAGGCGCTTCAGGAGCCTCCGATCAAGGACAAGCAGACTCAGGAACAGCTTTTTCCCTACAGCTGTTTCCCTACTAAACTCTGCCCAATGATACCCCCCTCACACACCACCACAAACTCTTCACCCCTCCCCATCATTAAAATCGGTTAAAAAACAAAAACAAAAAAACATCCACACACTGAGTACTATGCACTGGAAATTTTTATTTCTATGCACTTTCAATGTTCATTGCACTAGTATTTATATATCTTAATGTATAGCTTATTCATATCCATTTGTAATTATATTCATAGTTTTTGCTCATAGTGTACATACATTTACTGTACAATCCATCTGTATAGTATGTTCATATCACCCATCTGTATATCATACTGATAGTATTTAAAAATTTGTAAATTATGTCCATAGTACTACTGCCTTATCTGTATATTCTGTACATATGTAACTATTGTAGACACTGTATATCCTGTACCTCTGCTTATTGCACTTCTGGTTAGATGCTAACTGCATTTCGTTGCCCTGTACCTTACATGTGCAATGACAATAAAGTTGAATCTAATCTAATCTAATCTAATTAGGGATGTAGAAAATGTTCAAGCAGAATATGTGCTTTATTAGTGCTAATAAACAGCCAATATGTTAATGATAGGCATGCTAATAAGCAATTAGTTAATAGTGCGAATCGGTCCCTATACTAAAGTGTTACTGGCAGCTAAAATAATTTTAATCTTTACACTTTTGCCATTCACATTCATTTTAAGGACAAAAACACATTTAATAATACATTTAAAATATCTTGTTTTGGGTTTCAAAAAGAAAGCAAGTCATATGGGATTGGACCGACAAGCAGTGAGTGATGACAATTTTCATTTTTGGCTAAACTATCCAAACTATCCAGACTTGTTTCAGAGAAAGTACACTACCGTTTACAAGTTTAGGATCAGAATAAAAAAAAAAAAAAGAAACTAATACTTACTAGTTAGAAGTGACTGAAAATTCATATAAACCATTTTAAAAATATAAAAATAGAAAACTTTTTTTTAAATGTAACAAGATTTCTCAATATTACTGTTAATCAAATAAATGCACAAAAACATTTATAAATCTTACAACACAAACTTTTGAATGGTAGTGTATCTTCAATAAAAGTGTATTGTGTCTTCAACTGATAGATGTACTTTGTCTTATTTTAAACATCGCTACATTTTTACACAAGCGTTTATGTAGATGATAAAGACAAATGTTGTTATTCTGTGTGGTTTAAGAGCACGGTGTCACCACGTGTAACATTTTGCTGTGGGTTGATAAACTGTCAGACTGAGGAGACGCGAGCAGTGGCGTGTGCCCCTGTCCTTACGAGACCCAGATGAACGGGAAAAAGAAGAGCCAGGCTCCAGTATCCGCCTAAAGCGAGGCTCACGACCGGCTGATAAATGAGTGCCAAACCGTGGCGGCTCGTTCCTGTGCTCCCCTCCTCCTCCTTTTCCCATCACTCTTCCTCTGGTGCACTGCTCAACAGCAGCCAGGAGCCGCCACACTCCATAAAGCACGCCAGAGGCAGAGGGCTCCCCATAACTTTAGAGGGTGGTGTGTGACACGAGACTTTACGGTACATACATAGTTCTGCTGCTAAAATCGCCAGACCATTCAAGGCTGAACTTTGTGCATTATTTAAAAACTGTACATTTGGTTGCAATTAACTACAATTTTGCAAATAGTTTGAGAACAGCATTTGAAAATAAATCCCCTCTCCCATTTTTATGTCCCTCACACTGAGACTGTTTCTTAGCTAAATATAATTTGAACAGATTTACTCATTTGATTTCCCACATTCCCACAGGGGCATGACGGTCAAAGCCTGCTTGTCAAATAGCCCACTCGCTCCGCCAGCTAACGTGGGTAGAGAAAACACTGTCTCACAGGAAATACTGTGTGGGAGATTTGGTGCCAGAATAGAGAAATAACGACCGTTTATGTAAAAATGATCATCCATCATTTGTGTGAGTCTTAATGATTCATATGGGTTTATAAGGCAGATAAAATGGCTGTAAAACACGATTTTCACCATGTAAAGAGATCCATAAATGCATGAAATGGGAATGCGGTGGTGAAGTTCTGTAAGAGACTTACAAGATGTAACATTGTACAAAAGAAAACGCTGACTATAAAATAATAAAGACTCATCAGGGTCTCCTGGGATTGTTCTCGCAGAAACAGCTGCATCAAGTGAAGCACAGAGTGTTAAGCACATCAAGAAAGACAATGAATTACACCGAAATGACACTCGGCAGATGTAGAGAGACAGACCAAAAGCAAAGCATGATTACGCTTTCTCAGAATCAAAGATAAATCTAGACAGAAAACACCCAATCAGACATACAATATCAAAGTGGAAGAACTACCAATGCTTGATACAAGAATGACTTCTTACCCTTCTGGGGCCGTTACTTTTTATTTCGAAAACATCCATAGTGTAGTTGACTCTGCGCCCGTAGTGGTCGAACTGGACATTTCCTGTTAATCCTTGTAGGCGCACCTGGATTGCAGTGATAAACAATGGAATTACAGGTTATCCAACCACTGCAAAGCACCTCAAAACACTTTCATTTACACATTCATTTGCTTTCTTGAACTTTAACATCTTTTTCTTCTGGAGGTATTACCCTACACCAGTGTTTCTCAAACAGGGGTCCATCTAAAATAGACATAACATCCTTTTAACCATGAACAAAAATGTACAAATCTGAAAACCAATGCCATATATACAGTGGTGCCAAATCATGAGCAACTAAACTGTTGAGTTTGTATCAGGACTAAATATAAATACACAAAAGGACCATAAATTCTGCCCAGACTCTTTTAGCGATGAGGCAGTAGAGCATGTTAATTGTGAGACAGATCAACTCAAATTTATTTCTTATCTATCTGTGTACAATTAAAAGCAATTAAATTATCTTCTGCTGATAAAACACTCATGATTTAGTTACTTATAATATTTTTACATGTTTGACATGCACATCCTAATCACTGATACATATATAAGCTCTGTTTTTTGCCACTCTCTCCTGTTTTGGTTCTCGCTTTCTCTATCCTTATAGTTTCCTCTATTACACCTTTCCATTTCCACTGTCATTTTCTACCTTCCATCGATTCAAATTTGGGCATTTCGCATTTTTCAGACCGTCGATTACTGTTCTGTTCAGCCTCAGCCCTCTGTCACCTCACAGCCTTGTTTTTCCACATTTATTTCTGTCTTCCTCCCATTAAAACACTGCACAAAGCACTTTTTCCCCATCTCATTTAAAGCCTGCATTTGCTCATCTGTGCATGTGACCTGTTTGAGTGTGCGCTCCATGTCGATGCCCTGGTTCCAGGGGGCGGCGGGGTTGGCCAGGCAGTCTCCAGCGTTGCCCCTGCGGGAAATGTCCACCTTCTGTCTGCGAAGGTTCCTGAAGGCTTCTGCCATCACCATTACTCCGTCATATGTCAGAGCAGAAGTGTACTACAGAAACAGAGGGTCATGGAAAGGTTAATATATACATATACAGTAACACTTCAGTGGTGTTTTAAAGGTTCATATTGTAAACGTTACTTGGCTAGTTTATTAGGTATCATGAAATGACAATGCATTTTATTAATCTACTTAAATGTAAATCTCTAACCTATAAATATATTATTCTTTAATTCAGTTTTCTTTGTTTTCATTTAATTTCATTCCGTTTTTTTCATAAAACATTACATATTAATTTATAACATTTGAAATATTAAAAATATTATTTTAGTATTATATTAGGTTTTTATGTATAAATCCACACACACACACACGCACACACGCACGCACACACCTTTGGGTCAGAAGGATTTTTTTAAAATAAATTTTTACTTTTAATCAGCAAGGACACATTACATTAATCAAAAGTGGCCATAAAGACTTCTTAATTCTTTTTTGAATCCTGAAAAAAGAATATTACAGTTTTAAAAAATATTAAGAAGCACAAATGCTTTGAATGTTACTAATAAGAATTTTTTTTAACACCAGATCAGCAACTAAGAATGATTTGTAAAAGGTCATGTGACCTATAAGACTGAAGTAACGGCTGCTTTAAATGCAGCTCTGCCATCTAAGTAATAAATTACATTTCAAAATATATTAAAATAAAGATTTTCTTTAATTGTATTAATAATTTACAATAGTAATGTATTTTTGATCAAATAAATGCAGCCTTGGTGAACAGAAGAGACGCCTTTCAAAAATAAAAAAAACAACCCCAAATTTTTGAATATATAGTGAAGTGTGTACATAAATCTGAGACATGAACCTAACTAACCAGTGTCCACCTATACAGGAAAGTGCCTGTCAATTAAACTGTTAAGTAGTCTCTATGCAAAAAATAAAAAAATAAAAAAATGCAGAATATGGCGATTGATCAGATAGTCCTGCATAATGTTATTTATGAGTGCTTTGCATATTCACTTCAGTGTCTGTACTATACCAAAATGCTGTTTATTAAATATGAGTGAATCAACCTGACTACATAATGAACACCATTTGTAAGGGCTGACATCCTCATGAGCAGAGGACATCCAAGTGGAATCATAAGGGGCAGTGGTCTGTGTTTTGCAGCTGCATCGAAGGGGAGAAAACCAAAAACAGCAAGAGAAAAAGAGGAGAGCACATGCTCGTCATTGCACATATTAGGAGCAGACAGAGCATGTGAAATCAGTGAGCTCTGACACAGTAGCTGTGAGGCGCTTCCTGCTCAGTCTCTGGTGGGTGGGAGTGGGGGGAGGGCCGGTCAGCTGCTATCGGAGGCTGCCCTGATTGCACCAATAAGTGGCTTGTGCTCTTTCTCTCTGTCTCACTGAGATAAAGCGGCACGGAATGAATCACTGCAGGCAACGCACGGTATTTTTACAAAGAAACACGCGTGTGTTCTTCAGAGGCCTGATGCTTCATGCCCTTGTTTTTCATCTGCTGTTTTGTTTCTTATTGCTATTTTAGAGAGCATGACTTGGTTTGTTTCATCACACTGAGTCAGATGAGGTCACCTGAGCTGAACGTACATATATGCACACACTGTTACAGGAAAATACCCCTGTGTGTTCAGAATGTCCCGCTTGCTTGATGGTTGACGGTTGAAAGAAGCCACTCTGGTTGTGCTGTGAGAAGGTTTTTGGTATTCCATCAGCAGATCTCTAGTGTAAGAGCTGGGACTCTTTGTACCGTTACAAACACAACACAGAACACACAGAAAGACCCCTGGGCTACAATAGCATACAGGGAGCAAGAGATGGAACGACAGAGTGAGTCTGAAATAGAGAGAGATAACAGGAGATTGAAGAAGGTATTTAAAGAGATAGTTCATCTAAAAATAGTTTTTTGTCATTATTTGTTACCCTCATGTGATTTCAAACCTGAATGCTGTTGTTTTTCTGCATGCATGTACCCTACCATTCAGAAATTTGGGTAAGGTTTGTTAATGTTTTTAAAAGAAGTCTCTTATGTTCACCAAGACTGCATTTAATCAATCAAAAATACAGTAAAACAGTAATATTTTGAACTATTACTGCAATTTAAATAATGGTTTTCTGTTTTCAAATAGTTTAAAATCTAATTTATTCCTGAGATGGCAAAGCTGATTTTTTCAGCCAGTCTTCAGTGTCACATGATTCTTCTGAAATCTTTTTAATATGCTAATTTGGTTCTCATTTCTTATTATTATCAATGCTGAAAACAACTGTGCAGCCTAATATTATGATAATGTTTTATTGGGGGGTTCTTTGAATAATAGAAAGTTGAAAAGAACAGCATTTACTTTGAAATATAATAAATATCTTTATGGTCATATTTGATCAATTGATGTGTCCAAGCTGAATAAAAGTATTAATTTCTTTCAATTAAAAATCTTACTCACCCCAATTTTTTGAATGCTTATAAAAGCCCCATAAAATAGTTTAAAAGCCCTTTTGTGAAGAATGTGAAGAAATTTGGGTCACTGCTGAGTCACATCAGTCTGATTTGTGAATGACTCATTCTTTTGAACAGACTCTTTTTAATAAACAAATTTCAAATTTCTCAATTGAATGATTTGTTTATGAATTAAACTGCTCTGGTTCTTATTTGGACTGTTTTGGTCATTTTTAAAGAACTGAAGTGGTCACTGTGTATATTTATTCAACGGAAATTAATGATTCTCAAAGTAAATAATTACAGGATTTTCATTTTTGAGTGTACTATCCCTTTAAGTCAACGTTTTTGAATTGAGTCTACCCACCGTTTCATGGCCCAACATTAATTATCAAACATAACAGGACTATCTTTTGACTCCCGCAGGACAGAAAGGAAGTACTGGAAAATAGTTGCAGTTGAATCACTCCGGCTAATGCCCTGTCCTCCCCTAAAGCCAAAAAACACATGGATTGATCTCTGGAGAAGGTGTGTCCTCACTAGACAATGCCTTCGGGACTCTTCCGATAGCCTCAGCAGGAAAGGCTAACAGCTTTGAAATTTTATGAGGTTTTGGGGTGTCAGTCGTGCTGCTGTCTGAGAAGGGCTTATGGGAGTAGCTTAAAGTATTTGGGATGAAAGATGGAGCAGCCGAGTCGAAATACCACAGGGCGAGTGTGTGTGGATCCGTGCATGTGTTGACATGGTTGGACCACAGCATCTTGCTCTGGCCGGTGTGCAGTGAGGAGCAGCCGCCTGGTAAAGCGATGTCCCCTCAGGCCACGCCGAAGGGATTTCCGTTCCTGCGGTGCATCACCGGACGGGGATCAATGCAACCGCCCTCCAAAGAATGTCATCCTCATCGGGCCCCAAGGGGAAAGTGAGTCCCAGTAAAAACGGATCAGCAAAGACCTTGCTTTCACGACGCAGACATGAACAGGCATATCAAATCACGAGCAGGATGAGTCTGTGATCACGTCTGGTGAGATGAGGATGAATGAAGCAGCTTATGATAATGTAGGTGTATAATTCACAGTACGGTCAAAGTGATACGGTTTGTTACACAATGTTTCTCTGTTACTTCAATACATTCAGCACAGCTTGTTTTTGATATTCCAGTTCTGGTATAAAACGTGCTGATTATATTTCTTGTGAATGTGCGCCATTCTATCTTTCTTTTTTATTCTATCAACCCATCCTTCCATCCATTCATCCTATCTTCCTTCATCTCTCCTTCCATGCATTATTTTGTCTTTGATTATACAAACTAAACCACCACCATCATTCACCTTCTTTCTCCATTCATCTAGCCTTCCATCCATTCCTCTTTCCTTTCTTTCACAAACCCAACCATCCATCCATCCATCCATCCTCCCTTCCTTCTTCTGTCTCTATTTCTTTCCTTCCCTCTACCCATCATAATTTTTCCTTTGTTTATATTTCGTTCTTTCCTTGCTTCATTCCACAATCCCAACCACTCTCATCTATCCAACCATTTATCCATCCATCCATCCCTTCCTTTTTTTCTTTGCCTATATTTCTTTCTTTCTTTCCTTCCTTCATTTCACAAATCAAACCATCCACATCCATTCATACTTAATCCTTTCTCTCTTCCTTCATCTGTCCTTCCATACATCCTTTTCTTCCATCCATACTTTCACCCACTCATCCTCATTTCTTCCATCACTTCCTTTTTCAGCTGTCTATATTTCTTTTTTTCCATCCTTCATTCCTTCCTAAATCCCAACTACCCTCCTTTCCTTTTTGTGTCTATATTTCTTTCCTTCCTTCCTTCCTCCCTTCCTTCCTTCCTTCCACCCTTCCCTTCATTTTTCCTTTATCTATATTTCTTTCTTTCCCTCCTTCATTCCACAAACCCATTCACTCACATCTACCCATCCTTTCATCCATTCATCCTTTGTTCCTTCCTTCCTTCCTTTCTCAAACCCAACACCAACATCAATTCATACTTCACATTCACCCTTCTCACTTCCTTAATCTATCTTTCCACCAGCCCATCCTCCTTAGTTTCGTAATCCTTTCCTTTTTCAATTGTCTATATTTATTTCCATCCTTCGTTCCTTCATTCTTTCCTTCCTAAAACCTATCCATCCATCCCTTCCTTTGGTTATATTTCCTTCCTTAATTCCCTTCCACATGCTAATTTTTTCTTCCTTTTTGCTTACATTATTCATCCATCCTTTCCTGCCATACACCCACCATATCAGCCATCTTTCCTTTCTTCCACCCACTCATCATTCCTTTCATCCATCCATCCTACCTTTCTTTCATCTTTTAATTCCTTACTTCCACCTATACTTTTTTCCTTCCTTGCACTATTCTTCCATCCATCCTTCTACCCACGCTTTCTTCATTCCTTGATATTCGTCTGTCCGTCCGTCCATCGATCGTTCCTTTCTTTCTTTCTTTCTTTCTTTCTTTCTTTCTTTCTTTCTTTCTTTCTTTCTTTCCATGCATCCTTTCTCCCTTTTTTGCTGACATTATCCATCCATCCTTCCTTTTTCCCTTCTACCAACCCAACATTCTCCCTTCCTTGGTTACATTATCCATCCATCCTACATTTTTTCCTTACACTGACCTTTTCATCCAAAATGTTAAATCTTTCTACTTTACTTAACCTTGACACACGCTTATAAAACCATTGGATGTGATCATCAGACTCATTCCAAAGTTTCAAATGTTTTCTCAAAGTGGCTGGAGGGACTCAAATAGGGCGTTTATGCATTTATGCTAATGTATCTGATTTCAAAGTGCTTCCACACTGTACTAGACCATGCGACCGTACCTTGGGAGGAGCGTCAGAGCCGGGATACTCGCGCTGGTCCAGCTTGTTCCATCGCTGCATGAGTTTAATAACCATGGGATTGCTGAAGTCCACCAGCTGAAAGCCTGTCACATTGGCTCCCCCATGCATGAAACGCTCCAGATTGATGTCTTTAAAACCCTGCCGGAGCAAAGAAGGGGAAAGAGTAAGAAATACAGAGAGAGAGAGAGAGGAGGGGGGGGGGGGGGGGGGGGTAGTTATTAAAACGTAGTTGGCAATGCAGCGCTACGATAAGAGAAATTCCACAAATATTCACATCCAGCTCGCCTCTGTGAGCCAATTCCGTGCACAGCCAGAGAGCAGCGAGAGAGAGCACGCTCTGCAGCTCGCAGCATCATTGAAACACTGTCACCACCGCTCACAGTGGAATACAGATTAGTCTCTCAAATTGACGTATCTTGCTTAAAGAAAAGCGAGGATTAAGAAAGAAAAAGAACCAGCGAGGGCAGGAGACAGAGACAACTAGAGAGAGTGAGAGAGACCAGTGGAGTGGAGAGGAATATGTAGAAAGTAAGAGATAAAACAGAATATGAAAGGAGGACAAGCTGACAGGGAGAATAAGGCGATAAAGGAATACAATTTAGCTCACCAAATTTGCCATGATGTAATGGTAGCCTTTGACATGCTTGCCGACACTCACAATCTGCGGAGATAAAGCAGACATTGCAGTGAGGGCAAATCCTAAAAGCAAATACAGTTGTCGGCATTCACCCAGCATATGAATGCACAGCAGAGCTGTAAGCCGTTGGGAAAGCAGAATTCTGCTGTTATTAATTATTTCTAATCAAACAGGCTGCCTTTTCCCATACCGCTCTGTAATTTGAGGAATACTGAAGCAAACACCAGCAAGAATATCTTAAAATGATTTTGACAGCTACAAAATGTTGCAAAAGGAAATATCAAGGGATCAATTTGCAGGGAATAAAGACATATGCCCTTCTATTGTGTCATTTCTGCAACTGAATTACTTGAGGAAATCTGTTCTTTGTTCCCTCAGGACCTTGTGCTTGTTTTTTTTGTTTTTTTTAAATATATAAATAGAAACATCATGTTACAGTAATTCAATATTTCAATAACATGTTATTTGCCTTTTTTAATACAATAATGTATGCATTTGGCATTGCTTTTGACTTGACAACCATCCTCTTATCTCACCTGTTCCAGCATGTTGTTCAGTCTCTCTGCCTCCAGGTCTATAACAAACGTCTTTTCCTGCCTGCGGTCCAGGTCTTCGAGAAGCTGCCGGTAACTGGCATCATTAAAGTTCTCGACACATATGGCGCTGACCTGCCAACTGTTCTGGCCCGCCTTTTCCATGATAGCCTGCAGTATCGAATACCCTATGACAAAAAAAGTGACAGCGAGGCATTTGATCAGCATGTGCATCAAACCACCGACGGCTTGAACCATTGAGCCGCGGCTCTCATTTATTCAGAAAGAATGTGATTTGTGGCATTGTCAGTGAGTCATTCCTGCACCAGTGCGGTACTCTCTCATCTGCAACTGCAGGCCTGTGAGCGATCACATGGCGCAGATCGTAGGGTGCTGATACGAACCTCCCGTCCTTCCATGCGGACTCAAAGCTTACAGTCCCAGAAGCCTCAACAGTACAAGGATAAATGGACAAATACATCACATCTCTTTGGTTGCATGAAACAAATCTCCTGCATCCTTAAAATAGAAGCCATCACCATGCAACGATACACGTGTCGGTTAAATTGGAAGACAGAAAGAGCTGCTTTTTGTCACCTTCTCCTAGGTGTGATTGAGGCTTCCTGAGAGCTCCAATACGGCACTTGTGATTATAGCTAACTACTGGCCTCAGTGCTGCTTGTACTAATCAGACAGGGCTGGTGTTGGATATGTTAATCTAGCTGTTTGAAATAGGCACTCGGAACCTCTGAGGCCCACTTGACTCCAAGATGAGCAGATGTCCCTGTAAAACGGACCCTTATGGTCACAATCAGAATTTGGCAACGCAGCTCTCTCGGCTCCACTATTTAATGGATTAACCTGTGCTTGATCTGGCAACCCTTTTGCTCAATCCGGTGTCTGTTCGCGACCTGCTTCTACTATCCTAAACTGCCAAATGGGACGGTATTTATGCAAATATATGGGTCTATCTAGAAATGTCCAAGATAAAGAAAGAAAAAAAACAAACAAAAAAACACATAAACATATTTCGTTACACTGTATATATAAAATTATACTCAATCACTCAACTTCACCCAAAATTGATTATTTTGTCATTATTTACACACCATCTTGTCATTTCAAACCTGTATTCTTACTTTCATCTGTGGAAGACAAAAGAAGATATTTTGCTAAAAATGTTTTTTGTCCATTCACTGAAAGTCAGTAGGGTTCAGGGTGCTGTTTTGGCCGCCACTGACAAAAATATATTTCAAAATATCTCGGTTATGTAGAGGTAAGTCAGAAGTAAGTCACAAGTTTGGAATGACATAAGGGTGAGCAAATGATTACAATTAAAGCAATTCAATTAAATTATTATATATATATAAAGATATATATATAAAATCTGTTTTTGCAGATGAACTCTTCATATATATATATATATATATATATATATAATAAAATTAATTTTAATTCATGTTTTAATGCATTTTTATATGAACTAATAGATAAAAAATGATAAATAGATGAATATTACAAACACTGAGACATGTTAGAACTGCATTTAATCCTTTTGTGTAACTGGCAGATGCTTTTATCCAGAGGCTTTTAAGGTACATGTTTTATTGGCATGTGTTAAAATCAAATCCACAACCTTAATGTTTCTAGCATCATGCTCATACCAACTGAGTTACAGGAACATTATACATTAAATGCTGGCTGAGCAACCACAGTGTTTACCAATGTCCTGATGCTCTCAGCATACGTGTAACATAAATAGCTATAAATTAACATATCAAAGCACTGTTCATTATGGCTGATGTGGACATTTTAACATGCCAGTATGTTAAACAAACAGCAATCAGTCAAGTAGGCTGATTACATAAATATTCACAAGCAAACGTGCCCAACTGCACGCACTAAACCTGCTTTACACTCTCAATATCTGCAGACACCTGCAGTATCGACCACTAACTCTGCCATCTATTTCAAATCACAGCCTCTGCTGCTAATAATTCAAGCCCCCCCAGTGGAGAATCCAGCTCTGAATAACAGATGATAAATCAGTTGCTTGGGGTGTCATGTGCATATGTGAATATCCATGTATGTGCAAGAACCAACCAGAACCAGAATCAGCATTAGAGCTGCCAGAATCCTCCCTTTCCCCCTCATCTCCCATCCAGCCCAGCAGAGGGAAGCAGCCCTGTGTGTGTGTGTGTGTGTGTGTGTGTGTGTGTGGTAGTCAGAGATAGAGAGAGAGAGAAGGGATGGAGAACAGACCATGAAAATGCAGTGAAGTGCCAACCTCTTACACTAAACCATTCATCATGTCCACATCCCGCTCAGATTGTATCTGTCCAGAAGCTCTCACAGCACACTGAGTCTAAAGTAACTCAGCCAGTAGATTAAACAAGGACCATCAGGACAAAATCTGTGCTTTTCAAGAGCTCCAAAGCACTAATATTGGCCAACTGGTAGGACTCATAAAATGATGCCCTGAATGTCTTCTGACATTTGTCGCAATCATTTCAGAAGTGAGGAGGGCAAAATGTCCACAGTAGGAGTGGTTTTTCTGCCCACTGACCAAGTTTTTAAATTTTCTCTTTGTCTTAAATTAATGTATTGTTTGACAAAAACAAAAGGCATCCAGCTTTGTATTCAAATGGTTATTAATTTATATGTGTGTGTGTGTGTGCATGTGTATATATATATATATATATATATTACACATACATTACACACATGCTCAGCAACAATAAATAGCTATGTTTTTATTCCAATTATTATTATTATTAACAACAACAAAAATATGTATTAATATAATAATAATAATAATATAATAATAATATAATAAACATACTCATTAATACATTGCTTGGCAACCATAAACAGTCTGTAGTTTTTATTCCAATTATTATTAATTTACATATGTATATATATTTATTTATAATTAAGACAAATCAAATAACAAACACAACAGTTTATTATTATTGTTACCAACAATGTAATATTAATAATGATACTACTACTACTAATAATAATAATAATAATTATTATTATTATTATTATTGTTGTTGTTAACTATTGTAACTATTATAATTACTACATCTAATATTTAATTTTTTATTGTTATCATGTAATTTTATTACATTTAATATATTTTATAATATTGCTTTTGCTGCTGTTTAATACAAGCAATAAACCTCTCAAGGCTGTGTATTACAGTAGGTATCACCAATTATTTGTATGAAATGTATCGTTCTATATGACAGGAAATCTATTTTAAATGTGTTTTAAAAGAAACAAAAAAACAATGTGTGGAGAAGTTGGTCCATCCTCCACCTATGGATCTTTCAATGGTTCAACATAACAATGGATGGGCAAACATTATTTCTCTGTAAAAAATGCACTGTGGCTTTTTGTTTTATATAACAAAGGCTTATTTACTGTATAAGCACTTGATAAAGTAGATACAAGGATCTTGAATGCTCTGATTCTGCTAACATTTCAAAAATATTTGATTAAACTCAGCATATGGAAACTTTGCAAATAAGCCATATGGGATGTGAAGGAAAAACACATGCCTGTGTCAGGAACATTCGTGAAATGACAGAGAGCAGCGCGTATTATACACGCACAAGACAACACAGATCACTTGTGTTATTTATAGGATACTGTGCAATGAGCTCTTATGATTTACAGACTCAGATGACAAGAGGATATTGTGCTCGTCTTTCAAAGGAAGTCGGTGCATTTCAGGAGTGTGTCAGACCTAAAGCCACAGCTCACCTCTGGGGCTCCTGGGATAGTCTCAGTCTAGCACAGCAAGATGAGAAACAAAAAGACATTGATGGAGAGGATAGGAGAGAGAGACAAGTAAGAAAGAAAGAAACAGAGTGACTGTGTTTCTGGCCAACTAACTGCTCATTAGTGTAACAGAGAGTTTAAGACCTGGCCCACCTCAAAAAGAATACGCCTCTCTTTTAATAACAGGCTCCCTGGAAATACAATTCTGAATGGCTCATCTCACCTGACTCCATGAAGCAACCAATAAGAATAATAACCAATAAAGTAGAGTTTACATTGTAAACTCACCTACACATTGATCCAAACCTGTATGACTTTCTATCTTCTGTAACATAAAAGGTTTTTACTTAAAAAAGCATCATAAGTGATTCATACAACTCCATATGACTATATTCTAAGTCCTCTGAAGTCATATGTCAGATTTTTCTGAGGAACGCTATTCTCTGAAAGTCTTGACATCTGCCCTAGATCTCTTTGAAAGTTTAAGACAGTTCATTCGAGAACTAGCAATGACAGATTATTCTTCTGAGTCCTATCTTTTTTAATGAATTAGTTGTTTAATTTCTGAATCTGACTGATTCTGTTGTCAAATTCAACTTACTGACTCAGTTGTCAGTTAACAGCCTTTGGAGAGGAAGATTATCCTTCCTTTTTAAAGCTTTAAATCTCCGTCCTCATTCATAGTAATTGCATGAAAAAAGTGACCAGCTAGATTTGTGAACCAGATCAATTGGTTCACTGAAAAGAACCGACTCAGAAGAACACAATAAGATAGGATTGATTCTCGAGTTTGGATCACCAACTCAAAAATGACAAATTTGGGTTTGTATACAAAAATTGTATAGCTTCACACTTTATGGCTCTTCTTATGGTCCTTTTTTTAATCCTTTGTGGAGCTTGATCACTAGAAACTGATGCTGTATATAAAATAACTGTGTGAAGGCACTTCAAAATTATTCGGTATGTGTTTCATGGAAGATAGAAATTCATACAGGTTTGGAAGAACAGAGTAAGTAAAATATGACAGAATTTTTGCATTTTCATTTTTGGTGAACTGTTCCTTTAAGTTGTAAAGGAACAGTTCACCAAAAATGAAAATGCAAACATTCTGTCATATTTTACTCTCATGTTTTTCCAAGCCTGTAGGTTAAGACATTATGCAGTACATCATTTAAAATTCAAGTCTGTAAGTACACCTATTAAAAACTTCCACTGGAACTTATCAAATTGAAATGTGTATTAACGTGAGTGGGTGTGTTTTATTGTCTTACCCCTGTCGGTATCGTAGAGAAAGACAAATCGATTCCAGTCGTAGTGGTCTAGCAGGCTGAGAAGGGCCCCTCGTATGGAGGGCCGCAGCTGTAAGACGAACTGGCTCTCGCCCTCGGTGGGGAAACTGGGCGTGATGAGGGAGATGTGCAGCGCGCCGCAGAAGGACGTTAGCGTGTGAACCGACCTCTTGTCGTACAGGCCGAAAATGGCGAACACGCCCCGTGAGTACTGCGAACAGACTGTAAAACACAACAACACAGGGGAAGAGAGAGAGTTAGATGCTTAAAACATTAATTACATAAAACCTGAGGGAGCGCTGAACATTTACTTTAATTTAGAACAGTGGCTCACGTTAATGTTTACGTTAGGGCTTTTCTGTAGGTGTTTGAAATATTAATGAAACAGCCAGGGAAACTTTTCCATAACTTGAATAAATATATTTATTCTCTACATGATTTCTATTAGCAGGTCAACTTTTTTTAGGAGCTTTTAATGTTACACAAGAATGGCTAATTTACCAAATACAGAAGTCATAATTTAACACAAGCCAATTTTTTTTTTTTTTTTTTTGTAAATGTCATGTTAATAAAAACGACACCCATACAACACTGATTATATTAATTATTACCAATACACACACACACACACACACACACGCACAAAAAAAAAAAAAAAAAATATATATATATATATTCATGTTATGGCTGATAACAAATAAATGTTCAATAATAAAATGTATTTTGATATAAATAAAATCACAAATGTTATATATGAATACTTTAAAAGTGACTGCAAAGTAAAATCCAGCATTTTAAATGCTAGAAGTAATTTAGGCATCAAAAGCACTGATATAAAGTATGAAAAAGTGATTTTTGAGATTACATTTAACATTGTCATTAAATAATTTTATTTTATTAAAAAAAAATTACTTTAAGGGAGCAGTAATGATCTTTAATATCTAAACACAAATATATCTTATATATAAATGTAAAAATATGGGAAAGCATTAACAACACTAATTTAAAAATAAATAATAAATTCTGCAATACTGGTTGATAACCTATTAGGTACGCAAACACAAACACATAATACTGTTCAGAAGTTTGGGATCGATAATAAATGAATACTTTTATTCAGAAAGACTGCATTAAATTGATCAAAAGTGACAGTGAAAACTTAGAATTTTACAAAAGATTTCTATCTCAAATAAATTATGTTCTTTTAAACTTTCTATTCATCAGAGAATCCTGAAAAAAAATTAATTGGTTAATATTTATGTGAATAAAAAAACAACTTTCTAAGTGAAACTGTAACAATATTTACTATTTCACTGTATGTTTGACGAAATGCAGTTTAAATGAGCATAAGAGACTTAGCAATCTCATATACTGTATTTACAGTATAAGCTAACGGAAACATGCTAAACAGCTAAAACTTGTCCCCTTGATTTAACACTGGAAATAGGCTACAGGGTGCTTGCTTTCTAAATGGGCTTTCCACAAAAAACACAGAAGAAAAAAATGGAAAATTGGATCAGTTCTATGTGAACTTGCTCATTATTGAGTCAGAGCTGCATCTGTAAGTGCCTGCAGTTTCCAATATACACTTTATATGCTGTATGATAATGAGCTCCACGCTGCTTCTCCCTGTGTTTTTGCAATTCTGAGAAACTTCAGTGGCCGCTGAGGCAACGTCTGATCTACTGCTTCAGTCTGAAGTGAGTAGTTAAGCAGGCCCGTCTCTGAAAAATTCTCTCATGTCTGACAGTCTTGCAGTTATTGTCAGTTTTCTCCTTTTCATATTTCTTTCTTGCAGCAAGTCCGACTTCTCAGCTTTGAAGCTTAACTGTGGCACGCTAATGGAAAAACCACCTGGCTTTGATGATTTTCGTTTTCCTGTTTCTGTTCCGAACAAACAGCCAAAAAGACAGCCGCATGTCAAAACTAACAACTCGCAATGTAACGCTCACGGCAATGAGGGCATTCTTTTCATCGTACACAAGTAGGCTCGTTTAATCGATGGTATTGTAATTACATATCGCTGAACGCACAGCTTTGTCGTAGTTAGTTATTTTTGTATGATTCTGGCACTAGCATGTGTCTGAAACTAATTGTGGATTATTAGCAGGATCTCATTGTGCCGTAAGTACAGCATCTTTGATCATGGATGTGCTAAAAGTCTCCATTACTGCACACAGACTACATCTGCCTCGGATTGGGGGAGGGGAATGGAAAGACACCTCGATCTGACGGTGGGAAGCATCATTCCCACAGAGAAGCAGAGGCTAGTCACAAACACACTTCAATATACAGAGCCAAACCAAGAACATACAGTGTTTCCAAACCTTTTTGTCTCATGTACAGCCTCATTATTAAAGCTCAAGTAAATCTTCATTGACAAAAACAGTAATGTGTTCATACTATACATGATTTAATTTAGTATCCTCAACAATATTATTAGATAGGACCTTTTAGAGAACAATAATAAATTCATAAAGTAGCATACGCTACAGTTCAAAGTTTGGGATTTTTAAAATATTTTTGAAAGATATCTTTAATGCTCACAGAGGCTGCATTTATTTGATCAAAATACTGATTCGGAATATTGTGTAATATTATTACAATTTAAAAGAGCTGTATTCTATTTTAATATAATTTAAAATGTAAATAATTTTTGTGATGGCAAAGCCATTACTCCAGTCTTCAGTGTCACATGATCCTTCAGAAATGTAGCATGGTGATTTGGTGCTCAAGTAACATATCTTGACATTTCTCATGTTAAAAACAGCTGAGCGGAAATAAAAGTATAAAAATTTATTTAACATTATGAATGCCTTTACTGGCACAATTTAATGCATCCATGCTGAATAAAAGTATTGATTTCTCTGAAAAAATATTACACATGACCACATGTTTGAACGGTAGTGCATCATTTATTTTCTATCACAATATTTGCTGTTGTTGTTGTTTAAAAGGTCCTATTTAATAATAATGTTAATGCCACAAGTGCCATACAATTTTAAAACCCATTCCATACATTATTGTTTTCTTTCATCAAAAAATACATTATCATTTAGTTTTAAATGATAATTAAATATATCCTTCTTCTTATGAATTTCCCTGCGATACACATACCTGTGGTTGGGAATCACTGGTCGTGTTTGCTCCTATTATATTTGCACACTAGCAGAAACCACACACACAGTCAGCTCGCACACGGTCATGCCTTTCAACATCTGCAATCCACATAAACAATTTTGTCTGAGACCTGCATACCAAGTGACAACGCCATAGGCTGGATGTTTATCCAATCAGGGAGATAAATAAGATTGCGGCAGATTTTTCAAACTGCAGTCGCTCTGTTCCACCTGATTTGCACAGTTAACCCTCTTTTGAATGCTGCTGAGTACATCTCTCACAGCGCATTCCATTCCCCATATCCAAAATGAATATGCCACAAAAATGAGCACAAAGAGAACAGTATTGTCTGAACTTCCCCAATTTTGCTGTCAGTTTCCTGTCATCCCAATCCACACAGCTCTAGGACACAGAAAATCATATCCCAGCACACACAACACTGAATCCTAAGTATAAAACAAGCTGATCATATTTCTGTTATGAAATATATTTGCCAATATATAATAGAAATGTCTAGTGTTATTGTTTCTAAAGTCTGATTTTGACTATTATAAATACTGTGATGAAGTATGGTATACTGTCAAACTACTAAAAGACAGTTAGTCATCAACGCGTTGTTATGAACTGTTTGTAGCGTCTTTCTCTCAAACGAATGCTTGTCGACTGATCATGACATGAGCGTATATGAAACAATGCCAAACCACTGACAGTTGCTGTACTGAATCGCTATATAAACACACTCATTTAAAAACCTGCTTATCTTTGTTTGTACAATACATATAGGCCTAATTACTACTCTGGGTTTGCTGGAAAATGACAATGACAATACTGATTATATTAATTATACATTAAAGTCCTGGCCAATACAATAACCCAGTAATTAATTTTATTTTCTGGCTGATAACTGAACAATAGGCAATATTAAAATTCTATACTTCAAGAAATAAAATTACAAATGGTATTTATGAAAACAAAAAGTAAAATCAAATATTTAAAATCAAGTAATATCATATTTGCTAAAGATCACATTTAACAGCGTTTTTAAAGATTAACTTTAAAGGGATAGTTCACCCAAAAATGAAAATTCGGTCATTCCTGATGTCATTTTAAACCTGTAAGACCTTTGTTCATCTTCGGAACACATATTAAGATATTTTTTATGAAATCTGAGAGCTTTCTGACCCTCCATAGACAGCAATGCAACTACCATGTTCAAGTCACAGAAAGGTAGTAAGGACATCATTAAAAAGTCCATGTGACATCAGTGGTTTAACCTTAATGTTTTCTAAGCTACGAGATCTTTGCAACAAAGAGTAGGCCTATTCTCGTAGCTTCATAAAATTATGTTTGAACCAATAATGCCACATGGACTGTTTTAACGATGTCCTTACTAACTTACTGATCCTTGAACATGTCAGTTGTGTTGCTGTCTATGCAGGGTCAGAAAGCTCTTGGATTTCATCAAAAATATCTTAATTTGTGTTCTGAAGATAAACAAAGGTCTTATGGGTTTGGAACGACATGAGGGTGAGTAATTAATGACAGAATTTGAATTTTTGTGTGAACTATCACTTTAAAAGGGCAGTAGATGATATTATCTAAACATCTAAATACAAATATATCATATCTAAATGCAAAAATAGGAGAAATGAGCATGAAGAATTAAGTATTTGAAGTTTGAACTCTGAAATTATCTAAAACAGTCAGTAACTGAAAATAAAGTGTGGATGCTGACATTTGCTTCACTGAATTGCTATAAAAAGCCACTATAAAGCAATCAATAATCAAATAAATAAGAGAAACTGAGACTGGTAAATAATAAACATGGGACCTTTCATAGAATTATAGGCTATAAATAGAATATTCTATCTTTCCTACGGGCCTATTAGGTTTTTGGACATTATTTTTTTAAAAGCACAGAAAAACAGGGACATTTCCAAGGACAGCTTCAGCCGAGGGAAAGGCCACCAAAAAATAGGCCCGTCTGGTCACCACAGTGTCAAATGCATCATTAATGACAACTGAAATTCAATGTTTTAATAAACTAGAGACGAGTTTCACAAGCAGACAGGGCTTTGGGGGAAACCACAGTTATATTTTTTAATCTCACCTTGGTCTTGAGACTACATAAACGTGTTTCAGTCACACTTCCCCTGTCTGCAGGGCTGGATATCTACTAAAATCACCACATACATCCCCGGGGAGAGAGAAAGTGGGGGTGGGGTGGAGGTGTATGTGCTAAAGGGGACATGGAGGCTGCTTGTAGCAATCAAGACTGCAATTACGTTGGCAAGATTCGTACCAAACGATCCTCCAGTCCAGCAACATACCCCCCCCCGAAACTCCAGCTTAGTTGTTTTCTCAGACTGACCTCGTCTCTTTAGAAAAACAACCCAAGGAAGGTTTTATTTGACATTATCAAAAAGCCAAAGCTTAGATGCCGTTTCTGTGTACTCGGGATACTGTAAACACAGTGTTTCAAGCAGAGCCATATGTTTCCCCTTAGGAGTGAAAAGAAGGGTTTGTTTTTAATAGGCTAGATTTTTATCAACTGTTCTATTAAAGAGAGTTCCGTTTGCGATGACGCCGCTCTACAATTGGCAGTTTCCTCACTGCAATGGTCCATTTTGTTATAGCCCACACTACCAATGACCCCTAAAGCGCCTCTACCAACATTCCACTCAAATGAATAAGCAGGTCAGTGCAGTTATCCCACACTTTCATAATCGATGGATGTCTGTGCGTGTGGATCGCGCCATCAACATTCTGTTTTATATAACATTAAGCACATTTAAAGGAACAGTTCACTCCAAATTCTGTCATTATTTTCTCACCTTCATGTTGTTCAAAACCTGTAGTCTGTGACAGCCAGTGGATTCCAGTGTTGTTTTGGACCCCATAGACTTTCTTCAGAATCACATTTTGAAGAATTTTCTTTTGTGTTTCACAGATGAAACAAAGTCATACAGGTTTGAAACTACAGGCATGTGAGAAAATAATTAATGTTTAATAATTCAATAATTCATTTTTGGGTGAATTTTGAAGAATGGTTTTGATACTAGGGGTGCACAATAATGACAAAAAAAAGAAAAAAAAATTACGGAATTCTTTTTATGACAACAATTATGATATTTTGCTGAGCATGTTATTGTGCTGGTATTTTAGCAGGGTGAGGACTGCTGTGGACAGCTAACTCCCAAAGATTGATATTCTTCATATTTTGTCTGGTGATTAGTTTATAGAAATAATTTGCAGGAAAAATGAACTTTTCCAATAAGTGAATTTTTTTTAAATTGAGGCCAATTTTTTTCTAACCTAGCTAAATGTATGAATCATCTTTTGTGTCAAATAGCAAGACACTATAGGGCTGTTACCAATCAAATTAAATCAGTATCAACAAATTTTGCAATTCAGCAGTGGCACAGAATCTGTATCTGAAGTGGCATTTAGATGCATTTACACAGACTGTTTAATTCAGGACATGAATGCAGTTAATCTGCAGTTACAAACGCACAAATAATGTTTTGATGTTTTAAAAACAAAACGTTTAAAGTCTGCATGAAACGGAAGTTGCGATTGTCTTTTTTTCTGTACTGTGACGTCTATCCGAGTGAAACGGCATCTGAAATTCGGTTTCATCCTTCGAGAATTGATTGGATCATTGGAAGTTGGGGCGTTGCAAACAAAATGGAGGCAGATCTGAATGCCAGTTTGCAGTAAGTTGTGTGTGTGGGGGGGGGGGGGTTCTCTCCACTGGATTCACTGCTGACACCCTAGCATGAAGAATTTATTTACTGAGGATGACGAAGACGAGGATGATCAACGGCACAAAATTAACAGCACGTGCGAGAGAGAGAGCGACAGAGAGAGAGAGAGAAAGAGAGAGAGAGAGACTGCCTGCTGCCTGAATGACTGAGCACGTCCTCCATCAGGCTAAAGGGGTCATATGATGCTATTTTAAAGATCATTATTTTGTGTATTTGGTGTAACAGAATATGTTGACATGCTTTGATGTTCAAAAAACACATTATTTTTCAAATACTGTACATTATTGTAGTTCTTCTATGCCCCGCCTCCCTCAAACACGTTGTTTTCTACAAAGCCCCTCCTTGCAACAAGTGCAGTCTGCTCTGATTGGCCAATTGACCGAGTGCATTGTGATTGGCCGAACACCACAAGCACTCGTCGGAAATGTAACGTAATAGCAAGCTTCAGCTTTCAAGTTAGTTTTATCAGTTCAAGCCTGAAAGGGGAACAGAGTCGCGTGACAGACACAGTGATGCACGTATGTATTTACAGTACACAAGCCGCAGTTAAGACGATTTCTTATGGGCCGTACACTCCTCTGTGATGTGACCCTGTTCCCCTCATACACACACACTCACACACACAACACGTTACGTGCAAAACTCTGCATTTCAACAGTCAATATCAAATACTTGAACTAATAACAAAACATACTTACAGTCGCTGATTCAGAAGCACCAGATTGTCATAGCAAAGTCGTAATTGACCCTTTTTTTTCTAGAAATAACCTTTGTGCATAGCCAGCCTTGTCCTCCATACTGTCCTCCATAAAATACGTTGCACAAATTCCAACATTTGAGCTGTGCTGTTGTGTTGTAAACGAATCTTAACCAATGCTTCCTAAATGCATCTACTTTCTGAAGGCCAAATAAAGTGCTTTTGCTTTCGCACAGAAACACACAGCGTCTCCCTGACATGGCTGCATCAACACTACTGCGGTTACTGAAACCACGCTTTCTTTCTTTGCGTGAACATTTGGGCGGCATTACACAAATATTTCCACATCGTGATATAGACATGTGGGGGCGTGTTTGAATAAGCCATATTAGGTGGGCGTGGACGAGTTTTAACTTTTATAAAGAATATCTCTGTGGGTTTGAGACTTTAGTCTTTGCAACTTTAGGGATCTCATCTATGCACAAATAGCTTGTAATACTCCAAAGAGAAAGGAAAACTTGAAATAGCATCATATGTATAAAAAAAATAAATAAAACATAGTTTGCGATGTCCTAAGAGTATTGTTGTGGTAATATCCTAATATCCTTCCAATTTTGAAGGGTAGTGTACTCCCCCATGGCTCGCGTCAGCGCTGGTCAGTGCATTTAGGGTAAACGTACCTATTAAGCAAACCAAAATCTACATTGAGACATTTTTAGTACACAAGATTTTGGTTTCAGTACAAAAAGTTCAGTTATGTTAAAATAAAATATGAATCTCTTACACAAACATATTACATTTTATTTTAAATGACAAAAGCATTTCAATTAAGATATACATCATTAAATTTAAAAAGTCTGGCTGTGCTTAATGGGTACATTTTTGTACCCTTTAAGCACACCCCTGTTCCCATTAAGCTCACATCACGTTTTAATAAAATTATTGTTAATTTTAAGGAAAATTTTTAAAGAATAACAGTAAAAATATATATTTTTGAAGGTACAAATTCAATCACAAAAAAAGCAGAACACTAAAATCAAGCAACAAGGCATTCAAGTCGATCAGTTATATATTCATAATGAAGTGTCATTAAAGCACATTGCAACATCTAGACTAGTCCATGTTCAGCTAATTAACGCATTCAAAAATCCAATAAAACAAACCAATAAAACATTTAATTCATGGGGATGAACACAGAAACTAGCCTCATTATGAAGCCTCTTATTACATGGATGTAAACTTATTTATAGTCTCTCATGGCTGGAATACATTACATGATTTCTGCCCTGATTTTCCACAGATTTACAGTCTGGAGAAGTTGATGCTAGTTATCAAAGAGCAGAGCCAGTCTGCAGATTTGAGTTGACAGAATTCATAGAAAATCGATTAACTCAGCTTAAAGTGACAACCATCAGTTTATATGTAAAGTCTGTTTATGAAGTATTTACATAGACGTTCAATGTGGAAGAGATTAAAGAGAGCACACTGAGCTTAATGGGATCAGCACAATTTTTTGATAAATTTCATGTAATATTTATGAAAATGACAGGATTTTTGCTAAATAAATAGTCTAGGTCATGTATTAAATTCACACATATTTTAATATGAACAACTATTATTAACAATATCTATAAAATTATACTTTTTCTTATTGATGTCACACTGAAGCTGTGCGATTTTCATAGTAGTGTACCTTTTAAGCTCACCTTAAACTAAAATAACATCTTTAAAAATGACAGCAGTGTAAAACCACAGACCAGCAATAAACTGTCAATTTATAATATTATGGATGTAAAAGTACAAGCCAGTAAAGCCTGTGAAGTAATATATTAGCGTAGCACACAATCTTATACAGCTAGTCAGCTAACAGCATCTGCTCTGTGTTGCTAAAACTATCTTTTGGATCTAATGTAATTATTTCCCACTTCCAAGTTCCAGGTTATAATATGCAAAAGTCTGAACATTAATATCTTAATTTTACAATAAGTAGTGAAATTTAGCCAAAATAAAGGCTTAAACATCTAAAAAAACGCACACGGGGCACTTCTTTTGGTGAAAGTTTTTGGACAGCTTTCAAAATGGCCGCCAGACAGTGTGAACACATGGAGTGTGCAATCTATCTCAGTGTGCAATCATCTGACTGACTTCAAATTACAGGAGGTATATAGTAACAAACATATCAATTGGTTAAGACATTAAGTAGGATAATAAATTATTTGTTCTTTTTATAATCTGATCTCAAAAATGGAAGTGTACTTAATGGGTACGTGAGCTTAATAGGTACTTTTACCCTATTTCTATAAAGTGAAGCATCAGCTTCAGCTTTCCCCCCTGTCATTTATCACAGCGTTTACCCCTTACGTCACTAGCTCCGCCCTTGCACTATAGCTCGTGACCGGAAGAGAAGATGAGTTGTTTTGAGGGGGAGGGGAGGTTAACATTTTTGATTAAAGATTACGAGGGCACATTAATAAAAAAAAGAAAAAAAGAAAAAATGAAGTGCACGGATAAATTATTAATAATAAACAATACAGTATTCCATTAAAAAATATGAATTTTCAATTTAGATTTCATGCCGTCATAATCTAACCCTTATTTAAATTTTCTTATTTTAATTATAATAACACATTTAATTGCTTTTATTTTTGTTCACATTTTCATTTTTAATATTTAATCTACAGGACAAGCATATAGGCTTATGCATTTATTTATTTTTCATGTTCAACACTACACACCGCAGTGACAGCGGAGGCAAAAAACTAAAAAACAAAACCTTATGGCTGGGTAAAACAAACGATTTCACGATTTTAATAGATTCTCCTTTTTATAAACGAATATTGATTCTTAAATCCCAAGCGATGCTGTTTTCAGTTGAAGAATGAACAATACATAGTGCGCGTCCCATCCAGTAAATCGCAAAAGACTAAGCTTTGTGCATTGTTACTTTTGATATGAAACAAAGTCTCAGATTTCAAATTCTGTCCAATTTATTAGGAAATTCAAGCAATAAATGCCCTTTTGGCGCTGTTTAATGTGATGTTATAGATCGCTGTAGACACCTCAGATCAAGCGACGCGGCAGCGCACGTGAACTGATCATCTCTTTCGCTTTACTAGTGTGTACTCGTCTGTGCGTAATCAAACGCATTGCAAAAGACTTGTGACAGTTTTATTTTTGTTCTGGAGGCTGATGATCCTGCGCTCTGCTGCCACACTGGTGCGCACTCACCACCAACTGGACAGGGGTGGGAATTACAGTTATAAATTACAATAGATCACCCTCAGTATAATCTGTCAAAGAGGCAGACAAACTTCATATTTTTACATCAAAGCTAAAAAAATTCCATCAATGACAGAACATTTTTGGTTAACGCAAAAACAGATATTTTTCAAAATATCCTCTTTTGCGTTGCACTGAAGAAACGACATGAAGGTAAGAAAATAATGCCAATTTTCATTTTAGGGTGAACTGTCCTCTTAATCTGACATTGCAGCCATTTCAGTAATAGCCTTTTTTTTCACAGATTAACAAAATGCCTAATTCTGTTCGGGTTTATTTGCCAAAACCTTGACATCACCATAACTAGTGTGGATATTATATAGGCTAGTGTTGCAGGTTAGCATCTGTGCATCTGCGAAATGAATGTTCCCCAAAGGTCAAATAAACACGCTTTTGGTTTAATTCATATGATCCATACAGGAATCTGATTTACGATGCAATAACGTCTCACAGGTCTTGACTTCTACCTCCTCTAGTCGGACACATAAACAGCCTAGTGTACGTGAGGGGGGCGAGTAATAAGCAAAGCTCGGTTGACTTCTGATTCTATGTAAACCATGAACTGCAGAAAAACAGATCCCGCTTTCCGCTTCACGCATCACCGCTGCTGACAGCTTCACTCGCAGTGCGCTTGACTTCATCTCCCACAATACCTCTGGGAGAGAAAAGATGGATTAGGTTTCCCTGTCTGCCCGGTCCCTCTCCTTCAGACCAGAACCTTAAAGATTATGACAAAAAAATTGGGAAAAATAAGACGAAAATGCAGCAACCGTTCTATAATAGAGAAACTAGTAGAAAGGTGAGTTAAGGATGAAGATGCATCTTGATTTCATATCATTTAGTGGGAAGTTTCAATCTGAAAGACCATGGTGAGCATCCTTCAGTATACATGACTGCTTTATCAATACTAATGGCCTAACCCATCCTCTGGTCACATGAGGAAAGCTAACCTTTCTAAGGGCTAAACTGCTGCCTGTCACTATGTAAGAGATATGGATATTTTTCCTGATTTTATTGTAAAGGTGACCAGGGAGTGCTGTGACATAGGATGAGTTGTAACATCAGTCTATCCAAATAACGTGTGGTGAAAATTTAATGTCAAAAACAATGGAATGTGAACAACTTGAGGAAATATTTCGTCCTGACCCAAAATTCTATTGATTCCTATTGAAATTAATTTTACAGCATCAACATTGTTATTGAACAGATTTGAATTGGGCTGTTTTTACACTTCATGATTGAACTTTACACAGTTATTGAACTGAACAATATCAAGAGTAAACAGACTTAAGCTGAAAAATTACACTATTATCTTTTTAGAGCTGCTTTAAAGCAGAATTTGAAGTTTGCATCATTGATTCTGCTATTTTCCTGTTTGTTATAGTTTAAATAGACTTAAATATTATTACAGAAGCTGATTTGATACCATCTGTATATTGTACAAAGTGCTACAAGGTGTATTGACTTGAAATTACAGTATTTCCCCCATGAAAATTCGCAATAATAAATGTGACCGCACCTTTAGAACCGAGCTATGACTTTATAGGTGAAAGGAAAATAGTAATTAAAGGACAAAAGAAAAAAAAATGCAATGAAAGAAAGTGCAATTTCATGCTTGTTAATGGATGTTAAATGTCATCCACAAGCTTTTCATCTTCATGCTAAAAATCCACGTTGAATAGAAATCTGATCTTCTGTTACCTAGTTGCAAGCACTTGATAAAACAGATTCGATTTCTCTCCTGAGACCAGCATGTTCGATATTTATAGAAAAATCATAGAGTGGCTGAATGAGATTTTTTTATGACATTGAAGCACAACTGTACAGATCGAGACAAGGGAGAGTGTTGGCGTCATTCAAGCACTCAAACACGCACTGTGACTAATGCTGGGTGGCAAATGAATAACCTAACACTTGTTAGTGACATTTACGAAATTCGTCATCACAGGCATTAATGGTGAGAGGCGAAAGAGAGAGAAAACATTTGTGCCGCCTCTTCCGGAAGCAACGGGAATCACCTGTAACATTAAGCACTGCGGTTTACTCCCATGACCTCACATCCTGTTGATGTCATACTCACTGCTGGCATTTAAAAAAAAAAAAAAAAACAGCGAAAACACTTGCTCAAGTGCAAGAAAGTTGCTATGCGGTTTCTGAAGACATTTTTACATAAATGTATCTGTTACACTGAATGATAATTGTTATTATTACACATTAAAGTAGATACTTAACTTGCATTTATGTATATAAAATCACTTTTGTAAATTTAATTTGATGCAGGCACCAAAATGGGACTCGTCTTTGACCCATATACATACATTTTACGCACATAACTGTATTAACCTAAAATACAATTCAGTTTTTCAGTTGTTCATCGCTGCTAGCTAATCTACTAAAGGAGACACTGTCTTTCCCATAATTCAGTCTGTTTTATGATGTAGACAACAGTCAAACATAGCTTTGAATACTTGTGGAACAGTGTGTGCTTGTGCTGCACAATGAAGCTCTTCCCCTGTTCCTCCAGATCCAGACATCAGTAAATCATCGGCATGCTGATGTTTATCTAAGCAATCCGACGATACATATTCATATCCTCTCGCGATGATGACATAACATGAGCAAAAGGGCCTGAGATGATAGCAAAAGTTTGCATTTACATATCACAGTTGATTCCTAAAAGACACTTCCTGTCTCTCTGAAACATGCTGTCTCTATGTCTCTTTTCCTTGATGCTGCTCAGACACCGCTTCCTCAGTTCTTGACAAATACTGTTCTCTCCTTTTTCATAATTTCTCCTGCTCTCCTCTACAGCTGAATGCCAGGGTGTGCCTTGCAGGGAAAAGCTGGCCCATTTCTCTCTCTCTCTCTCTCTCTCTTTTCCTCTTCTTCTATCCTTCGCTCTGGTCTCCACCGTAGTTGATGCCTCTCTTGTTCCTTCTGTTGCCTGTCTTGTGTCTCTATCCTTTACTCCTATTCTTTTGTTGTAGCTCTCTGTATCCTTTGTGACTCCATTTTTCATCTGCTATCTTTGTGTTCTTTCTGTCTTTTCTTTTGTGCTTGCTCTCCCTGACTGCTCCTCCTCCTCTCTCTTTCTCGCTCTCACTCTCTCATGTTCGCATTCACATAGCTTCCTCAGAGAATTTTTTCTCTTTATATATTTATTTATTTACTCATTCATACAGCCTTAAACTGTGCACTGAGCTTAAGAGAGAGATAGAAAAAAGCAGTCGACAAAAAGCTTCCACCTAGTCTGGCCTCTATTTAAACCTTAAGTCCATTTACAGACACAAAGCACAATATCAGTGAGCGGCACCTAAACCAGATGCAGGATTATCTTTGCCACTGAATGAAAGAAGCGAGAGAGAAAAAGACCAGAGCAGATTCTGTTGTAAATAAAAATTAAAAATTTCCCAAGAAAATCTAATTCATAGTCTTTTTTCAGCTTTTTGTTCAAAATGTTATGTCTTCATTTTTTTTAATGAAACTTACCCACATTCAAGTGTTTAAAAAAAGAATGCATGAAGCTAGAATCAAATGTTTTTGTTTACAAGCAAATACCCTGTTCTTTCTTTTGATGTTTTGCATGTTCAGATATTAATGTAACAAAATATATACACATTACTACCTAAATATGGACATAGTAGTATACTTAAAGTATGATGTAAAGTTCCCTTAAAGAAAACTTATGAGTATACTTGCAGTATAAAACTACTAAACTAGTAGTTTACTGAGACTATACTTCAGTGTACTAAAATGCTACAAATATTTAATTAGTAAACTATCAGTATACCTATAAGTTCACTTTTAGTATAGTTGCAGTACAAGCTAAAAACTTGGATGTAAACTAGTTGTGTACTCAAAGTGTACTACTGTTATACTTAAAGTATACTTAACAGTATACTTTTATATACTAGAAAGTGGGCCAATTTAGTCCCAAGGAGTATTGAAATAGTACACTTACAAGTATACTACTAGTACACTGATATTTGTATACTTACTACATAAAGTATACTTAAAAATATACTTGAACCTTACTTAAGTATACTTAATAAAATAAACTTGAAGTATACTACTTTTTGGTAAGGGGGTATCTGATGTATATAAAAAAGTCCATGGACATGTTATGCATCAGCTGCTTATATTTTTAAATAAACATCTGAAATGTTATTTCAAACATTATTTCATACTAAAAGTAAAATTAAAAAATTAAAACTGTAATTAGATTTAATTTACATTTAAAATTTAATTATATCAATTACATTTATATATAAAAAAATATGAAAACTTTTTGCGGGGTACTTTTTGTAATTTTTAGTTTTACTTAATTTTAAAAATAAATAAAATGTCATAATTTTTCATCCTACAATATGACAAATAAAATTTTACAAGTACTGCTATTCCATGCAATAAAGTTACATGCATAATAATTATAAAAAGATTCATAAAATGCTGTATACAATGAAGTAATGCAGATCACACCGCTGGACACATCCACTATATGCCTTGTTTTATATGGCTTCCAGTTAAATCATGAAACAAAATGCAAACACTGTCATCTACTATTTACTACCAACCATTTAATTATCAAAATAGTAAAAGATGACATTAAATTATTTATGCATAACCTAATTAATATTCATAAGGCAAGCTTTTTTCCATTCCGTGCATTCTTTTAAAATAAAGTGAAGCCAATGATGACCTTGAAAAAGGGCATGTTGCAGTGTCTGGAAAGTCACAGGAGGGATGTAAAAGAACTCCATATAATGCATATTGGTGAGCAAATATGAGAAAGGCTCTCAGGGCACCCTGCACGCCTTGGGGATGTTATTAATTCAGCCCACTCTTAAATTAAATCAGCACAAAAGAGAGGAGGAGGAGGATGTTAGTCGGCAATGCTCTGGGATTTGGGTCTAGACACATACACACACAAACACACACACAGACTCCTCTGTCCGAAGACGATTGGTTTTTACAACATAAACTGTCAGACCCACTCACTCTCAGAGGTGCAACTCCTCCTCAACACTTTCTAAGAGTACTGTGGGAGAAACATCTCCAAATTCAAACTTAAAGGTCTTAAAGGGGTCATGACAGGAGAAATCATATTTGCCTTGATCTTTTGGCATATAGGTCTTTGTAAAATTAAAACATCCTGTAAGTTTCATAGCTTAAAACTTACTCCTCATTATAAACAAAGCATTTATTTAATCAAGCTCCAAAAATGGCTCGTTTGGATCTGAGGTGCAGATTGACGTCACCCGGGCACAAACTTTTGCATAAACACTGCCTCCAGAGCAAGACTTTGACGAGACATAGGCCCCTTGATGGCTGACACTTGATTACACTGAATGCGAGAGTTGAATAGAAATTACAATGACTGGAGATATCTTGTCTACACTGAATACAGTATACAGATGCAGGTTCACTTTCAGACACAGTCCATGAGCTTGAGTCTGTCGTCAGGACAAATGTAGTGAAAGAACGTTTGCTTTGACGTGTTTAGTGCAAACAGCTCGTTTGTGTCTTTGTACATGTATCAGAAGGATCCCAGTATAAGGAACAAGTGGATAGTTTATTTTTAATGGCATCCTGGATTGTGTCTGAGGACTGTTCAGAGCATTTTGTTTTGTAAATGAGGCACAGTGTCATGGAGAGTTCTCAAAGAAACATTTGTTGAGAGATGAAGTGGTACTAGGTCTGACTGCAGCTGCATCACGAACCGCAAGTAAATGATTTCACAATGCTTTGTCAGGAAGTTACTGTTCCCTATCGATACTTCACTCGTACTGCGTCGCTAGACGCTATGGGGAAAAACTCCTTTTTCTCCGAGGACTGAAGACTTTTTCAATGACGCAGTGTGACTGCACGGCCATTGGTCCGTGCAGTAAATAAAAACGAACCAATGGCTCGTCAAAGCCCGCCAGAAAGGGCGGGGCCATCTGGCTATATAAGCGGGCGCTTCGCCATAGGAAATCAGATCAATTCTCCTTCAGCGACGACTTCTTCGCTGATCTCAAGATTCCAGTTGACACGCCTCGCTGCGGATTCGAAGCTGCCTTTTCTTCTGCGCCTCCCCGCTGATCCAGCCCACTTCACCGAGCCGCTTCAGTGATCGACGCAGACGCCAACTCGTCCCCTGTTGCCATCCGGCGAGCATACTAAAAACGCAAATTTCTTCTAAAAGAGCAGCGGCGTTGCTACAAATGCCGCCCCGTCATTGCGCGTCGTGCAGGATCTCTCAGCACGATGGTGACGGCCACAAAAAAGAGCGGGGTAAAGGGATTAAGCTTTTTAGCGGCGAGCGAGCTCATGCCGGCTCAGACCCCGTGTGCCTCGCCCCCGCTAAGCAGAGAGGATTCTCCCGTCCTCTTCGAGCACGCGGATCAACGTCCCTCGGTTGGTGCGAGTGACATGATCTTGTTCGGAGCTGTCGAGGACGAGCTATTATATGACAGCATGTCTCTAATAGCCTCAGACGCGGAGGAGATGTCGGCCTAAAGCCAAGACATGGCTATGTCCCGAAGGCGCTCTACACTCCATTTAGGGCCCAGGTTATTGGCCCCATTCCTGGTGCTGAGGCTGTACTTATGACCGTTGAAACGATATCTAGGCTGGACTGACCTCTAGGAGCTCGGTCCTCATGCCTCTGCAGGATTCTTCCTGCTAATAATTGGTCCCTCTGAGTCTTATTGCTCAAGGCCAGTTTATGTTGGTTGTTTCTCTTCATGGCATGGCGGGATTGTATTTGTTCCCCATAGTGTCTAGCGACGCAGTACGAGTGAAGTATCGATAGGGAATGTACTCGGTTACTAACGTAACCTCGGTTCCCTTAGATACGGGAACGAGTACTGTGTACCGTGCCATGCCATTCAGCTGCACGACTCAGGTTATCGCTTCAGTCGAATTGGCCTGATTTCCTATGGCGAAGCGCCCACTTATATAGCCAGATGGCCCCACCCTTTCTGGCGGGCTCTGGCGGGCTTTGCTCCGTCTTTATTTACTGCACGAACCAATGGCCATGCAGTCACACTGCGTGATTGAAAAAGTCTTCAGTCCTCGGAGAAAAAGGAGTTTTTCCCCATAGCGTCTAGCGACACAGTACTCATTCCCGTATCTCAGGGAACCGCTGTTACGTTAGTAACCGAGTACGTTTTTTATCATGTTGTCAAGACACTCACATGCAATAGCAAGGGGACATTTTTGGCTGTTTCCTATGCAATGATGTTAGCCAATCATAACAGTGGCTTATTCCTGACAAGCCTTAAAGGACCCGCCCCTTAAAACAGGTAGTTTTAGACAGAGGGTCAGAATGAGGGTTGAAAATAATACTTTTTCCACAGATTTATTAGTTTTTGTGCAAAAAACCTTATTAACATTATAAATGAACCTCAAGGAACATATTAAAATAATAAAATCTATGTCATGAACCCTTTAAACTATATTATATCATGGTCTGTCTGAATACTAAATTCTGATTGGCTGGCAGGTATGCAGTAAAATAATTAATGCATAGGTAGTTCCAAGTCAGTTTAATCACTGCTCAATATTAATATGCTGCTTTAATTGACACGCACAAACCCACACACATCACTCGCACACAAACATACACACACAGAAAGACAGACAGAGAGAAAGAGGTTGGAGATTTGTGGCTTTTAGACAGAGATTACTTCACCCCAAAATGAAACTTTAATCATTTTCTAAACTAACTTCTTTCTTCTGTTGAACATGGGTAAATAGTTGATGTACCCCATTGACTTCCATAGTATGGAAAAAAATACTAAGGAAGTCAATGGAGACCAGCAATTATTTGGTTCTTTTGTGTTCAGCAGAGGAAAGAAATGCATCCAGGTGAGTAAATGATGACAGAAATTTAATTTGAACTATCCCTTTAAGTAGCCAAAGTGACAATCAAAATGGAATAGTTGCTTTAAATAGAACCATTCAGTTACATAAGCTGTATGTTCTGCTGTAAGGTGCTGCTTTTTCAGAAGAGAAAAGTTATGGCTTCTGTGGCACAATTCAGATCTAGCAAGATACTCTTTTAACCTCATGCATGAGCAGTGTTCCATGACAGTGATCAGAGTGAGAAGAACAAATTATACCAGCCATTCTAATTCACAGCCCTCCTCCGCCGGCCAATCACTTACCGTCATTCCCCTGAGTCACATGCTGTCATTCTTTTCAGCCTGTCAATCAGAAATGCAGTCTGACGCTGCATGTACAGTCAGGACCTTGTTATTTTACAGAGGAAAACATGAAATACGCAGACATGCTTATTTACTTTCAAAGACACAGGTGAATCAGAATGACACGTTGAAGGAATCAAGCCTTCAGATCAAATTTATTGAAATGTTATGCATTACCAAAGGTTTTGCTAAACTGGCAGAAAATAAAAGACATTTTGGTGTATAAATATACAACTATTAACACTGCGAGAACCTATTTAGGTGGGCATATAAGCTAATACATTATGCTAGGTTATTTAGTAAGAGTCTTCTTTCACTACTCATGAAATAATTACTAAAAATAGCCTACCAAATAACCAAATAAATAAGTGATGCATTTCTAATGACAAAAAAATAAATAAAAATCAGTCGATTCAAACATTCCACATCAAAAACCACAAACTCTAAAAGCTAATTAAGAATATTGTAAATTATAATATGTGCAAGTGTTACAAAACGTGCAAATTCACTCAAAAGGTTTTGTATAGAGAATCTGATTTAATTTGTGCAAACGTTTGTGGAAAAATTTACTTTGTAATAGGAAAAATTAATATTTCAGGATCATTTCAGTTATTAGATAAAATAAACAGCAGGTTCTGTCTCACTCGTTTTTAATCGTGAATACCAATGCGAGATTCATTTGCGCTTGTGTCACTAATTCAAATAAATCCATGATTTTCTATTTCAATCCTTGCTAATTACGGTCACGGTAATTATCTTGGAATACAAACAGCACAAGGCTGGGATATTTACAAAGCCACAGAAAAGAGAACAAAGGGACGTGTGGTATTTTTTTGACACTGGCACAGCCACGCTGCTTTCCTCAGCTATCGGGATGAATTTCTGCCCTATTTCTGTCCAGTCAGCTAGTCTTCTATAAAGCATTTCTCAGACGGTATACATTTCTTTTCACATCTATCTCTTTGCTTCCTCTTGGCCTTGCCTACCTCTATATTTTCTTTTTTCTGTCATCTTTTCTCTTTCGGCACTCTCTTGTTTTCCATTTCTACCTCTCAAGTTTAGATAAACATGACAATACATGTCAGCCCTCGCCATCAACCCTCTTATAAATTTAAACCATTCAATGGTCCTCTGTTGTTCTCGCTCTAAGAGAGAACATCGTAATGGCAGTGGAAACAGAGAGATCCAGGCCTGTCTCGTTCTGTGCGGATCATTAAGGTCCCATTGACACACACCACCCCAACCTACTGATGTACAGAGCCACACAGGCACTCAACGCAGTCGGTCGCACTTAGCTTGATTAGCACTGCCTGTTCTAATTAGCGCAGGAAGAGGGGCAGCGATACACCTCCTGCTTCAGTTTATCCAGCTCAAATTGTAAACTGTGTGAAGCATCACAACGAAGTGGACTCTACGCAAGTATATGCTGATACTTACCTGTTGCTACCCTGCCTGTGAACTTACCTCTTGTTCTTTCTCCGAGTGTTGTCCTCCGTGTCCTGGATCCCTGTCTGTCAGTTCCTTCAAGTCATGATGAAGCGTCGAGGTGTGTGGCGTTCAGCTATCCACGAGCTCATGTCAACAAACCACGCAATCCAGCCTAAGTACCATTGTCACTCTTCAAGATCTCTGCCATTGTCACCATTCCTGGTATTCCCTTGAACCAACTCACTGTACAATAAACCTTACCTTTTTATATTCCCGTGTGTCCGTCTGCTTCCGTAACAGAAGACCGGACCACACCGACAGTACAGATGAGTAACCCGGATCCATTTCAGGAGCTCGTGGATCACCTCCGACGAGTTCTTGTTCCACCATCACCTTCTGCACCGTCGAGCACACCAGTCACCGGAACCACGACTCCTTCACCACCCATGATTCTCAGTCCCATGGCCAGACCAGCGCACTTCACTGGTGTGGCGGAGGAGTGCAACGGGTTCCTACTACAATGTTCTCTCCATATCAATATGCAACCGCATCTGTTCCCCACAGAAACGTCTAAAGTCGCCTTCATCGTTTCACTTCTCTCAGGTAAAGCATTGCAATGGGCTGAAACTATCTTCTCTCAATCAGGACCTGTTACCCAGTCTTACCAGAGTTTCACCACTCACCTCCGGGAAGTGTTTGGGCGATTAGATGGAGATCCTGCTGTTAATGACCAGCTCTACCACCTCCGCCAGGGAACCAGCTCTATCTTCGATTACACCCTGCAATTCAGAACCCTGGCGGCGGCTAGTGGGTGGAACGAAAGAGCATTGATCACTACCTACCGTCAAGGTCTTGAGCCCAGATTGCGGTTGCAACTCGCCAGTTTAGACGACTCCTGTGGATTAGAAAGATTAATCCAGCAATCCATCCATGTCTCCACACGCATGCAATCCTGTTTCAACGACTTGCCATCTCTAGCCCGTTGTCCTCCTCCCGTTCGCCACCCAGAGGTCAGTCTCCCTCCAGAACCTAGCCCAGAACCCATGCAGACAGATCATACTCCCCTTATGGATCATGAGTGGCAGAGGCATTTGAAGGAAGGTCTTTGCGTCCCCCGCAACTCTTGGTGAGTGCCATTCAACCTATCTCTCAGAATATGAAGCCACTCACAGCGGAAGTATTGCTTACTGCCTCCACTGTCTCCCTCCCAGTCCAAGCCCTTCTTGACTCCGGCTCCGCCGGTAACTTCATCTCGGGAAGCCTCTGCCGCCAACTCAACCTCCAGACCATTGCAAACCTGACCATCTACCAAATCCATTCGATAACTGGAAGGCCCATCGGAAGAACTACAGTCCGATATAGTACTGGACCGTTTCACCTGAGATTTGGGCAACTGCACGAGGAGATCATCACTCTGCTGGTTCTGGAGGGAGCGGACATAGTCCTCGGACGCCCATGGTTCGTCCAACATGAACCTCATATCTACTGGCGCACCGGGGAGGTCCTGAAGTGGGGCAATCGGTTGGAGGACTGGATGACACAGCAGATGAACAGCCAAAATAAAACAGTAATGAGAAACAGAGAAACTATGCTATATTAAAAGCTAAAATATAAAAGCTAAATATTATGTATTTTTTAGGGTGGTGATGGCGCAGTGGATAAGACACATGCCTTTGGTGTGAGAGACCCGGGTTCGAATCCACTGTGAGACACCAATGTGTCCCTGAGCAAGACACTTAACCCCCTAGTTGCTCCAGAGGCGTGCGACCTCTGACATGTATAGCAATTGTAAGTCGCTTTGGATAAAAGCGTCAGCTAAATGAATAAATGTAAATGTATTTGGTTAAAATGAGCTGTGCAAATGGCTGTGATTTTTAACTGTAAAAGACTGTAAAAATTCTACTGTAAAAACCTATTAATTGGTTAATGGTAAGTTCCCTTACCATATATGGTGTAAAACTGTAATGGATCTTTCATTTTATGGTAAAATGCAGTTTTGTTTTTTTGGAAGTGGAAAAATAACATTAAAAAAACCCCCCCGTAAATTGACATTCCCAGAATTCCCCGTCACATTGTACATTTGAATATTTTGTTGTTGGAATAACTGTTTCTTCTTTGTTTTATCTTAGCAGTTAAGTTCATTAGAATTGTATGTTACATCTAATGTTGTTAAATTAATGTTCATTGCATTAAGTATTATGGGAGTTACCATAATAGTGTTTAGTATTTGAGTAAATGATACATGTAGGTTAGTATTTTCTTTTTCAGCTTGTGGAAAAGTTGTTTGTAATGTGCTTTGGTTCATCATGTGACTTTCTCATCACCACCTGCTTTTGGTGGTTATCAGTGTATTACAAATGTACTAAACAGATTTCAGTATTTTAATAGGTTGGTATATTAACATTTTATCCGTTAATGAAATAAGGTTTATAAATCTGTAAAACCTAAAATATTGCTACCATATTTTTTACAGTAAAATTCCTGCAACCATAGCTGCCAGTTTTTTTACCGTATTTTTTTTACAGTGTGGGGATAAAGATCTGAAAGTGCAGACCTAATGTTGGCTGGACCAGATGGAGCTAGTCGTATTGGACCGAGCCCAGTGACTAAAGAACTGTGACCACAGCCTGACACCAACCCTCTGATACTGTAGACATTAGTGCTACTGACTGAACAGACTCCCACATCATTTGATCCCAGTCATTGAGGGAACACTGAATGAAGCCTATTGACTGAGCATAGGCAATAATACACTGTACACAGACACGAGAGAGAGAGAGAGCAGCATCCCTTGACAGCTCTCTTTCTGATTCATAGCAAGCTTTGTAGAACAATATGCACTCCTGCATTCACCAGATTACCACATTAGACAGAGGCATTGTCGAGGATGTTTTGAATATATTTAAAGCAGAAAACCCCTCTGTGTTCCGATAAAGAGCCCAACAGGCTCTAATCTCCAACATTTCCTCTTTCTGACTCAATGCCTGATTCAATGTCTGAATCCATAATGTTATGCTCTCGAAAAGTGAAGGAACAACAGAATATTAAACATACGGCTGTATTATGTTTGTTATTACATCAATGTGGAGAGAAATATTCTCAGTCAGCATCAAGATAAAGGTTTGAGATTCCTTTGGGTAATGAGTTTCAGTTACAAACACAGGGCTGCCCTCAAGGTTAGCAGAAAAAAAGCTTCAATGTACTATCCAGACTAGATTGCATTATTTATGAGCTGGATCTGCATTCAAAATTCAATTCAGATTGTTTTTCTTTCTGTTAACAATGTCAAAATCTTAAATTAAGCGCTTATGCACAGGATATTTAAAACGTACAAAAGTATATTGGCTAGACGGCAAATAACCTACTTCTCCGCTCTTCAAGCACACAAAAACATTAGCCTTTACAGACATAGTGTTTGAGTAAAGAAAACGCTGTACTATTCAAACATCAATTATTTATTTACCCTTTTATTGAGAAAAAGCGGAGATCTGTCTCCTCCAGGGCTGTGCACGCCATGTCAATCTGAATGGAGGCGGGGGAAAGTTACGAGGTTTTGCTGAAAGATGATCCAATGGCGTTACAAAGTTTTACTGACAAGCTCTTTTTAATGCTTATCATTGGTTCAACATTTTTAAAACCCTCTGATTTAAAATAATAATAACAAATTATAATAGAGATATGAAGTTTTGATAATTTTTCACGGCACACCTGACTGGGCTAGGGTATGGCAACGCCGCCCATGGTTAACATTTTAATAGGAGCAAAAATTATGAATTGCATTTTAATGTTTTTATATATATTGTGGATATATTAGAATGATTTCTGAAAAAAGCCACTGAAAATTCAGCTTTTACAGTACAGGAATAAATTACATTTGAACATTTATTCAAATTCAGAACAGTTATTTGGAATTGTAATAACATTTAATAATAATCAAGTTTTTACAGTATTTTTGATCAAATAAATGCAGCCTTAGACAGCATAAGATACTTTTTTTCAAAAACATAAGAAAAATCTATTTTCATTCTTTATAAAAAATAGGATTTTAAGTCATAAAATACGATACTACTAATTCACAAAAACATTTCTGAAAAAAACCATGCATGTCAGCTATTTATAACCATACATACAGTATTTTAACAATTTTTCAATAGAAACATAAAGCCAGCTATACAATTTCCCTTCTCAGAAATTTGAAAAAGAAAAAAACACAAGATCAACAAATAATCAACAGGGCAAGTGACCAACAACTGACCAAAAAGATCCCCACACTACCAACCAATACGGTTTACCCCTAATAAATCATTAGTGATGTATTTTACTCATTCAGCCCGTAAACTAAAATGAAAACCTCATAAACACACAGTTTTAAGCTCAAATATTCTTTGCTCTGATTGTTCCTCTCATCATTCAGTTAAACACACTGCATGTGTGTCTAATTAGCTACATGATCTCCACAGGATTTAATTATGTAGCAGCTCTGCAGGAGAAAACAGAGATATTTTGTTTGTCTGTGGCACCACAGCATAACTAAAGCCGATGTGTGGTTTCTAGCTACTGGCATTTTGAGCCGAGGAATGAGAATAAATCAAGTGTGTCTAGAACACCAAACTGGGCCACTGCAATGACCCAATGAGGACAACCCCCCGCCCCAAAAAAAAAACATTTTGTTCCATTGTTTATCTTTCTGGGGTTTTTTTTCAGGATAGTGTCTTCTGTATTTTATTATGTGTGTATATGTGTGTAAATAATACTGTGTAGTACACTTATGTGTGTGCAAGTCTGAGGATATGGCATTAATATGATTGATTCTACCACGCGCCAACAGGTTTACCCCATGGGTGAATAACTGTGTGTGTTTCCTCCTGCTGATCTTGGTCCTGTGTGTAGTACATGTGCAGGAGAAGGTGGGGAGCAGCAGTATCTTCTGGCAGTGTACACTGCTGATCACCTCTAAAAGCAGCGCTCAGGGCACTTCCTACATAAAACAAAGCATTCACACAAACATGAATACGGCCCACTGCAAAACGTCTGAGAAGGAAATCACACAGGCTTTATATTATATTTAATCATGCAGCTTTTGTTTTAAGCATATGAAGAACTGCACAAGAAAGATTTATCAGATATAGACCAAATAATATTGGCAGAACCGGAGTACTGAATATAGTAAACACGAGTAATGCAAAAGCTAGAAGAGAGCATATGACTGTCAAATAGAGCATATGTCTGCCACAAAACCATATTTACCATATTTGCATATAAAAGGCTTGATGCTTAAAAAATGTAGGGGCGCATTTAAAATTTTGGGTGCGCAATGAAGATTTATTCATTTTTTTTTCTTCAATAATGGGACACAAGGAGACATTTACAGGATGTCATTTACAGGCCTACTTTAAACTATATATACTAATATATATGTACTGTAATGAACATTGAGCTGATTTTAGTAAAAGTTTGAATAATATGTGAATTAAATGCCATATAGAGTTTGTGCAACCAAAGTACTGATATCAACCAGGGGAAAAAACCTGGGGGACTTTTAATTCTAAACAAGCCCAAAATACATTAAGACTTTTATTTTGATGAGAAAAATAAAATATTCACCATCTTCTACATATTACTCATACAATTGATTGTGAAATACTCTGAAATGTGCAGCACTACTATTTATTGAATGAAATCATAACCTTTTTTTAAAATAATAACAGGGTGTTTCACAATTCCTGTTTTTTTTTCTTTCTCCAAAATGTAAAACCGCTTAAATTATAAAGACATTTATTATAGCATTTAAGACTTTTTATGACCTTAATTTTCATAAAACTCAGGGAATTTTTTTTTATTTTAAGGTCCAATTCTCTCTATTAACAAACCATTAACTACAACCTTTGCCTCAATAAACTCTCAATTTGCTGCTTAATAGTTAGTAAGGTAGTTGTTAAGTTTAGGTATTGGGTAGAATTAGAGATGTAGAATATGGTCATGAAGAATATGTGCTTTATAAGCACTAATAAACAGCTAATATGTTAATAATAGGCATGCTAATAAGCAACTAGTTAATATTACCTATGGTAAAATTGTTACTTATTTTACCATTCAGTTTTTAGTTGCAGACGTGAGTAAATGCTCATACTGTTGAGCCCTGCAACTAGTTGTTGTCATACAAAATTAAGAATGAACAAGATACTAACTTGATACTAAAAAGACACTGGTCTGGCTGGTGCACTGAGAAGCTGTTGAGACACTTACGACGGATTTCATGTGAACACATTGTTCCTTCACATCTCTTTCTGTGTGTCACAGCTGAGGACTGCACCTTGCGCATGTTTTGTACTAGCTGAAAAGATTTCATGGTCAAGGACAGCTGTCTCAAGCAAACAGACTGCTCGTAGTCATTTGTGGCAGACACTTTACACGAACTCAGTGAAAGGTCAGCACTTAACCTTCAGAAAATCGTGCACAACCACCACAAGAGGTCAAATTAAATATTACACGAGCTGCTTTCTGTTTAATTTGATATGTGTGCAGTTTCTGAAACCTTGATACTAGAACTACAGATTTCATTTTCTAAAACTAAAATCAAGATTAAAATTATATTCATAATTATTTTATAAATAACTTAAAATATAAAATATGTAATAATTTAACAAATTTATCATTTTTTAAAAGAAATTAATATTTTTATTCAGCAAGGGCACACTAATCAAATGTGACCGTATTCTAATTACTATTTCAAATAAAGAGTTTCTACTTCAAAATAAATTTGAGACAGGTAGGATTAGGTATATGTAAGGTGGGAGGAGTTGGATCCCGCTGGATCTTGTGTTCTGCAGTGAAGACCATCTCGAAAATTCAGCTTTGCCATCACAAATTAAATTGCACTTTAAAATACATTAAAATAAAAAAAGTTATTTTATATTGTAATAATATTTTACAATATTACTGTATTTTTAATTAAATAAATGCAGCTTTTTGTGAGCATAAGAGACTTGTTTCAAAAACTAAAAATCCTGCCAACCCCAAACTTTTGAACAATTTATATTATGTAAATAATCTTTTAATATACACATTTTTTCTTTTTTAAATATCTATTCAACATGCAAAAGTCCTTATAGCCTAAAACAACAACTTAAATTTCATGCTAGATAATTTTTTGGTCATCTAATATCTAACGTACCCAGTTCTTACAAAAAAAAAAGTGTGGCGTGCCTCTAACGCTTTTAAAAGAAATTGACGAGACATTAATTTGTACCCTCTTCATGGAAAGCGCCAGCAATAGCATAGTCTCAGTGAGCACTTCCTGTGTCCAGTGGTGGCAGGGCTGCGCGGCACGGCCCCGGATACAGAGGGACTTCGATGAGTCACAGCCTCTATAAATCTTTATCAGGGCCAGACAGTACGCCTGTGACCTCATTATGGACTGTAACGAGCATTATCGACACCGTTTGGGCCCGGAATTTATCTCTCTCTGTACCACTGGCCTAAGCTCATAAACACACACAAACGCAAGGGCTTTACAAAGACAGAGGAGTGTAAGTCAGCCTTTACTGGAACTCCACTGTGCCAGTAAAGCTCTATGTCAACCCCTAACTGTGCAACGACCATTCACGGACCCCACACAAAGAGACGTGCTCTGCTGTTGCCTATTCTTTTGTCTGTGACTAATGATACCTTTTCTCTTTCGAAAACCGAGAGAGCTGGGCTAAAAATAAACATTGATTACATGAAGCATGGAGAGACTCCTGCCGCTTTGAAATGGAAGAAACGGGAGGCTACACGTAGCATCTCCACTTCCTCTTAGTTTCGAGCCATGCTTTTCAACACATAGTGTTCAAAGACAAGAAAAAGTGAAAATAACATTCATACAGAGGTGGAATACCTAAGGACACCTGTACTTCAGTCCCCCAGGCTGGCGAGAGGTGACCAATGCAAACGATTAGCATTCTCCTGCCTCCTTGGTCCTGACGGGATGACCTCATCACCATGGAAACACTTTTTACAGCTCTAAAAGGAGTGCTTTTTGTACCTGTAATTGCCCCGTGTGCATGCGCCCCAGAGCACACACAAGCACAGAATCACACTTGTACACTTGCATCATTATTCACGTTCAGCTGCTCTCTCTCACACATTCACATAACACTGTCTTAATATAGAAAAATCACTCTCCTTGCCTTGCGTTTTCCATCACATTTTTGCTAAATGAGCTCTTACGTGCATGTCTAGCAAGACAACATCTGTGAAGCTACGGCTGAGTTTGAATAATTAAGAGAAGCAAGGAATGATGTTTGTTAGGAAATTTGTTTTTGCAAAATCTCCAGTTGATAATGGAAAAAAAAAAACTTGTGAATCAAACTAAATTTCAAGTAGAATTTTTGGGAATAATTTTTATTATTATTGGGTTGCTAATAAATGGAAATTCTACTGCAATTTGTCAATGCGATTTGTCATGAAATAAAGGTTCTTTATTGACATCAATGGTTCTATGAAGAACCCCGAACATCCATGGAACCTTTTAAATGCAGACAAGGTTCTTTGTAGTCATAAAAGGGTCTTTAGATTTTTTTCAAAATGGTTCATTTAGGAACTGTTCACTGAAAGGTTCTTTTGGGAACCAAAAATGGTTCTTCTGTGGCATCACTGCAAAAAAAAACCTTTTGGAACCTTTATTTTTAAGAGTGTAGTTTACCCAAAAATGAAAATGTCATAATTTACTTACCCTTATGTTGTTCCAAAACTATATGAATTTCTTTCTTCGGCTGAACTTAACAGAAGATATTTGGTAACAATTTTTGGTAGCTATTGACCTTCATACTGGGGGAAAAAAAATACTATTGAAGTCAATGGCTACTGTCAGCTGTTTGAAAATATGATGTTTGAATAACGTTGGTAACCAAACATTGACTTCAATGGCTACCGTCAACTGTTTGATTACCAACATTCATCAAAATATCTTCTTTTGTGCTCTACAGAAGAAAGACATTCATATAGATTTAGAACAACTTGAGGGTGAGTAAATAATGACGATTTTCATTTTTGGGTGAACTATCCCTTTAAATTTGAAGGGATTGCTCCTTGCGGTGACCCACGGGTCAATGCTTACAAGCAGAAGAATGACTGCAAGTCATACAGTGATCTGTCAGGGTCATTTGTCCCACAGGTCGAGTCTTTTTGTACAAATGTGTTTTTCGGGGAGGCTTTGATTGACAGCTCTTTTCTAAGGGCAGAATGGAACCGCATACCGAAATATAAAGAAGCCCCATTATGATCTCACTGTGTTCTGAGTAACCAGAAGCGTCAACTGAAAAATGTGAACTACATGCCCCCGCAAGATTTCTGAGCCAAACAGTGCACTTTAAAATAAAAGTATTTTTTGATAATTATGTTTAATCAAGCACAGTTATAGCAGATATTTAAAAAATGTGTTAATATAAAAATGTGTTTTTCTGAAATGTTATGGCTGTAATCGCTTTAATGTCTAAATTTGGTTAGTCCAATCAAGTTTCTCGTCTACTAACCCTCTGATGTTCCAAACCTGTATAACCAAATACAAAATTATTTGGATATATATTTAATAATATTAATTGATGGTATTCATATTAATAATACTATTATTTTATAATAAAATAAAATAATTTATAAAATGTATAAATAAAAAAATATTTATTGTATAGTTTTATTTTTATATAAGCAACCAATTTTTTAGACAGTTTTTTTTTATTAATTAATACTTGTTTTCAGCAACGACACACTAAAATTGTTCCAAAGTGAGAGGAAAGACATTTCTGAAGAATCATGTGACACTGAAAACTGGAGTAATGCTGCTGAAAATTCAGCTTTTCCATCACAGGCAAAAAAATAAAAATAAATGATATATATAGTTATAGTATTATAGAATTATACTATAATATATAGAATTATAGTAACGTTTTATAACATTACTGTTTTACAGTATATTTCAGCAAATAAATGCAGCCTTGCATAAGAAACTTCTTTCAAAAACATAAAAAAATCTAACAGACCCCACACTTTTGAACAGTATTGTACATATATATAATATTCTGTATAAAATATATTTATAAGGTCAGATATGAAACCTTCGTCTCCTTCCATGCAAATCAAAAAAATATAACAGCAAATAACAGTTCTTAATTACACAAAGAATTTTATTTGCTTTGGTCACGTCTTTTCTTGCTTAGTGAAAAAAATGAGGTAAAAAAAAAATGACAACCCAGTAAGTAACCTTTTAATCCAGACAGAACATGTAACCAGTGCCAAGTTGACTTTTAAAATTCATTAAAACCATGGGATTAGATCTCCTGTCTTTTTCTCCTTTCATTGGATGCAGGGAGCAAGAACCTTGTGTTAAACAAATCAATAAACACTCTATAAAGTTTATCCCTAGGCAGGCTAACAAACCTCAGTAGAGAATCATAACAGCTTTAAAATTCTCAAACACAAACCATCATTTGACACATACGCTTCATTAGCCAAGAAAGCGATTTATTACACAGAGAGTCTTACAACGCTCAGAGTTATTCCTGATATGAAACATATCCCTATAAAGCCAGTTGCGCGATCGGTCACGGCACCCTCACGTGCAAGCCTGTGTGTGGGCTAAAACGTAAGCGTGTCTGTGTATTCGGCCGTGGCTCATTCACTCTGCAGCCGAGCCCTGCCGTGTAATTGGAAAGCACCCATCTCTACACAGCCTGGCACCCTGCCTACGGCCCATATAATTGAAAGTGTGCTGTGCGTCTTAAGTCCAGCATGGCTGTGGAACACAGGCCTCTCACAGCAGCTGTTCGTCTGCCTGCACCGTAATGACAAAGCACTGTGGACCTGGGCCGTGTGGAGGCCATTCCTCTTCCTTTTGATATGTGGACTCATAAAGTCAGCAGTCTAGAGTCATATATATAGTTCTGCCGTATGTACACACATTACATATTTATATATAAAGATAATGGCTCTTCATAACACTGTACATATTAAACAGATCATAGAAACAAGGCACACAAAATGACGTAACTGATCAAAAGCCCAAATTCTTTGATTAATAACAAAGGTTAATTACATGACATGTAGATTAAGCGAATTAGCTCCTTTTAGCAATTTGTGTACAAAAAAAGAATGAATTCTTCTATATCTTTTTTCCACTTTCCAATCAAGTTTGCAATATTTTAAATTGTTATGGTGTATGCACACCAAAAGCGAACTTAAATATTTGCGTGAGTAGATTACACACAAGTCAATGCAAATACAAGAATAGACACGAATTGGGCGAAGCAATTTGCTGCAAACGCATGCTATTTGCCTCAATCACGTCTTCCATGCGAGCAGAAATTTTGCATGACGCGTTGTCGCGCAGGCCAATCAATGAAGAGCTTATTGATATGTCTGGTTGTATCAGAAAATGGTTTTTACAGTTTTTATTCGTGCAAGTGACATGAAAAACATCCTGCGAGTAATCTAGAGTGAGTAACGAAATGCAAATATTCGCTTCGCTTTTGGTGTGAAAAATGTGTGAAACATTTTTGTTTTTCAGCATCTCATTTCAAAAGTGCCATATTTTCAGGATACTGTGTGATTTTTTGTTTATATTTTACCATATTTTTTTATTTATTTCATTAAATCACTGGAATAGTTTGCCCTAAAATGAAATTTGCTTAAGATTTAAATAAAATAAGAAGTGTTATGGAATTTTTACTGGTATTTTGATCAGAAATTATGGTTTAAAGTGAAAACTGTCTTAATATCTAAATATATTTTCACTTCACAAAACATGAATTGATAGAATGGATTATTGTTATGTTTTTATCAGCTGTTTGTACTCTCGTTCTGACCGCAGCCATTCACTGCAGAGGATCCAGTGGTGAGAAAGTGAATTCTAAATTTCTCCAAATCTGTTATGATGAAGAATCAAACACATCTACATCTTGGATGGTCACGAATACATTTTCAACATTTATTTTTATTTTTGATTGACCTTAAAAATTTTAAATTGACATTTCTACAAGTAAACCAATGATTAATGATTAGTAATAAACAATGGTTGAAAGTGGCTGCACAGGGACTGAGGTCAAAGTTCAGACCTCACATTCTACATTTATTAGAGTGCCTCTATTTATTGTCTGGATTTAGTGAGCGAAGGACACTTGGGATCTCGGCAGGCCACTGAGGAAATCCCGTCGGTCATTCTGCATGTAATGAAATAAAACCATAGTGGCCGAGGCCGTTTATCAATGTAGCGTGATGATTTAGGAGTACAATTTGTGGTATCTTTAAAAGAACAAATGAATTAATATCGCTCAATAAAATGACTGACCGTACTGACTGCAGAATGGATTAGGAAACATCTGCATTTACCACTGCAGAACATGTAAGAGAAATTATAAATAAAAGAGCAATGCTTTATTAAACAAGAGACAGATGATGCCTTAATATGCTTATATTTAGGATTGCCTATGCAGCATTATATCAGACGTGATTACCGTGCAGAATAGACACCTGGTTGCTTTGTGTACAGGATGATGCAGCAAATCAAGCATCTCCCCTGATAGCTTATCTAGCCAACTTTGAGCATAGGCTATAAATGTCCATTCTCCTAAGGTCTATTTAAACTAATCAAGATATTATAAGTCATAATAAGCTAAGATGATAATTTGCAACTGAAGTACTGTGAAGACCCCAGAGGAATATCCCTGCCTGGCCTTATAATATCCAGAGTGAGTGTATTTACTGTATTAATGTCTTGCTCAATACAGCCAAAGCTCAGCTAAAAGACAACTTGGGAGATGGACTGAAATCAATATATTTTAATGTCCTTAAACCCAAATCAATCAGCCACATTTGGAAATCTAGGCTATTTCACATTTAAGCAATATGGTATTGCTTTTCTATAACAGTTCAATAAACACAGACCTAACAATGAGAGAGGCCAATTACACCAAGGATGATAGCTATAAAGTTTTTAATAATCATTCAAATTATATGGGAATAGGGAGGTTGACCACAGCTATGATGATAATAACACAGAGGAACAATATTGTTTGAATCACTTTCTGGAAGATGTTTTTCCAGCTGATGAATGATAAAAACATTGACAGCCAATCAGAATTCCCCCGACTTTAAAGAGCTCATGTATTTAAAGTGGAAGTCGACAAAACTACAGCGTAGTTATAATCCACAGTTCTCTGTAACAATTTTAGTACCGTAGCAAAAACTATTTTGTTTACTTATTTAATTTTTTAAAAATTTAACTAGGCCCTATTTAAAAAAAAATTAAAAACAAACAAAAAAAACATGAAATAAAATTAGTTAAGTATTAATGCTATTAATAATTATAAGTAAATAATTTGTTAAAACATGTAGCCTTCAAATGTTCAATTATAAAAACACTGCATAAAAAGATCAAATGTAAGTAATAAAATAAATGAAACACATTACAGGCAACAGAACAAGTCATCTGCACTGGAAGACATAAACAGATTAATTTTCACATGTAATTTTTTGTCTCATTCATTTCTATATCAAACATCGAAATTTTTGATTAATTTCCATATTTTCATACAGCTGTCGTTCCTTAAACTTTTTAATGTCTGCTTGGCAACATTTTTTTTCAAAATAGGAGGGTTATATACAGGAAATGAGCAAAGAGCGCTCCCTTTATAATCAATTTCAGTTCACACACAGCACAAGCTCACTGACAATAAAAACTGCTGTTACAATAAAACAATCTACCTATACTGCGAAATGCATCGCTACTTTACTTTACTTTATTGTGTTCATAATTTGTTAGTAATAGCAAAAAGAGCTGATGAAACTTGAGCAGATTCTGACTTAAAAGCCTCTGATTGGCCATTGTGTTCACATGCTCAAAAAACATGCATGTGATTGGCTACAATTATCAACCCTAAAAAAACAGAAAAATTTGAAACAGAAACAGTTTTCACGAAGCACTCACACAAATACAGGAACATTTGAAAGTATCGAACTATTAGCGAGTACTGGATCGACCAGGTACTCCATACAAATGATACCATGGAAAGGTTGGTATTATGTTTTTAAAATTTAAGTATCGACTTAGTACCAAAGTACCAGTACTTTTGAAAACACAGACAGTATGCAATTTTAGACACAGCTAGTCCTGAATGAATATACATTTTTGAATGATTGATTGATTCACTCATACAGACATTCGCTAGTCACCACCCACTAACAATGGAACTGCAAAAAGAGTCACTAAAAAATCCCACCACTCATACACTGACTTGACAGTTAGTCTGTAACATGCAAACACAGACGAGCTGAATGACATAAACAATGAAAAGTCCTAGTGCTCTTGGAAAGCAGCTCAACCAATCAGATTCAAGGATTGTATAATGATAATCCGATTGTATAATGATTCTTTTTCAGTAGCGATTCAGAAAGTGCCATGTTAAATGACTCATACTCAGGGAGCAGACAGGAACAAGAACTTCTGTTCTGTCTGATCTATGAACACGAAACTTCACTAACAGCATCGCTGATCAAATCCCAGCTTGTATCTCTTTTGCTTTGCTTCTTTCAATTAGAAGCTCTGAATTATATGTCGACCTCTTTGTATCCCCTTTTAAATTACTGTTTCATTGCATCTTCCTGGCTAATTTTAGTGAAGAGCTGATGCTGCCAAAGAAAAAAAAAGAAGAGAAACGGCAATGAGGAAGATTGGGGCAGTACACAAGAGAGGTTTCTAGTCTAACTATCTAAGTAATTAACAGTAAGCAGCGGAGTTCACACAAGTCCTCCCTCTGTCTACACCTCCCCCATTAGAAGTGTCAAGGGAAAGGGTAGTTACATAACCAACTCAACAAGGTGGGATATAATACGGCATAAAAAGGGAAGAAATTAAACATTTATTTCCTGAAAAACCACAGACAAATAAATGATTGTCATGTTTTTCTTATACTGTTCAGAAATAGTTATGTTTAGGTTTAGAGGTAGGAGTGGGATTAGCGACTATAAAACATATTTTTTAATGCTATATTGTTATTAAAATGGTTATTTTCCTGCATAATTCGGTCAATTGCATTTTATATTTGCTATAATCACTATAACGCTACAATTGCGTTTTAAATTTGCTATAACGCTACAATTGCGTTTTAATTCGAAATGTTGCCTTGGCAAGTAACTGAAATAAATAAGCTTAAGTTTAAGTACTAAAATTAAAAACTGAAATACTAAAAGTACTAAAACTGACATAAAAAAGCTAAATACAAATATATAAATATATATAAAAAAAAAAAAAAAATCACAAAAGCACATAAAATAAAACCTGAAAATACATTTAATCTTATTCAAAATATCAATAAATATTATAATAGTATATAAATACTAAAATAATACTGTATTCCTACAGTTGTGTCACATGAGCGTTAGGATTTCTCCCAATCAGTTTTCTACATTCTCTCTCTCATAAGAAGTCAATATCACGTCCTTGTTTGTTGTTACTCTTTGTTGGTCAAGTTCAAAAGGAAAATGTTATAATTCCAGTGCACATGACTGGGAAATCCAAACGATGCCTGGAATAATAAACCTGTCTGGTCCTGTACTCTGAGTCATTCCTCACCACCAGGCACTTATTCATCTTTTCTCCTGTGTCAGCTCTTTGTTGCATTATCCATCCTTCCATCCATAGCTTTTCATTTCGCTGTCTACACCTCTCCATCATTCTGACTCGCTCGTATGCAGAGGTGGCTGACTGACTCATATCAAGATGGAGGTGTGTAGTGCTGATACAGTGGCTGCAGATGAGGCTGGGGTTACAGGCCATGACCGATCAAACGTTCTGGTCGTGCCATATGGCAACTGACAGATCTAACAAACAAATAAAAGCAATCTTACTTCATAGCAAAAATGGCTACTTATGTCATGCTGTTCTCTCATTACCCAAGAAATGTGATTCAGTTACAAAAATAACCAGAGATTATGCATATCTCTTACTTATCAATTGCTGCTGCTATCTGAAGCACAGGGCAAATCGGGACAGCTGGGGATGAGGAGATCATATTCACTTCCTACGACACAAATGAATATTAGCCAGCAGAGGCCATATTTTGTAGAAATACTTTGTGACTCCATCGTGTTTAAAGCCACCATCAGTCATGGCAAATGTATTCATAATCAGAAAGATTCTTAATTGCATTGATGACAACCCAGAGACCTCATCAAACTTGATTTTACCAATCTCATTGTACTGATTCTGCCAAGTTTCCTGTTGTAACATCACTTTAGCGACTTTTTTTTTTTTTTTTTTTAAATGTGCAAGTCCGAAAACAGTCTGTTATGATGCTTGATGTTACAAATTGGTATTTACTATCATATTACTTTTATTTATTATTATAATCATAAACACACTAGTTTACAGCACAAAGTTTTACAGTCTACTGCACTTTGCTAGCTATTTACCCATAGCAGCTAATGAATAGTAAGTCTAGCACATTTAAAGAAAATAGCTTACTGTGGTGAAAAATAAGGTAGATAATGATAACAAGACAGAGGAACACTATTGTTGGAAACATTTTCAGAATTTTTTTTCTACGTAATTAATGATAAAAACATGACTTTAAAGAGTTTGAGCATTTACAGCAGATGATAATAATATCCATAACATTATTGTGTGTTGGTGTGGACGCTAATATATTTATCTTTATAATTTTGTTCTTGGTGCAAACAGGCCTTTTTTTATTTTAGGCCCACAGCAGCTCTCTTTCCTACTGGGGGGTGGTGATGGCGCAGTGGATAAGACACATGCCTTTGGTGTGAGAGACCTGGGTTTGAATCCACTGTGAGACACCAGTGTGTCCCTGAGCAAGACACTTAACCCCTAGTTGCTCCAGAGGCGTGCGACCTCTGACATATATAGCAATTGTAAGTCGCTTTGGATAAAAGCGTCAGCTAAATGAATAAATGTAAATGTACTTAGTGAAACACTGAAAAGTTGCCATCTTAAAGGGAAATTACTTTTTTTTTCCATTATTTACTTAATCTCATGTGGTTCCAAACTTATATGACTTTCTTTCTTTTGTGGAACATAAAAGATCGTTTCAGAAATGTCTCAATGTTTTTTTATCCATACAATGGAAGTCAATGGTCACCAAAACTGCTACCAACATTCCTCAAAATAACTTTTATGCTCCATAGAAGAAAGAAATGTCATACAGGTTTGAAACAACATGAGGGTGAGTAAATAATGACAGAATGTTCAGTTTTGAGTGAACTATGCCTTTAAGAAGTACTACCATCGGCCCTTGACAAAAATACACTGCCGCTCAAAAGTTTGGGATCAGTAAGATTTTAATGTTTTTTAAGAGTCTCTTCTGCTCATCAAGGCAGTAATTATTCGATCAAAAATACAGAAAAAAACTGTAATAATGTGAAATCTTATTGCCATTTCTCTTATTGGTTTCCTATTTTAATATACTTTAAAATAGAATTTATTTCTGTGGCGCAGCACTGAATTTTCAGCATCATTACTCCAGTCTTCAATGTCAAATAATCCTTCAGAAATCATTCTAATATGCTGATATATTATGAGTGTTGAAAGTGTTGTGCTGCTTCCTATTGTTTTTTGGAACACGTGATACTTTTTTCTTTGACTCTTTGATGAATACAACATTAAAAAGAGCAGCATTTGTTCAAAATAGAAATCTTTTCTTACAATATAAGTCTTTACTATGACATTTATTCATTTAACACATCCCTCCTGAATAAAACTATTAATTTCTTAAAAAGGAAAAAAAATAAAAAATGTACTCACCCCAAACTCTTGATTAGCATTGTATATTGTAACACAATTTTGTATTTTTATTTTTTTAAATAAATGCTGTTCTTTTTAACTTTTTATTAATCAGAGAATCCAAACATTTTTTTTTATATCACAGGTCCCCCCCCCCCCCTCCCCCTCCCCAAAATAATATAAATCAGCATATTAGAATGATTTCTGAAGCATCATGTGAGACTGGAGTAATGATGCTGAAAATTCAGCTTTGATCACAGAAATATATTATATTTTAAAGTATATTAAAATAGAAAACTGTTATTTTAAATAGCAATAATATTTCACAAAATAGTAGTTTTTTCTGTATTTTTGATCAAATAGATACAGCCTTGATGAGCAAAAGAAACTTCTTTAAAAAACAGTAAAAATCTTACTGACTTCAAACTTTTGAGCGGCAGTGTATCTATACTTGTTTATCAGTAACATATAATAAAATAGACTAAGCAATTTCCAAGCAAATTTATACATTTAAAGAAGTGATAATATCCAAAAATTGTTACGATTTTTCTCCTACTGAACTGGGAATGCATAAGAGTGACGTTATGGTGGTCCAGCATAAAATATTTCTTTCATGAGTCTACCCTTACCCCTCCTAACATTCACAACCACGTGCAAGGGGACTGTGTGTCTGTGTTTCCCCTGTAGCATCGGTCTGATCCGCTGGCAAAAATCACGAAAGGAGGCTGACAAAGCACTGGACCTGCCAGAGGAGAGTTGACAGACACCCACCCCATCCCCAGCATCAACCCATCCCTGCCTGCCTGTCGTCTTTGTGCGTGAGTCTAAGGTGATCCATCATTCCAGTGCCGCCATGTTTCTGAAGCACAGCTTGAAGGACAGAGGAAGGTGCCATAGGTACGAATCCCATTGGGAGAGAAAGGGACTTTGAAAGAGGTTCAGAGGGTTTCCAATCTATCGGCTCTATACCTGGCCTCGACGGAGACAGCTGCTCAGTGAAGCGAACACTTTGAGGCACATACAAAGGCTCTAATCTGTGGAGATATTGGCGCAGCACTAAGATAGATGCGCTAAAGCCCACTGAAAAGAATCCATAGAAAATATCTGGCCTCGACAAACAAGCTAGTTAACAGATTTCACAAGAGCGCTTTGGGGAACAACCAAGCTTTTTTTAATCATGGGGAAAACAGAATTTTGATTTTAAAACATTACTGCTCTGTGAGAGCCGAATACAAGAAAAAAATGGACCACTAATAGTATAAATGTGACAACATACTGTCCAATTCATTTTGGGGTATCAGTGCTGAGAAGCAGTACCTAGTTAGAACCTAAACTCACCCATATCTCAAATAATACTATTCAAAAGTTTGAGGCAAGATTTTTTCTTACCTGCACTTATTTGATCGAAAACATAGTAAAATCGGTAATATTGTGAAAAAAAAAGTTTTATATTTTAATACATTTTAAAATGAAATATATTCCTGTGATGATAAAGCTGAATTTCCAACAAATACACAGTCCAGGTTCGTCTGTCCATTGTGTGAGGAGGATTGCAACGGTTGACCAGCAATTTCAAAATTGACCACCAAAAGTCATTCATGAAAAAATGGCGCAAAGTCAAACATATCTCAGAACCCAACAAAGATGATAGGTCCAGTGAAAGCTGAGTCCAAAAAGGTGAGAGAGGGGGGCACTCCCCCCCAAAAAAGCAAAAACGTGCCTAAAACTCCTTGGGATACAGAGATTACACTTAGACGACAGATTCATATAAAAACGTTTCATTGGAGTCAAGTAAACCCTATGCAGCAATTTCCAATGAATCATTTGGTGATTAGGGTTTTTAGAAGACAATAAACATACCCCATACCTGATCGGAAAATAAAACATGCACATCCTCATTAAGATCCTTAGCCCAAACAGTTGTAATAGATAAAGGTTTGTATGAATGCTCAAGAAGAAAGAGATAAATGACTGAAGCAGAGGAGGGAGATTCCTCAGAAGGAAGGATTAGTTTGCGGAAAGGGTGAACAGACAGTTGAGAGTTCCAAGGCACCCCATACGCCCGTAGGGCCGATCTAATGCTCAAATACATAAAAAAGGAGGTGCCTGGCAGATTATATTGAGTTTTAAGATTCTGGAAGGATTTTAAACCACTATCATCATAGATATCTCCCAGAGTGTTTATTATGAGTCCATTGCGGACAATGAAATGGAGTACTGCCTGACAAAAGGTTATTATTGTGGAAAATAGGCGAATGTCTATGCCATTTTGTAGCTAGTTGTGAACGTCTTTCAACATCCCTCCATGTGGAGAGGAGGTGGGTTACAATGGGACCAAACCGAGATTTACACTGCTTAAGCGGAACTCCCGAAAAAACAAGATGCATCAATTTATACGGATAAACAATAGATTCTTCAATTGCTCACCAAGACACAGAAGCGTCAGGATCAAACCAAACTGCTAAAGGGCGGAGGGAAAAGGCTTGAGCATACAGTCTAAAATTAGGGAAAGAAAGACCTCCATGTAATCTACATCGTTGTAAGCTAGGCAGTTTAATACAAGGTCGTTTCCCATCCCATATATACCGTGAAACACATGCATCTAGTTTGTTCCAGTAGCCAACCGGTGGAGCAAGAGGAATCATAGAAGAAAAGAAATTAATATGTGGGAGAACATTCATTTTAATCACCGATATACGGGCCTGAAAAGAAGTAGGAAGACGAGACCAATTTTCCAAATCTGAGGATACTTTGGCTAGAATACATTATAGTTTTTTGAGACGATTTCCTGCAGGGAAGGAAAAACATCTATCCCCAAGTACTTAAAGTTTTGAACCAATGGAATAGATATAGAAAGGTACATGGAATCAATTTTAGAATTGAGGGGAAGTAAACATGACTTACTCCAATTAATTTTAAACCCTGAGAGAGATCCAAAATGGTCAAATAAATTCAGCACAGGAGGAATAGAATGTGACGGCTTCTCCAAAAACAATAAGATATCATCAGCAAACAAAGACATATGATGATGAGTATTCTGTATATTTATGGGAGAAATCATTTCAGATTGTCGGACCGCTTGAGCTAAGGAATCCAAGGATAGGGCAAATAACAGAGGAGACAGCGGGCAACCCTGACGAGTACCTCGATGTATAAAGAATGGGTTATGGGTGAACAGCACCTGTGAGAACAGTGGCTGCTGGATGCGTACATAACTTTTATCATATTTATGAAACTCGATCCTAGACCCAGATGCTGTAGAACAAACTATTCTTTGAATTAATAATATGATATAACCTGTGCAAGTTATCCGAAGCTGAGCGGGATTTAATGAATCCTGTTTGGTCATGATGACTAGCCTATTCATAAATTTCTCTAGACGACAAGATAGAACTTTAACATATAATTTAACATCAGTCCCTATCAAAGAAAGTGGCCGGTATCTAGAACAGGAAGTCGGATCTTTATCTTTTTTTTAACAAGAGAGAAATAACAGCTATATTAATGGATGGGTGAAATGAGCCTTGAGTAACTGAAAGATGTATCATATCTAACACGAGGGGGCCGAAATCCGACCAAAAAGTAGTATACAATTCGATTGGAATGCCATCTATGCCTGGGGATTTCCCCTTGTTCATAGATCAAATTGCTGACTCCAGCTCCTGAAGAGTGATCGGTTCAGCCAGGTATTCCGAATCTGAATGTGACAGCCTAGGTAAATCAAGGTTGGACAGAAAAGATGCAAAAGAGTCAGGGTCACCATCAGCAGAAGAAGTATAGAGGTTATAGTAAAAATAGCGAAAGGCGATATTAATGTCTTTTGGGTCTGTCATAATGAGCCCAGATTGGGATTTCACAGCTGAAATATTAGCAAACTTTACATTGTTGCGTAATCTTAGGGCTAAAAGGTGGCTTCGTATACTCCCTTGAGAATAGTAATTCTGCCTGGATCTTTGGATCAGGAATTCTGCCCTGGATCTCAGTAATGAATTGAGTTCGGACCTAACCGCCATGATTTTACTGAGTGTATTGTCTGAGAAACAACGCTGATTATCTCTAGTCTGATTCTGGAACTGTGATTCCAGTTCAACTATCTTTTTGTGTCGGTTTTTCTGAAGGAAAGAGGCATATGAAATTCAGTTATTCCTTATAAATCCTTTCACTGCATTCCAAAGTGTTCGAGGATCATCCACTGAACCTTGGTTAATTTCAATAAACTCAGCAAATTTATTTCTGAATTGACTGCAAAAGTTTTCATCCTGTAACAATTTAGGGTTAAATCGCCATCTAGTGGCACGAGATGGCCGAGGGATCAAAGATAATCTGCACAAATTTCCATCATGATCTGACAGAGATAAGGAACAGATATTGGCATCACGAACAGCTGAAGATAAAGAAGTAGAAATGAAAATATAGTCAATTCGCGAATAGGATTTATGAGTAGCAGAAAAGAAAGTGAAAGACTTAGCAGAAGGGTTTAATAAACGCCAACTGTCCACCAATGAGGATGAGGTTACACATTGCCGAAGTTTGTCAGAACACAAAGCTTGAGAGCGTGATTCCTTTGGTTCAGATCTATCTAGGATATGCGACATTACAGAATTCATATCTTCACCCAATACAATTTCAAAATCTGAAAACTTCAAGAGATCGGTTGACAAAACAGAGAAAAAAGTAGGGTCAGGAGTACAAGGGGCATAAACTGAGAGAAATACAATATTCCTATTCTCCACTATTGTTTTTATATGTGTTATTCTACCATTTGTATCACAACCTTTCTCTAAAATAATAATATTTAAAGTCCTCTGCACCAATATTAGGACACCCTTGGTTTTAGTATCCGAAGATGAGTGACCACTTCATAAAACTTATTATTACACCTGCGTATATCCTACTCTTTCAAATGGGATTCTTGAACTAGCACTATATCAATCTTTCTTCTTCGCAAAAAGTCCAGAAAACCTGTACGTTTGTGAGGGCCATTTAGCCCATTAATATTACAATTCAGAATATTAAGGTCAGTCATAGGTGTCAAACAGAATTACTGGATAATAAGACAAAATACAAGTTTGAGAATAAAACCAGTTGAGTCTACCATTAAACCACCCCCCACCCTCCCCGTTACCATTAAAAAAAACCATAAACACATTCCCATGAACTATGTCAGATCAAACCAAGAACAAACCTTGATCTGCCAGCACCCCTTAATATGGTCCGTGGTGTCAACAAAAACCTGCACATTACTGTAGCACCAACATTTGGCCCCATAGTCACATATTGACTAGGTAGTATTTCTTTATAAAAAATAAATAAATAAATAAAAAGAGAAGAGAGATAAAGAATACAACTAAAACAAATAAACTATCATAATCAGTAAGCGATAATGTATGCACAATGAACTATGAATTAAGAAGTGAACATAAAAGTGAACAGTGAAAGACACAGTCACCTAACCATTTAAAGTATCTCTTCTCCGATTAGACAGCAAATGTCCAGCTGAAGCTCACTGAGAATTGGTGGATGAATGGGATCTGAGAAAATCTCTTGCTTCTTCTGGGGAGTGTAGCATTTTAGGTTCACCTTGATTGAGAATGCTGCAATCAAGGTGAATGAATGAGTTGTGCTGCTTAATATCTTTGTAGAAACTGTGAATAGGTTTTCCTGGATTCTTTGATGAATAGAAAATTGAAAAGAACAGCATTTATTTGAAATCGTTTGTAACATTATAAATGTCATTAATGTCATTTTTTTATTATTAATTTAATGCATCCTTGCCAAAGAAAAATCTTAAAAACTTACTGACCCCAAATCTTTGAAAAGTAGTATACAGTACATAGAGCTGCTAAACCTATTTACTATAGTGAACTACTTCATTAGCATAGTTTGTCCAAATAAATTAGTAATTGATCTATTAAATAATTTAATGATACATTGTTTCAATTAAGTCTCTGCCTTTTTTTGTAACAAAATAAAGTAAAAATCTGCTGTTCATCACATTGTTTTCACTCAGTGTTTCAATAACTGTTTTTCTTTCAAAAAAAAAAGGCAAAATACTAGAAATAATAAATAATATCTTTATAAATAAATATTTAAAAATATCCTATTCCATTAAATAGCTTCAATACAGTTTGCATTTTCGTTAGTAGTTTGTAGTGTTTTGGACATCCCTGTGTGTTCTCTGCGCTGTCTGGCCATATTAATGTCTTGTTTGAGGAAACCCTGCAATGCTACATACCCCTCCTTCCTCTCCAACATTCCCAATAGTCCAAACAGTCACCTCCATCCCTTCATTATTTACAGATCCTCACCGGAACTCATTCAGATGGACAGCAGAGCCCACTGAAGCAGGAGGATCGAACCAAACCCAAAAATATTGCCCAGGATCCTCAGAGAGCCAGTCGCCCGAGACTTTCAATCTCGAGGTGAATCCCAACCACTTAAAGGGTGTCCAGAGCCCTGCCTCCAGGGGAGAAGAGAGGAAATGGCTCAGCAGAGTGCAAAAAGAGACTCTACCACGCATTTGCTAAAACATGTCGGTATATTGCAGACTTTTGATGAAGAGAGAGAATAAAGTAATGAATCCACAATACAGATATTCTGTAAAACAACAACAGAGCCGGGGTTTTCTAATTGGAGTTTGGGGACTCCAAGAAGGCTGCAAGGGGTTACAGATTTTATATGTTATTAATTAATTCATTAATTGTTTTGTTTGTTTATTATACAAATTTTTCTGTGTAAAAAATGCTAAATAAATCAAATTTAACATCATGTTTTCTAAAGACCGGTCAGAACAGAAGTCGTAAGAGTAATCATAATTATTTTATTCTACTGCAGCAATAATTTTATGTTTCATTTTCAAGTTTATAAATGTATTGGTGGGTAGAATAAAGAAATCTTATTAAAAAGTAAATATTTTCCAGATATTTTACACACACTGTATAGAATATGTATGAATATTATATATATTATACTTACATTTTAAATATTATGTAAAATATGACATACAAATATATTCAAATACATATTTTCAGGTCTTTATGCATAAAAATATATATTTGTCTTTGTAATTGTAGGTTTCAACATATCAAGGAGATCAATATATCTCCCAGGCATCAAAACTTTTAAGACAAAGGGAGAATTTCCTATTTTGACACAACTTTAAATTATTGACAAATCTTTGTCAATACCCATATCATTCTGTCAAGAAAAGGAGAATTGGAGCTGCAAGTAAAAAGCATGAGCCTCCATCAAACAACTTGAGATCACTGGAGATTTTCACCCCCTCTTCGCTCTCACTGCAGATGGCCGCAGGAAACAACTATTGATTCAGGAATTACAGTGCGACTTATGCAAACATTAGACCCACACATTAATGAGCAAGTTGGAGGAAAAACAGACAGATAGTTACCATGTTGAAATACTATATGCATGATATAGAAAGAGTGAGACAGAGGGAGGAACAGCGATATGGGATGGATTCTGTTCACAGAGGGATCCAATCTGGAGAAACAGTCCCCACAAGCCCCTGGCTATTTTTGTCACCATTTGGCTTGTGCGGTTTCTCTCTGTTTTTTCTTTTCGGTTAGCCAAACTCCTTGGAAGAGAAAGCCTTCTGAGAGAATGATGGGGACAAAGGGACATCGTAGCTTTAAACACACACATGGACACAGTCCTTTCTGTTTGGCACATAATCTTCTCTGTTGACAGACCAAACAAAGCAAAGAGACTCTTGCGGTGTTCATAGAGGCCTGATTGAAAGCTTCATACATTTTAAAACCAGATGGAACAGAACAAAGATATAATTTTGCACACTGTTTCCATACAGTTTTACAGCTCCTCCCATTATACCCTCTAACAATCTGTTCAGAGCATTGTGTCTCTGATCTGAATTGACAAATGAAAGAGTGCAATAAATTAAAGAGCATATATTTGCACACTAAACATGAAGTGCATTGTCTCTGTACCACTAACGGCACCAAACAGAACTGCACATAATAAGAAAAAGTGTGACTCAAGGGCACTTAGATGCTATCAAGGGGGTCTGAAAAATAATGTCTCGAAGTTTGGCAAGTAGTCTCAACCCAAACTCATGCCATTGGTTGAGCCAGAGTCAGGCAGCTTGTAGTGGAGTGCAGTGGTGCAGATATTATAATTTTAAACAACATCAAGGTCAATGAAAACAAAGCCAGAATCAGTCTACAGGGCTCTAGACTAAAATAAAATGACAAGGGAGCCACAGGCTTCTAAAATGAAAAACTGAAAAGTCAAATGACATTTTTAGTTTCCAATAATGAAGCCTCACCTATAAATTACAATCATTATTTACTCACCTTCATGTCATACCAAACCCATAAAGGTGAAATCGCATTTACTGTTAATCTGTGAAATTTTGTGAGCAAAATCCAGTCATTTTAATATGAATTCAGACTTTCGGGAGTTTTGTGCGATGTTCGCTCGTCTTCAAGTTGGTCATGCGCTGATCGACTGAAAAGCTGTTTGGTTTGAAAGTGACTTCTGTGGGAGCTAATTTTGATACATTTCAACACAATGGACGATGTGCCTTTTTGCATGCAAAATGTCACTAATGTGACTACACCTTTAGGCTTGGGTTAAGATAATTATTTTAATGAAATTTAGAAAAATCTAAAAAGGTCATAAAGGCATTGTAAAACAAATCCATACAAAATGAGAAATTTAATTTAATTTTTTCACATTAAAAGAATACAAATTTTAATGTCAAAAAAATGTGTTTTATATTTTAATACATTTTAAAATAAAATATATTACTGTGATGACAAAGCTGAATTTTCAGCATCATTACTCCAGTCTTGAGTGTCACATGATCCTTCAGAAATCATTCTAATATGTTGATTTGCTGCTTAAAAGACATTTTTGATTTTCAGTGTTGTGCTGAGTTGTGCTGCTTAATATTTTTGTAGAAACTGTCAATAGGTTATCCTGGATTCTTTGAAGAATAGAAAATTAAAAAGAACAGCATTTATTTGAAATCGTTTGTAACTTTATAAATGTCTTTACTGTCATTTTTCATAAATTGAATGCATCCTTGCCAAAGAAAAATCCTAAAAACTTACTGACCCCAAAATAAATAAATAAATATATAGCCTGGGAGCAAGAGGGGGTTTGGTGCCTTGCCCAAGGGTACCTCAGTTGTGGGTAATGAAGGTGGAAGAGAGCACTGTTCATTCACTCCCTACAAGTCCTGCCAAACTGAGAATCAAACCCACAACCTTTGGTTTACAAGTCTGACTTTCTAACCATTAGGCCACAAGAGGGAGGGATGGAGGGCCAGGGCCATGAAGTTTGTGGAAGTAGTTGACCCAGTAAATATACAATTAACAATATGAAATTTGGCTACATTGTTTATTACTTGTAATGGCATGCATCAGATATAGGGTTGAAACAACTTTTCCAAATTTTGTAGTTTTGGATGCAATATTTCAGACCTGATATGTCAAACTCAATATTTTGGCCAAAATTTTAAATTTATTATTTTTGCTGATCAGATATTTTCAGTAGCTAAAATTTTGGTCCGTCACTACTTTCCAAATTACATAATGAATCTAATTAAACAACTAAGTCACAAGCAAGTGACTTCAAATGAGTTTATTAAATCTTTTTGGCTGGCCCATAAAAGGGAGAAGAATTGTTGAGTTAAGGCAATATTTTTTATTTCTTTGCGCACAAAAAGTATTCTCATAGCTTCATAAACTTAACGTTGAACCACTAATGCCACATGAACTAGGCCTATTTTAACAATGTCCTTAATACCTTTCTGGTCTTTGTGGTAGTTGCATTGCTGTCTATACAAGGTCAGAAATATTTTGTATTTCATCAAAATTATCTTATTTTGTGTTCAGAAGATAAACAAAAGTCTTACGGGTTTGGAACGACACGAAGGTGAGTAATTTGTTTACAAATCCTGAACAACTAGAATTTGAATTGAATTATTCTAGTGCTGTCAAACGATTAATCGCGATTAATTGCATCCAAAATAAAAGTATTTTGTATATGTATGTTGTATGTGTAATGTATTTTGTTTACATAATATATGTATGTGTACTGTGTTTATTTATTATGTACATATAAATACACACTCATACAGTATATATTTTGAAACTATTTATATACATTTATATATTTATATTATTATAGTCTATATTCTATATAAATATATGTAATATATAAACATAACATATTTTTTCTTAAATATATACATGCATGCGTTTGTATTTATGTATACATAATAAATATACACAGTACACACTCCTATATTATGTAAACAAAAACTTTTATTTTGGATGCGATTACTCGCGATTAATCGTTTGACAGCACTAAATTATTCTTTCTTTTTTTAATTTTGTGTCACATTTTTGACCATTTTACACCAAACCCTGCTCTAGTAGCACAATATTTCAGATATTTGAGCTATCTAATACAGCATAAGACTCTGGGTTAAGAATAACTGGAAAACACCGCAGCAAACATACAAATCACAAACATTTTACTTGCAGACCTCTTTATAAACCGTTTAAAAGTGCCAATAACACTTCATCCAGCTGCTGTGCTCATATTATAAAGCAGCGTTCATGTGGCGCTGAGAGTAAATAGGTTGAGCGTAGCTCTGTGGAGAGGGGCATATGCCCATGTGGTGATGCTATCATGCACACTGATAAGACGGTTGGAAACAAACTTGTCTCGGCTATGACCGAATTACACAAAAAGAGGCTTGTATCAGCACTATGCTGCTGAGTTGACATACCCACTGCCGAGAAGCTGAAAACATACCCACTTGCACGGTTGTCCTAGAGGTCACACAAATCCCTAATATGCAAAATTGCCCCTCACCCTCCCTAAAAACATGCATTTGTCATTCCCCGCTAAATTAAACAATTGACTGTGTAAAATAAGGATGGAGGGAAAGAAACAGCCGGCTGAAAGCAGAAAGATCATTGGGAGCGAACAATCTCTCCTCTACTCATCCTCCCGTGGAAGCGATGGCTCCCCAGCGAGGAATAAAAGCCGTCATGTGCAACACACTGCAAACAGAGCAGCAGACAGCCACAGAGAAAGGAAGGAAAGGCTGAGACGCTGAGGATGTGGCACTCCACATCAGACCGCTGGTAGTCTGACTACTACACAAGCAGGGCTGCCGCTCCTCTGTTGTGATTTACACAGCGCTCAAAATGGCGAGTGACAGACTGGGCGATTAATCTGTTTAACTGAAACCGATTGTTCATACACAGTAATAGGACAGGAACTTATCAGGCTTGCTCGAATTACCACGACGGCGGCGTGTGCTTTAATCTGCTGAGAAGGTTAAATGGGCTATATAAATTTCAAACAAATTTATCATTATCGCTCAAGGGGCCGACTCTATCATCAGGGACAGGTCTCAGAGTGTGGAGAACACAGCATGTTATGACACCGGATGAGGAGTGTAAGGATTTGTGCAGCGGCAAGGAAGTGTTGACGGGAAGAATAGCGCGTCTGATAACAAATGTCAAAATAAGGAAAACAAAGATCAAATGAAATCGTTTAATGAGAGCAGGAAACTGAAAGTTGTGGGCAGGGCATTGGAGGGATTGTCATTTTTGTTTAAAATAGCCACAACACTTTAGTCACAGCTATAAAACTATATATAGCTATAAAATTACTACTTGGTAGTTGGTGCTCAACGGGCCTCAACATTTCTGAAGGTCACATGATCCTTCAGAAATCATCCTAATATTCTGATTTATTGTGAGTGTCGAAACTGTTGTGCTGCTTCATATTGTTTTTTTGAACATGTGATATTTTTTTCTTTGATTCTTTAATGAATACAAAGTTAAAAAGAGCAGCATTTATTCAAAATAGACATCTTTTCTAACAATATAAGTCTTTACTATGACCTTTTATTCATTTAACACTCCTGAATAAAAGTATTAATTCCTTTTTTTTTTTTTAGAAATAAAAAATGTACTCACCCCAAACTTTTGAATAGCATTTTATATTGTAACACAAAATTTATTTTTTTTAAATAAAAGCTGTTCTTTTTAACTTTTTATTAATCAGAGAATCCTAAAAAAACATTTCACAGGTCCCAAAACAAATATGAAGCAGCACAACAGTTTCCAACACTGATTATAAATAAGCATATTAGAATGATTTCTGAAAAATCATGTGACACTGAAGACTGGAGTAATGATCCTGAAAATTCAGCTTTGATCACAGAAATATATTATATTTTGAAGTATATTAAAATAGAAAACTGTTATTTTAAATTGCAATAATATTTAACAAAATAACTGTTTTTTCTGTATTTTTGATCAAATAGATACAGCCTTGCAGAAGAAACTTCTTTAAAAAATATTAAAAATCTTACTGATCTTAAACTTTTGAGCGGCAGTGTGTGTGTGTGTGTGTGTGTGTATATATATATTTAAAGAGCAATGTTAGATTGTAATGTTCAAATGCTATCTGTTCTAACAATAAAAGGTACAGCTGTTATAAAACCAGAGAGAACGGCTGCATGGACATGATAGTATGTGAGAGAGTCAGTGGTAATATCATTGCATTCCTATTGGTCAGTGTTAGAGGAGCTCAGCTTAGCCTGACAGTTAGCCTGATTTAGACCAGGTTAGCTTTCCAGCATAAGTAGCCACAGTGACTGAGGTTGATCTTTGTTAAATTTGCTTTATGGAACCAAATTATTTGACAGTGAGTCAGACTAACTGAAATAAGCCTGGCCTATTTGGTAAACTTGTTTTATGAAACAGGTCTCGAGGCATTAGAAGTCAAAAGACACAAAAGTTGATTTATGATTTGCTGTCTGTCTGAACCAAAGAAATAAAAGTGTTCATATTTTTTCCATTGTATCGTATTACATTGAAGCGCATTGTGTTGAATCGAATCGAAATCGAATCGCACTGCATCGTAAAAGGGGTGAATCGCATCGCATCGCTAGCTTCTTCATATATATCTTCAATGTATCGCATCGTTGGCTATGCATCGAGATGTGTATCGCATCAGCCTCAGTTATGGAGATGTTATGGAGGACTCACTTGCAGGAGGAAATAGGGCTTTATTAATTATAAAATAAAATCAACAAACAAAAACTACCCCGTAGGGGAAAACAGACTGGCCTGACCTATTTCCTCCTCCAGTCATGTTTATTTGCATTAAAACTAGTATTACAGAGGAAGGAATGATCGCGTTCACTCGCGCTCCGCTCTGCACAAGTCTGCGGTGCATCACAGCTCAGGTATGGAAACTGGAGCTGATCGCGGCCGCTCGAGTCAATGCTTGTGTTGGGTTTATACCAGCACGTTTCTGAACCGTCCCAGAAGTGGCTCTCCAAGGCGTTTATACAGTGATCTGTCATGCCACATCAAAGACTGTCAAAACGCCATTTATTATTTGAATTTCCTGAGAAAAAAAATAAATACTGTTTTGCTTGCTACACATACGTTCCGAGCCGAAAGACCCGTACTGAAACAGTTCGGTACGAATACGTGTACCACTACACTCCTAATATATATATATATATATATACTGTATATAAGTGCTGTCAAATGATTAATCGCGATTAATCGCATTCAAAATAAAAAAAAATGTTTACATAATATATGTGTGTGTACTATGTATATTTATACACACACATATAATATATATTTTGAAAATATGTACATATATTTACATGAATATATTTATATTCATAAAATTTATATTATATATAACTATATTTACTATATAAGCATAACATATTTTTCTTAAATATATACATGCATGTATGTGTATGTGTATTTGTATATGCATAATAAATATACACAACACACACACATATATTATGTAAACAAAAATATTTATATATTAGGGGTGGAACGATACATGTATTCGTACTGAACCGTCACGGTACGGACATCTCGGTTCGGTGCATGAGGCCTTACAACGAATTCAGGCAATTCACCTTCAATCCAGAAGGGGGCCCGCAGTAATGCAACGCTGTTTGATAACCGCCAACAGAAGAAAAGCGAATGCTGCACACTTGCAAACAAAGCCCTTCAGACAGTGACCATGTGCTGATTCTGAAAGCGTCTCTCACATAGGCAAGGCAAGGCAAGGCAAGGCAAGTTTATTTATATAGCACATTTCATACACAGTGGTAATTCAAAGTGCTTTACATGAAAGAAAGTGAAATAGTCATTAAAAATAATAATTACATCAATAAAAACAGGGAATTAAAAAAATAATAATTAAAAACAAGGAATTTTAAAATGATATAGAAATAGATTTAAAATGAATTTAAAACAGTTAAGAATAGAAAATTATTACATAAAATACAGTGCAGTCAGTTCGGACGTAGCACAGTGCTCATTCAACAAAAGCACAGTTAAACAGATGAGTTTTGAGTCTGGATTTAAATGTGGCTAATGTTTTAGCACATCTGATCTCTTCTGGAAGCTGGTTCCAACTGTGGGCAGCATAATAGCTAAAAGCGGACTCCCCTTGTCTTGTATGAACCCTTGGTATTTCTAACTGACTTGATCCTAATGATCGGAGTGGTCTGTTCGGTTTATATTCAGTGAGCATATCAGCAATGTATTTAGGTCCTAGGCTATTGAGTGACTTATAAACGAGTAAAAGTACTTTAAAATCAATCCTAAATGTAACTGGAAGCCAGTGTAAGGACCTGAGGACTGGTGTGATATGCTCAGATTTTCTGGTTCTAGTCAGAATCCTGGCAGCAGCGTTCTGGATGAGCTGCAGCTGTCTAATGGTCTTCTTGGGAAGGCCGGTGAGGAGACCATTACAATAATCCACCCTGCTGGTGATAAAGGCATGAACAAGTTTCTCCAAGTCTTGACTGGAAACAAAACATCTAATTCTTGCAATGCTTTTGAGATGATAGTATGCTGATTTAGTTACTGCTCTGACATGACTACTGAAACTAAGGTCTGTCTCCAGAATCACCCCAAGATTTCTGACTTGATTTTTAGTTGTTTGACCCCTAGAGTCAAGGTATGCATTCACCTTGAGAACTTCATCTTTGTTTCCAAATGCAATAACTTCAGTTTTCTCCTTGTTTAACTGAAGAAAGTTCTGGCACATCCAACTGTCAATTTCATCAATGCATTGAACAGGGGGAGTCAATGGGGCTATAGTCACTTGGAGATAAGGCTAGGTAAATCTGGGTATCATCAGCATAGCTGTGATAGGCAATTTGGTTCTTCCTCATTATCTGACTTAGTGGGAGCATATACAGGCTAAACAAGAGCGGTGCAAGAATTGAGCCTTGTAGACTGACAAAGGAGTATACTTTAAAGGCTTGCGCACTCAGTGCTCGTGTATCCTACTTCTCTCATTCGGCACAAATCCAAATATTCCATAATATGTCCATATTTGTGATGTAACGTATCTGAATGCTAAGCTATTATTTATTATGTAAATTATAGGCTTTGTACGGAAGTGTATTGCATTCACTTGAGGAAAAAAAATCTACTCTGTTTTTCTGAATTAACGAGTTAATTATCTCAGAATTACGAGATAATTTTTCATGAAAAAAAAGTTTTTGCTCTGTTTTTCTGAATTAACGAGTTAATTATCTCAGAATTACGAGATAATTTTTAATGAAAAAAAAAGTTTGCTCTGTTTTTCTGAATTAAGGACTTAATTATCTCAGAATTACGAGATAATTATTCATTAAAAAAGTTTTTGCTCTGTTTTTCTGAATTAACGAGTTAATTATCTCAGAATTACGAGATAATTAAGTCATTAATTCAGAAAAACAGAGCAAAAACTTTTTTTTTTCATTAAAAATTATCTCGTAATTCTGAGATAATTAACTCGTTAATTCAGAAAAACAGAGTAGATTTTTTTTCCTCAAGTGAATGCAATACGCTTCCGTAGCTTTGTACTTCAGTTCCGTTCCAACGGTGACACAGAGGCGGGTGCGCTGATGTTTGGTTCACTGTATTTTATTTTGATAAAGTACCAACTGCGCTGTCAAGTTAGCAATACTGGGACTGATATATTTACTGTTTCCTTATTCCAGTAGAATCAACTTATTAATAATTCACCGCTGTATAAACTGAAACTCAGCATATATACGTTACGTGTCACTGTTTTTTTTCTCTTGTTCATCTATAAACTAACTCAAATATATTTCAAGAATTTATTCCTTGTATGTTTTAATATATTTACTGCAGATTTCATATATATAACATAATTAAATACTATTTAGTATTTTCACATATAGGTGGAATATATTTTTTTTAAATTCGTATTACTGTCTGTTCAAAATAAATGAAAAGAAACAGAGCATAGTAGATTTGTTTTTTCTTGTTGTACCAAAATCATATCAAACCATGACCCCAGAACCGAGGTACGTACTAAACAGTGACATCTGTGTTTAGTTTAAAATTTAGTGTTTGATAACTTTATTAAATTTCTGTATATTTCTGCTGAGGCGCTCAGGTAGCCTAGCTAAATATAACATTTATTATAATGGGTTTATGTTACGATTGTTTTAAGTTTACTTAACTTAGAAGTTATTTTTAAAGTCTAATAAATGTTAAAGTGGATAGCTCTTAATTATAATGTAATGTTTCATGGCTATAGTCAATGGTTAAATATTAGGGGAATTTTTTTTTATAGGGAAATCAGTATTACTTGGTGTCAGTGATACTGGCCTTAAATCATAAAAAAGATGCCATTAAACATATATTAAAAAATATGTTGTTTGTACATTAATTTGAAGATTGAATGTGAAAGTATTCAGATATTTAAAAACTTTAATGTTAGGTGGGATTAATCGCGATTAATTTCAGAGAAAATGTGCAATTAATTTTTTTTTTTTTTATCGATTGACAGCACATACACACACACACACACACACACACACACACACACACACACACACACACACACACACACATATATATATATATATATATAGATATATATAAAATTAATTATTAATTATATATAAATAATTTTTGTAGAAACATTTATATTTTTCATGAACTTAAATTTTCTTTACAAAACACTTGTGACAAAAAGATTTACTATAAAACCAAATAAAAATATTTGAATAATTATATTAAATGTAATGAAAATACAAATAAATGTATTAGAAAATGTACTGAAAGATTTTTATTGTTTTTTTTATAAAAAGAACATTACATAGCATAAACTCTAATTTAATAAATAAATTTAACAAGACAACAGCAGCATACAGTGCAAAACATCTCTCACTGACATTCATTCTCTCTAGAGAGCATTTAATTCGACCAGAATTGCGTAGTGCAATATGAGTCATCAAAATATTCCTCCATTTTCGTGGAAGAGAGTGACTGTAAATTTTAAATGTATGTATCTGCTTCAATCAGTTGTACTCCAGACGGCTTTAAAAGTAACAGAAAAGCTGCAAAACTCAAATTTTGATTGCATGGGGTTTATGATGCTGTCTCTGCTAGAAGTTAAAGAAATACATTTCTTGTGTAGCATATTTTCAAACTTTCCCCAAAACACAATTGCCTGAGAAGCAAAGGTATGCTGTGGTTAGAGCTGAGCTTTGAACATTACGTGACGAAAATAGCAATTGAATTGGGCACAAGGAGGAAGAACCGGAAGTCCAGGCACAACCGTGGCTGTTCTTCAGTATTACCCTCTGACGCTATGTCAAAAACCACTAAGCATGACAAAATGGCAAAAAGCAATGGCAAAAAAACATTCGGGAAAATATGGTGCACCTTTATGCAACATTATCATGGATCTGGCTTGATGGAAAATCACCATTCTGGCCCACAGGCCTAAACATGGGACCACAAAGCAGAACCACCAGAAGGGGTTTACAAACAAACTATGGCAGACCTAGACTGTATTACAGCAAAATCTGAACACAAACACAATTTATGCAATTCCAGCACATATGTCAGTAGAACACACGCAAATGCATTCAAACATTCACACACATGAACACAGTGAGAACGCCCGGCTCAGGACATTGGGGGAAGGGTGCATACACGAATATATCGTACACTACATGCACTTAGTCTGTATTTGTGCCAGCTGAGAGCCGGAGGACAGATTTCACAAAGAGACACCAGTGCTGACTGGATGGGGGCCAGGCAATCCCTTTCACAATGCATGGAGGGCCTGTACTGATTCTGTTCAGTTCACATCGCAAGTATGATTATCATTGGCTTAAACGGTTTGCTATTCAAATAGGACTTAATCCAAACCAACTATAGGTCCACCAGCAATATCACTTAATGTACTTTCTCTATTTCTCTAGCTAAAACAGCATTAATGTAAATATCCAGTATGCAGCTTCAGGTTGAACTCACAGGCATTGGTAACAGCGAAGCTGTTGGCAGTCTCAATGTTGTCCACGTGGGGTATCAGGTTAAAGGGGGCCTCAGATGCATTAGGGCTTGTGTTGTGAAGAAAAATGGCCAACCGAAAGGCAGTGTACTCCTGATCTGTGTTCCTGATGAACAGCCCGCCTGCAGGAGAGAGAGAGAGTGTAGTGAAAAAGAAAGAAGAGAGGAGGAGAAGTGAAAGAGAGGGGGAAATAACACATTGCACCAAAAACGTCATATAGAAAACTGGCTATTTGATTAAGAAGATAGAGATATGAGTGAAAAAAAAAACACATGGTTCAAGGATACTGAAATTCAAGTAACATGCCACATCAGATGAGTCAAGTGCACACTTGCACACTCCAGTGAGCTTTCACAGGCGAATAACCCCATTATGCACATATGACATCTCTCTGGAAGATTCTAATAAAGATTGTGTACAATAAAATTGCCATTCACAGTGAAAATCCATACTACATTCACCAAGAAAATGCATGTAGTTTTACTTAAAAGTATTGCCAAAATATTAGGTCTTCAACGCTACAACGACTAATCGATAATGAAAATACTGTTCAAATTTCATTATTGATCTGCATCTGCTTGTCGTGCATGGAGAAACTCTATTAGTGCAGTCACTTTACAAAAATACATTTTAATGGAAAAATGCATTTAAAAATAACCAGTGTTTGAAGCCACAGAGCAAGCAAACTGCTGAGGGGAAAGCGCACAACCTAAGATATCCAAAGCATGAAGTGCACTTTATATTAAATGATTCCTAGAGGCTCATAAACACAGGTTCATGTGACAGGTGCTTAGGTAATGCCTGTGTTGATTTTCCCAGTGCAAAACTAGTCTTTTCTGGTTATATTCTTCTCTTTAGATGTCTGTCTTAATAGCACGTATTTCTGGGTTCTGAGAGCAATCAACATACATTTAAAGGGGGGTACAATGCTGTTTCATGCATTCTGAGTTGTTTACACTGTTAAAGAGTTGGATTATCATGCTAAGTTTCAAAAAACTATTTGGAAGTATGACAGAGTATTTCTGTGCCAAAAATCTTACTTCCGAATTCGTACAAGTTTCAGAGAGTTTTTTAAATCGTGGCTCTTGCTGACGTAAACGACGGTGGAACTCCTTATATGGGCATTTCTCCTGGAAGAGTGCGCCCATGCACACATTGACCAGCGCGAGAGTGCATCCATCAACGCGTTTCATTCGGCAGCACTGCACAAGACTCGCTCAGGAAGAATGTCTCTAAAGAAGTGTTGGTTGTGAGGGAAAGATAACCTTGTTCAGCTTCCCAAAAGAACCCAGCGTTACGTGAACAGTGGATGCAGTTTGTTTTTTCGGGAGCTGCAACGGAGTTTCTCAAGTGTGTTTGTTGACGAACGTTTTATAAACAAGGCCCAGTTCGACGCTGGATTTGCACATCGTTTGATACAGAAAGATGGAGCAGTCCCAGCTATAAAAGATCCCGGTCATGATTCAGAACTGCAGATGGTAAGAGAAACGACATCAAATGTCTCTGTTTTGTTGGCGATCGGCGCAAGTGCTCGTCACTCTTTAGCTCCACCCACGGCGCGCCTCAAGGAGCTCAGCTTTTTTCGGACAGAATCGTGAAGCTGTATCTTTCTCTTATAAATATGATCAAACTGAAAACTTTTTGGAGATATGAAGGGTGCAGTACTACTCTATAGGTACTCAAGATTAACATGAGATTGGGTGAAACTGTGTGTGTTATGTCCCCTTTAAACTTCTGGCTTATCCGCGTACACGAAAATGTGCGCATGCGCATAAACCAGATGGGACGCATGTACAGGTGCATCTCAAAAAATGTGAATATCGTGAAAAAGTTTTTTTTTTTTGGTAACTTTTTTCAAAAAGATTCATTACATGTAAAGTAAAACATTTCAAAAGTTTTTTTGTCTTAATTTTGATTATTAGACCTTACAGCTAATGAAAGTCAAAAATCCAGTATCTCAAAATATTAGAATATTTACATTTGAGTTTCAATAAATGACCATTTATTGAAACTCAACTTTGCATTTAATATGCTTTGATACAGCACTCTGAACAGTCACACCTTTCAGTAATGACCCTCTGTGACTTACCCTCTTTGTGGAGGGTGTCAATGATTGTCAAGTCAGTCATTGCCATTGCCAAGTCAGCAGCCTTCCCCATTATTGTGGTTTCAAAGAACAAGAGATACCCGGAATTTATACTGTAGGGATGGTCATTTATTGAAACTCAAATGTAAATATTCTAATATTTTGAGATACTGGATTTTTGGCTTTCATGAGCTGTAAGGTCTAATCATCAAAATTAAGACAAAAAAACTTTTTAAATGTTTTACTTTACATGTAATGAATCTAGAAAACATGAAAGTTTCACTTTTTGAAAAAAAAACGTTTTCACGATATTCACATTTTTTGAGATGCACCTGTATGTTTCATTGAAATCCTACATGTAAATCAAGCAATTATTATTATAACAGAACAGTGGGATTGGGATTATAACATGTAATGGGATCTAGAAAGTCCCTTTATTAGGCCTACATTTACAGGAAAAATGATTAGAATGTTAAAAGGTTTTAACTGTGACCAGAGTTTTCGGAATGTAGCCCATTGTTTATATTGTGTATTGTGTATATAATTTTATAATGTGCAATATTCAAGTATTTATTGTGTAGAGGAGAACATTGGGCCGGATATCGAAAACGAAAAATAAAATCTATTTTATATGGGTTCTTCTAAGATGGCTAATGTGGAAAACGACCCCAATTGAATTTTTTCATTTTTTTGTTTATTCAAATAATACTACTCTATTTATACATGTTTTTAGCCATGGAAAGGTCAAGTATGATTTATTTGACTTAATTGCCTTCTATTATATATATATATATATATATACACACACACACACACACACACACACATATATATATATATATATATATATATATATGCTAACACCTTTTTACCCTACATTCCAGAGTGGGTTTCTCTTACTATAGTGGGTGGGGAGCGTGAAATGGAAAACCCGGAGTGTAGCTGGAGCTTAGAGCAAGGACAACTATCTATTGCTCCTTTCCAGTTCCACTCTGGCTTTTAATCCGCACGTTGCTTGGTGACACTTTGGCTACTTTTGGAACTATTTTCGTTGACTAAAAAGAAATACATAGCTTACTAACTGGCTATTTTCTGTTAAAGTTACTCAGTATCAATTAAATTGTTTCAGTAATCAGTCAATGATAATGTCTCAACATACAAAATGCCTGAAAATGCCTGAAACGTCACCACATTGAATTTCAGACAAGCACAGCTGACAGTTTTTTTTACTGTAAATTTTATGTATTTTTATAGTGTGATTATGGCATTCTATTCCTCACACAACGGTACACTTTACATAGGCTATTCTCAGTCAAACAATGAGAGAGATCAGAAATCTCACAGGCACCAGGAGTCTCAGGGCTTGTTATGACATAGGGCTTGATGCAGTATTGGAATAAATTAAACCACTTTCCATTGATGAGGTGGTAAACTGATATTTAAGTCCCTTTGTGATTATATATCCACATTATTTTAATTTTACCAAGCATTCATTTATAAATAAATAAACTTTCACTGCGTTTGTGCCCTTGTTCAGGATGATCCACCTTAAGAACAACATCCCGTTTGAGCCACGGAGAGCACTGCAGTGGTGCCATAACCAAAACGTGGCACAATGATCTGTTGACAGCTAAATACAAACAAACAAACAAAAAGTATCAAAAAAACTATTTCCTCCCAAAATTACCATTTGCTGTCATACAACAAAACCTACTTCCAGACGCATTATTTGCGCACTGACATTCGCAGTTGACCCCAATGCAGACGGTCTTATTTTTATCATTCAATTGACACAGTTTAACGCACTTAACGTGAAGCTCATGTTTTTGAGATGAAGCGCCGTACTTACCGATTTGAACGCTGCTCGGAAAAGCACCCATAGTAAGTCCCCAAACGCAAGAGAATAGCAGTAAAAGCTGATTACAAGAAATCCTCATTTTGTTAGTTCAAATTTGTGAGAGACATTGAGGATGACGTCAGTTGGGTAAAGGACAGAAAGGAGAAACGTTGTTAGAAATCCATTCTTGCCAGGTTTTTCTCCTGCAGTGGCACGAACCCTGGTGCGAATCCGTCCGGCGGTAGACGGTCCACATGCAAGATGGGGGGAGCGCGACAGCGGTGGGCAGTGTCTACATACACATACACACTCGTCACACATGCGCCTTCTCTACACCATCACACACACACATACACATCCTCGCAGGGGTTCGTGTGTTCATTCTCTTTCAGTGCCGTATTCCGAGACAGCACAGGCGACTTCTCGTCCTCAGCTGTGCGAAAACTCAGTTATAACACGATTGTTGGACGGTTGGACTGTCCCGATTAAACAAAAGCTAAGTTAAACTAGTAAGAATACAGGATGATACATGGTGTTTTTGCAGTCAGATGTGCAGTCCAGTAATTTTGCAGTAATGTATGTGCGTTATTTTGCTTTGAAATTCACAAACGAGTGACATAACAAACATTGACTAATAGTAGGCTATTCATATTTAAACAGAAAATTCCATCAGATAAACCAAGTGCAAATGAGCTCACTATCACTGGCCCTCATGAGGTGAAATTTATTTAAATATTTATTTATATATATATATATATATATATATATATATATATATATATATATATATATATATAATATTTAATATATCCACGGATTTATGGAACAAAAAACAATTCGGGGTTAAGAAAGTATAATTTCACATTTAGGCTAATTTAATTTGTGATCATGTTGATTGATGTTAAATGTCAGAAATGGTGTGATCTGAATCAGTAGGTTCTCTTGTTTGAATTTGGACCACAACACCAGTCATAAGGGTCAACTTTATGAAACTGATATTTACACATCATCTGAAAGCTGAATAAATAAGGTTTCCTTTGATGTATGGTTTGTTAGGATAGGACAATATTTAGCTGAGATACAACTATATCTGATGGTGCAAAAATACGGAGAAAATCGCCTTTAAAGTTGTCCAAATGAAGTTCTTAGCAATGCATATTACTAATCAAAAATTAAGTTTTGATATATTTACAGTAGGAAATTTACAAAATATCTTCATGGAAAATGATCTTTACTTAATATACTAATGATTTTTGGCATAAAAGAAAAATTTATAATTTTGACCCATACAACGTATTGTTGGCTATTGCTACAAATATTCCCGCTTTACTTACAGTATGACTGGTTTTGTGGTCCAGGGTCACATATAACATCTACAAATCATGGCTGAGGGAGGGTTGTGACATGCTCCCGTGTATTTTTATTAGACATTATATCAAAGTTTGAGACATGGCTCAGAAATACTAAATTTAGACACTAAAACTAAATGTTACTGGACAGAAGGGAAATGGCAGACATGAGTCTTTGAAATAGATTAAAGACATTTAACACATTTTGTTGACATTTAATGAATGACCACTGACTTTTCATTTTCTGGTCTTTATTCTCTTTAGTCCCATAAATCATAAATCATACTGTTCATCACAATCTCCATTTCCTATTTTTTTTAATATCAGTCTTACTGCTTTAGTAAAACCTCTAGTGTTTAAGGAACGCTGTCTGTGAAAAATGAGCAGAGAGTTAGTGACATTTGGTTTTGTACAAATGTATTGATCGTACTGTTGTCAACAAGCAACACTTTTAAAAATAAAGATCCAATTAGAATGCCACAACTTGTTAAGTTCCACAGTCAAGTTACACTGGTGCTTTAGCGAACCTGTAACAAAAATGTATAATGTTCAAAGAACCATATAGCCATATAGTTTTTACCGGTGAATATGGTTGTGAAGCAAGTAACCATTTTTAAGAGAGTGCTTCAAGTCTATTGAGACACTCTGACTGTATTCTCTCAAATGCCATCTAAGATGGCTTTAAATGAGTAAATACTTTCAAAAGTGACTTTTAAATGTCAATTGCAGCCGTTTGTCCTCCCTCAGATATTTGGGCAACTCAATTAGGCAGCTTTAACCAACCATGGCATTCACTGTGCGTGAACAGACGTGTTGGAGAGAGGCGTCGACTGCAGTGTCTCTGTCCAAGGTCCTGAATCTAAGCAGCCCTATTGAAATTCAAAACAGAGTTTGCACAAGATATATTGACTTCAACTTCTGTTATCTCCCTAAAGAAGTGACAATATTTACATTTTGGACAAGCTTTTATATTTTAAAGGAATAGTTCCCTCTGCAATTGTTTTCTCACCCTCAAGCCATCCAAGATGTAGATAAATTTTTTTCTTCATCAGAACAGATTTGGAGAAATTTAGCATCACATAAATTGAGGTGAATGGGTGCCATCAGAATGAGCGTCCAAACAGATGCTAAAAGCATCACAATAAACCACAAACAACATGATTCCAGCCCATAAATTAATGTCTTGTGAAGTGAAAAGCTGCTTTCTCCATTGAAAAACTTGTCTTATCTGAATCAGGAGCACCTTTTACAAGCGAGAAGAGTCCAAAACTATTCTAAACAAATATGTGGGTAGATTTTGATTACGGTTGGACTATTTCACTTGAGGAAGCATTATTAAGGAAAGTTAAAGATAAAACACCTTAATTATGGATTTCACTTCACAAGATGTTTTGTAAGATGGACTGGAGTCGATTGGATTACTTGTGGATTATTGTGATGTTTTTTTTCAGCTGCTTGAACTCTCGTTCTGATGGCACCCATTCACTGCAGGGGATCCATTGGTGAGCAAGTGATGTAATGCTAAATTTCCCCAAATCCAATGAAGAAAGAAACTCATCTAGATCTTGAATGGATCATTTTTGGATCAACTATTCCTTTAAAATTGATGCTCTGGTTTCATTGAATGTATACGCTCCAAATGACATTTCACAACATTTAATGAGCAATTATGGAGCGACTCAAAACTGACGCAGCAAAACAAGGCGTCTCATTAACAGACGAAGTAGCAGTCATGAAAACAAATCCATTGTTTAATAATACATAAACAGGGGAAAAAACATTGTGGTTTATATGGTGTAATTTTGCATTATTTATGAATTGCTAGTCTGAAATGGTTTGAGATTTTTGTAACCCCTTCCAATTTTTTATTCTTGAATTTTGTGTTTCTAAACTCTTTGTGTTTCTGTTTGTGTACTGTTTAAACTGAAAAGCCTGCAATGGGCTATTTAATGCAGGTTCACGTTGTGACGGCATTCTCTGAAGGTCATCATAATACTTTTTCCCATGATAGGTTGCATTATACTTGTTCGCAGTTAAAGATCTTTGACACAACATTTCTTCTTTATCAGACTGGTGGCAAATGAGTTGTCCAAAATCATTAGTCTCTCTGCCTTTTTCATATACCCAGATGCTGGTATCTCAGCAACTCTCAAGAAGTCAATTGCATCGCCTGTTTGGCTGAACTACAAAATTAAATTGGCTCGACTGGGTTCGAGAGATTGGGTCAATGCAACATCACAGACTGCTGAAGGTTCATATTAGATTCCTCAGTTTTGTGACTAACTGGCAACACACTGGCTTCCTTGGACTGAGGGGTCTGCTTCATTTTGGAGCCATTCGTATGGGTACAGCGCCTTATCTTTCTATCATTGTCTTATGGCTCTGTAATGGCTTTGCATCACAGTTCTGTTTGATCTTGAGACTGATTCTTGCACAGTGCTACGAGTCCGACGCAGAAACAAGAATCCAAACAATTGATGTATTATGAATCACTATGTTTAAGGACTTATATCGTCGACTGAAAATCAAGGCATTCAGAGAAAGAGATCAAGTGACAATGAGCCCAATAAGTCTGGCTCTTCCTATCTTGCACATCCTCATATTCATAATATTTAGCCTGCGGACAAACCCAGAGCCGAAATGAGATCAATCAGTTTGCACCGAAAAGGATGTATCAATGATTAATTGAATTTCCTTGCATTTTTGAGGATGTCTTTAAAAATTCACGGGTAAATCTATTGACGGCACCCCGTTGTGAATGCATGATGGGTTGAGAGCTTGTTAAAGGCATATGTGCAATGTCAAGTGTGCTGTAGTCTGGTATGAGGACTTCTGCTGCTGAAGGGAGAATGGAAAAGTTTGCGAACGCCACCCTGCCTGCTTTATCTCATATAAATCCCTTTGCAGCAGAATGTATTGATGCAGAAATATTTACAGCACAACAGAAGGCACAAACCTTCTAGACTCAAGATGGGTCGTGATGGATAAAACAAAGGGATTTGTACAAACCTGCAGTTGATAGGTGGCGAATGTTAGTGTGCTGATGTAAACTCATATCCGTGGATGGATTCATTGGAATTACAGTCACTAAAGTAGATCAATGATTGATGTGGGCCTCATGAGGTTTTTCTCAGTGCAGATGAATGAGAAATGCTGCTGTAGGTCTATTGCACGGCCCCTCGGGGCCTGTGGGGGAGTGAGGGGCTTTTGATCAGCACTTGGTGCTCAGGGATCTTCTCTCGGACATAGGGCAGCCTAATATAGGGAAAAGGGCAAACGCTGTAATTTCATGCATTGATCCGCTGCTGCTATCTCTGTCCATGTCCAACTGAAGCCTACTACTGATTTAGTAACCAATCACACTTGCACACAGGGTCAAAATTAAACTTTTACCACAACTGCAGATGTGAAACATTTTTAGGCTTCAGTTTTTCGTTGTAGTTAATACACGTTGTGCTCACCACTTTTATGCATGCTTTTGTTTGAAAGACTTAGTGAACATTCATTGTAACTGCACAGAAAATCTCTCCTTTGGTGTTCTGCAAAATAAAGTAATATGAGGATAATAAAGATTTATATTTCTATTCACATATATATATACACACACACACACACACACACACACACACACACATACACACACACACACACACACACACACACACACACACACACACACACACACACACACACACATATAAATTATATTCCTTGTAAGAACATCACAAGGGACAATAATTTAATATAATTTAATTTAATATATGTTTTTGGCATTTAAAATACAAAAAGTAATATGAGAATGAATACATTGTGTCATTTTTAGTACTGTTGTTTCTTAAAGATAATTTTATGAATATGAAATATTAGCGTTTTAGCATAATTTATATATAATATATATATATATATATATATAATACATATAGAACAATTTGTTTTTGCTTTTGTATTTGCACAGGCTGCCTCATAAATGCCACAAGCCATTCTCTCTCAAAGCACCTCACAGCACCGGATTCCCACGTCTATGAAAAAGTGTGTATATGCATGTGGGTGTTTTCACATCTGCTCTCTATGCAGAAGTACTTTCTCCCCTTTCATAAACAATAACTCCTTGTATCCCTTTTGTTTAGAGAGCCAGGCAGGCCCAGCAGCATTTCAAACACATGACATTTTCCCTGGGAATGTGTAATTGTCCCAGTGTCGTCACTCTTCTGTTGCCTCGCTCAGTTTTGCTGGTTACTCCAAGGGACGAGCTGAGTCAGAAGAGGTAAGGGGAAAGATTGGGGGTGGGGTATTTTTAGATGGCATTTACCGTTTACCCACCACCCCCCTCAGGGATCAGCACCTGCATGGGAGGAAATACGAAGAGTGATGTAAATGAAAGGAGGAGCAGTAATCAGTCAAATAAACAAAGAAAGGAATAATGAGCAGGCACGGGTAAAGAATAACACCATGAATAATAGAGTGGGATGGGAGGTGCAGAAGAAAATTAAAGGCTTGATTGAACAGCTAGACAATTCATACATTGAGACCACTAATTTAATACATTGTCTCTGAAAATGAGATGAGGACATTGGGGCAATCTGCTTATCTTGGCAGTTAACGCATTAACCATGCATATATTTTGGTTCTGTAGCAAATATTTTGTGAACTAAATTGTTATTATTCACAATCCTAAAATAAACTACAAATAACAAATAATAATTATAATATTTTTTATTTAATTTCTTAAATAATAAAATGCATTTATTTTGAAAATCAAACAAATATATAAATAAACATTCCATTTTTAAAATAAAATAAATATTTAAATAATAATCAATAATCAATTTCCTAAATAATAAAATATTTGATTTATTTTCAGTTTTTAAAAATAAAATAAATAAATAAAATATAGAAATGACAGTTATTAATAAACAGTTAATATATGTAATTTATTTAATAATAAAATATATTTATTTTGTATAGTAAAAAATATAAATAAACATTCCAATAAATTTAAATAAAAACAAATATGTAAATTGTAATCAGTAAACAGTTTATATTTTATTTATTTTTCTGTAATAAACAAATATATAAATAAACATTAAATTTTGATGTAAAAATAAATATATAAATAAATGAAATAAATACGTAGAAAATAACCAATAAACAGTTAATATTTTAATTTCTTAAATAATAATATGTATTTATTTTATATAACAAATATATACATAAAATTTGTTTTTTACATAATTTTTTTTATAACACAATTATTATGAATATTACATATTATTATTATTATTAACAATATTGTTTTATTATATAAAACAAATAATTACACATTTTCAGGCATAAATAATATTTACTGGTAAGGACATTACAAGTTGAATTAATTGAAAAAAACAAAAAAACATTTGCAGCTAAAATGAGTTTGGCATTCGTGCCTAAATGAATTTCTTCTCAGCAAAAAACATCACAGAGCTAAAAAAAAAATTGTCAGTATGACTCAGATCATTCATCTGCATTGTACTGATGTCTAACCCCTTCTTGTCTTTGGGTCTCTTAGTGAGTGTGTGAGGAGAGTTAACGTAGCACTTGCTTGGCACACTTAACGATTTATTGACTGACTGATTGATTGCTTCAGTCTCACACCCACAGGCTAACACCTGCTATACAGGCAGTGTACTTCTGTGAAGCGTAACATTTTAATTGAAGTCTTTTAGACTCTTGCACTCTCTTTCTCACACTAACACACACACAAGCTACAGGAAGCCACTGCTGTCCATCAGCTCTACAGTAAGCAACCAAGCTCCTCATTCACATTTGCAAATTTCCATTTCCACACGATTCTATGGCCTTGTTTTTCACAATGAAAGAAAATAAAGGCCTTACCTTTGCTGCCTGTCAGAGAAGCTTACTAGCTTTGTCGCCTCTGAAGACAGGAGATAATGCGCAAGAGAAAATGAGGCAGCCGTGTGTCAGAACGCAGCAGAGAAGCATTAACCTCTGCAAGTCACAGGCGCAGCAAAGGCAAGCCTCTTTCTCTCCCCCTCTACTTATCATTTTTTCTCTTATTTCCTTTCTGTTTCTTTCTCTCTGATAACAGATCAGCACTTCTTGCAAGACTAAAAAGCAAATCCCATAGGAACCCTGTACTGTATAATACCAAAATGACCTTCAAATGGTGAAACGACATGATCAGCAAGCATGGGCAGAACAATGTGTTTCATGTGATTCTCAGGTCCTTCAAACCTTTCTGTTTGTTCCTGTATCTCCCAAGACTGCCAGATACAACGCGGGGTGGATGAAGATGAGAATAATCGTGAGATCTGCTGGCACTACTTCACTTCTATGTTCTTCTTTATGAGTTTTCCTTATCGCGGACAGCTGGCTCACCGACGCTCTGCTGCCAGGTTAGCAGACAGTTCAGTGGGTTTTCTGTTCACCTCAACCTTAATTCTTCTATCTGAGCTTTCTATGTTTGTCTGTGACAACGTATATCAGTGGTCGTGTTATCCAGTGACAGATTGGGAGAAGGTAGCACTATGGTATATAATTCTACTAGCCTGAGATCACATTTGCAATGCAACAGAAGTAGCAACAGATCTTTCCTTCCAAATTGTGATGTACAACCAAGTGCAACAAAACAAGAAAAAGAAAATGTATGACGGGGGCTTTTTTTAATTTATCGGTGGTTGATTGGATATAGGCAGATCGGAACGCAAGCTCATAGTCGATTGTAAGAAAGGGGTGGGATTTAAGTGGACTAAATAACTGAAGTTTGTATGAATCCATACAACTTGATTTGTATGAAAACATACAATTTTACAAAAATAGTAAGCAGGTCCACTCCTAAGCCTAACTGTCAATGGGGAGAGAGCAGATTCATCATCAAATTCATAGGAATTAGCTACCAATTCATCAAAATGTGGGTTACAAACTGCCATGAGAGTATGAATATTCTTGTCATTCTGACTTCAAGAACAACCTGGCAGTGTCCATACAGCACTCACAGGCTGATGATGAAATTTCTATACGCTAGTATACTTGCGGTAGTTTCATGTCTCTCGTATCACACTGTGGACAAACGTTGCAGTTGTTGACATCTCACATTTTATACAAATGTGTTGATTTGTATATTGTTTGTAGTGAAAATGATCTCAGTGGTATTGACATTATAGTGGATTTTTATGGAATATTTAAAGGGACAGTTCACCCAAAATTAAAATTCTGTCATTAATTACTCACCCTCGTGTCGTTCCAAACCTGTGAGACCTTTGGTCATCTTCGGAAGACAAATTAAGATATTTTTGATGAAATCCGAGAGCTTTCTGACCCTGCATAGACAGCAATGCAACTACCACTTTCAAGGCCATCATTGTGCCATCATTGACTATGCAGGGCCAGAAACTTTTGGATTTCATCAAAAATATCTTAATTTGTGTTTCGAAGATGAACAAAGATGTTATGGGTTTGGAAGGACATGAGGGTGAGTAATTAATAACAGAATGTTAATTTTTGGGAGAACTAAGCCTTTAAGATAATATAAAGGTAAGATTATAAAAAAAATTAAACTAGCCATGAAATATGAGTGATAGTACAGTCACTTGGTTATTATGGCAAAATATACCCCTTTAGGGTGACACAAGACTGCTCATTATCCAGACACTATCCCTTACATATTCCAGCGGCTTGACTTGTTAGATCAGTGTGTTTTTCTTACATTCTCTTTTGCGCCTTGTATTCCTGACCTAAATACCCATGTTAGCATGCTTTCTCTTCTTTAATCAGTCATTGCTATTCTCTAACTCTATTAACATTCTACACTGAAATGAGCTTGCAAAGACTTTTCTCTTTCCTTTCATGTTCAAAACATGAACTACAGTCGTGTGGAAATATATTGTGGATGCACACAGGAAGAAATGCAATAAAATGAGGTGGATTTGCCACGTTCATTTCAAATTCAAAGGAATTTTGCTGATTCAGTCAAATCCCTGTGGAGATGGTGAGCTCGGTTTTAGCTCTGCATGTCTTCCAGACCTGCAATGGCATAACAAAATGTTAGAATAATTATGAAAATGCACTAAAATATTGGATATTTATAGACAAAATTCACACTCAGCACTTATTATAATGCTATCCGCTGACTGTTAAAACTCATTTTGAAATATTGCTTGGTTTATGACCTGACAATTGGGACTAGATGAGATCATTTAATTCAAGATGAAATATAGTAAGAAATCCCTCAAAAGAGTTCAGCAACACACATAGAAACGAACCTTCATCCTACTAAACCAAATGAAAAAGGTTTATTCCACTTTATCCTCTGCGTGTTCCATGCACAGGTGTGGTCCTGCTCAGAGGGAATTCAGCCCTGCAGTCATTCTTCCTTCCTCTTTTCTCTTTCTTAGGCCAAAGATGGGGAGTATAATATCCAAATAGGTAAAAAAAGGACAGGTTTATTCTCCCCCACAACCAGTACTACTACATTAATATTCAGACCATCTGTACAGAACGCAAGCAACATATATCCCTTTCCACAGTTCCTCCACTCTTTCTTGATTGAATAATTATGGGTAGTTTCAAAAGAAAGCTAAATGTTTTTCTTCTTCTCACTGAAGAAAGAGTGCTTGGCAACGCCAATGCAGGGGTGGTCTAAAAAGTCACCTTGAATTGATCTCTCACTGCTTTTCCCAGCCTTCTCAGTAAGAAGTTAATACAATAAGATGGATTCTAACTAAAAAGTAATCAGACTTTAACCGTTTGATATCTTGCCTTAAACATAAGGCAAAGCAGAAAGATGCTATAAGAATGAAGGGAACTGTGTTTTTGATTCATTGAAACGATTACATTTTTTGAGTGATAAATTGGTGACCATTTTGTGTCACCTTGGCTGCAAAATATGGGAGCTGTCAGACACAGCAGAGCTTTATTTGTGTGTCTGTGTCGGGGACGAAGCTGAGGGGACAAAATTGAATCTTGCTGATCTATAGAGGAGTACTAAAGCAAAAATGAAGAAGCCATCCATTTAAGATAACCGTTCCACAACACCACAAGAGCCTCTTTTTCAGTGCGAGTTTGCGTTCCTCTCCTTTCTGTATTAAAATACCTATTTCAACTCAGCAATAACACTGCTTTAAAATATGCAAACATCCCTAGACATTTGTTAGACGCAGTGTCGCTAAAGCATAGTGTCCATTTGTAATTTTCCATAAACCCATCTTTAAGAGCAGCTTCAATTTGCATTGAAATAGAATTGTTCACTCTCAATGCATTCTAAATGCAATACAGAAGATAAATATGTATGGCGTGGATTTTGTGGATTGACAGTCTTTGTAAGTCATAAACAAAATTTTCTTTAGATTTTCTCTCCTGGGTATTTATGCTTCATGTTTTCATAGAGAAAAAAACATCCTATTCATACTATACATATCCATATCGAGTACACATTTCACATTCACAGAAAAGCAAAGAGGCCTTCGGAGAAAATGGTGAGCCTGAATCTGAAAAGCAATAAGTTACATAGCATTCATAGTTCTAAACGTATTTGTTCAAAACCTAAAAAGATCAAAATAGATTTGAATTCCTGTTGAAAAGCCCAAGCTTCATTAAAAAGGCATAGCCATCTAATTTACACCATATTAAAAAAAGTTGAAATGCACATTTACTTCAGTTAATATCTATCAGTACTGCCATGTGACACAATTGTTTTTATAACTGACGGTAAGGAATAAAATCTGTCTTTTACTTGTGTATGTGAGAGAGAGCGTCTGGTCAGGCTGAATTGGATGGGGCTGTGAAAATTGACTACACTGAGTAAGTGATGGATGGAACAGAAAGAGGAGAACCTATGAGCCAGACATATGGAGCTGGACAAACAGTGAAGGAAAAGCCAATAAAATGAAGTATCTATTGGCCATGGCAGGAAATATTATTGACCTGTGTGACCTCTTTATAAAGTTCCCTGCACTTTGGCAACAAGAACAGCAAGTTTAGAGCAATGGCGAATGGTAAAATGCTTATGTTGAGGGAAAAAAAAGCATTTTACTTAGTAAACAACTGGTAACGAAATTAAGATTAGATTAATCATTCGCAATATGTTTCGTCTTTGATTTACACAGCTCTAACTTAATAAAACCTAAGCTATCGCTTCATAATATAAGTCCGCTGACCTTAAAGCAGTTCAAATTTCTCTGAGAATAAGAAATGAGAATATTGTTTACTTTATCTATGCTGATGTGCGTTCCCAGCATGCGGGGAGGAGTTTCTCTGCTTCACAGAATAATTTATTAGGGATTTAATGGAGCCTATTCTGCTTCGGGGATTTGTTTGACTGGTTTGGACTGTTATTAAGTTTTATTTTCTATTTTGCAGGGATAAGTTTTAAGGAAAAAGCAGGGCATGGTTTGCCTCATTTTGTTGCTCCTTTTAGGTTGCTGCATTGTCTGATACTGATCTGGAAATTCGTTTTCTCAAAGCACAGTGAGCCAACTATAGTCGCAAGTCTCGTTGTTAGAGAAAAAAATAGATTTCCCAGAGTTTCCCGAATCCATATTTATAGCAAACATAATTGTAAACAGCATGGTGAAGTTTTGTGTTTAAAACTATACAGCTTTTAACCTGTGGTTAGAAGCATAGTTTCTTGTTAGTATGATATATGTACTTAAATATACAATGCACTTTAGCAAACATACAGTGCCTTGCGAATGTATTCATACCTTCATTTTTTCACGTTTTGTTGTTACTGCCTTATGCTAAACTGCTTTAAATTACTTTTTTCCACATCAATCTGCACTCCATACACCATATTGACAAAGCAAAAACAGAATTGTCACAACTTCTTAAATTTATTCAAAATAAAACAACTCAAATAAATACATTGCATAAGTATTAGAGTTCAGCTATAACTAGCTGAAGCACCTTTACAATCTCAATTCTTTTTTGTTTGATGTGACAAGCTTTGCTCATCATCATTTGGCAATTATCTGCCATTCTTCTCCTCGCCTCTTCACCTCTCAAGCTCTGTCAGGTTGGATGGGGTCAGATGCACATTTTCAAGTTTCTCCAGAAATATTTGATTGGGTTCAAGCTCAGGCTGTGGCTGGACCACTCAAGGACATTCATAGAGTTGTCTTTAAGCCACTCCTTCTGTGTGCTTAAGGTCATTGTCCTGTTGGAAGGTGAACCTTCTGCCCATTCTGAGGTTCTGAATGCTCTGGACTGGGTTTTCATTAAGGCTACCTCAATATTTTGGTGCATTGAGCTTTTCTTCTATTCTGATGAATCCCTCAGTCCCTGCTACTGAAAAAAAGCCCCACAGCATGAGGCTGCTACCAGCTAAATTCCAACTGAGTACTTATGCAATGGAATCATTTATGTTTTTTATTTTTAATAAATTTGCAAAGATGGTAAAAACCTTTTTCTTTCTTTTTTTTTGCTTTACCATTATAGTGTATGGATTGTAGATTGATGTGGAGAAAAGTAATTTAAAGCAGCAACATAAAACGTGAAAAAAATTAAGGTGTATGAATACTTTCGCAAGGCACTGTACATTAAATCACCCCATAGCAGATCTATTTGGATCAGGTGGAGCTGGGGAAGGTGGAGGATTTCTGAAGCACACTGCAACTGCTACAGCATGCACTAGCCAATGTTGAGCAGCAAGCTCATTGGCTTCTGATGTGAAAAGAAACCAATCAGCTGTGCCATGTGAGTAATGTTGTGATTATATCAGATGGCCTGCACCATAGAGTTTCATGACAGAACTTTATATTTATAACCCCACCACCTGCTTGACGTCATCAACCATCATTCCTACATTTTCGAGAAACAGTACTGAAAAGCTAGTTAGTTTCTCCAATAATGCATTGCACTATGATAGTTAAGCAGTTAGTTTTCATCGTTTTTTGGAAAAATGCAACCCTATAACGCTCAAGCAACGGACTTTTGCTATGGTTCCCACCACATGGTTTGTGTTCATGTTTTTACATTTTTTTTTAAACGTTTGGTATATTGTACGTGTATTAAAATAAGCTGCATGTAAATCAGTTATCGTCCTCAGTGAGACACAATGTGTTATCGAGCGTAAGTAATGAGTTTAAATTTACTACTTTTTGAACATTTTCATTATGATGGAAGATGACTTGTTATACGGTACCAGCCGGGCCTTTTACCAGGTCTTTTTAATGTGGCTGGAGGTAATTAAGACTGTGCAGTTAAGAAACCTGCAAACCCTCTTAATTAATAAGACAAAGTATTAAAGTGGCAAAGCTAAATGTGCATTGTTTAATATTTCACTGTCACTTAAATTGCTTTCTCCGCACAAGATATTCCCCTCTTGCAGCTAAATTGCAATACTTTACACTCCTTGTATCACCTAATTGTTTTGCCTTAAAATGGATAAAAACCCCTAAGCCATGTCCTTAGAGAGAATAACAACAGAAAGAGAGAAACCTCCACTCTCTCCACTGGAGCCTCCGGCAGAACAAACAGGACCCACATTTGATGAGGTATTACATCTTAATGTGTTACATTTTTCTATAAACAGGAAGAAAATTTGAAATAATATGAAACATGAAACAACATTATTTTTCCATTACATTTATTCTTGTACACTCGTTAAAGTGCTTTCAAACAAAAACAGTGTGGTTCAAGTTTTTCTTCTGTTGCTTTGGAAGAATTAAATCAGTAAATCCGCAGTGCACTGGGATTAGAGCTTGGCAACAGTAGTCGAATGATTGTCTGTTTCTTAAAAACTCAAAGTATAAACATGCAGAAGTGCATCATTACTCAAAATCGATGTGCTATTAGAGCGGCGATAACATGATTTATTTTTCTGTTTTTGTCTCTGCTATGTTGTTGTAATTGTTCTGGAGATCTGCTTTATAAAATCCCCTGGGGAAGGTGAAATGATGAGAGCGATGCCTCATTAAATGAACAAAACTGTTTTCTGTTGTCCCAAACAACTGTCCCCAAAGACCTTATTGATCGTAATAAGATTATAAAAACAGTGGAGTAGTTTCATAAGATTTTTACAAGTCACAGAAACAGGGAAATCTTGTTTGGTGGAGAATATAGTTTCAGGTCTTTTGATGTTGATGTTACTAAATTATTATTTACTATTATACATTTACATTTTATTTATTATATATTTAAATTATGAAAATTAAATCATAGAATTATTACTATTGCAATTGTACTGTAAAATGAAAAAAAGAAGAAGAAAATAATAATGCATTTAAAGGACTATTTCAAAGTGTAACACTTTGCTGCCAGCTGGCTATCACTGTGAACCATAATAGCCATAGTCAATAGCATTTCAGACAGATGTTTACAGTCTTTATTATTTTTAGCTTCATGATGTGTCAGCTAGTAGCTAAAGGTACAGTATAGAATTCTGGGCTCTATATAGATATATATCTGTGGTTGAAAAACAAAAACGCAACCTACAGTTACATATGGTTTTCCATTTGGATTTAGATTTTATAATATACTTTATTATATTCCGTATGTACCCAATTTGCAATCCATTTGATCCTGAACAGGTGACTGAAAACTTGAAACAACATCCCAGTTAAAAGAGAATAGTTTTTAAAGAGAAACTTTATTTTGAGCATTGCACCTTGTGTCACTTGCCCAAGGTTGTTGGAGCAAGTGAATATACTTCCTCAAAATGCAATGTCTCTGAATAACTGTTCTTTTAAATGTTGTCATTTTAAATCTGAATCATCAAGTTTATGTTTTAAAGGCCTTCCATGGGTTAACCCACAAACTATAGCTCATGCCGAATGACTCACTAGCCTTTATGAAAGCCTTTACAAATAACAATCTTAGAGTTTCAGTACAATGGCCTCCTTTAATAATACATCATGCATAGGGGTGTCATGCACTTATGTTAAGAGAGGGCACTAATGGCAGTCCTGGCACACTTTGTGCCCTAGGCGAGAAAAGACATGATTAACTTAGACATAACAACAGGCATATAAACTTAGTGGTTCATAGTCAAGATGTATTAGTCTAGAAGTTATAATTTAAACTGCAATATTCATTCTGGGGAAAAAAATGTATCATGGTTTCCACAAAAATATTAAGCAGCGCAATGATTTTCAACAATGTTTTTTGAGCACCAAATCAGCATATTAGAATGATTTCTGAAGGATCATGTGACATTGAAGACTAAAGGAATGACTGCTGACAATTCAGCTTTGAAATCACAGGAATAAATTACATGATAACATAGGTTAAAATAATATTGTCAGGATTGTGGACTGTTTTGTGTGTGTTTTGCTCCCCGTGTGACCCAGTTTCCCCATGTTAATTGTGTTAATTGATCCCAGGTGTGTCTCCTTAGTTCCCTGATTATCCTATGTTTAAAAGCCCCAGTCCTTCTATGAATGTTTGTCGGTCGTTGAATTGTCTTCCCTGTCCGTGATGTGTTTCCTGTGCCTCCCATGCTCCTAGTTGGATTAAAGATTCTCGTGTTTGTGAATTCCTCGTCTCCTGGTCTCCGTGCTCCCGGGCAGAGTGTGACAGAACGACCGACCTAATACAGATACCTCTACGTTTACCTTCCGTTTTGTTTTCCGTTTTACCCAGTGTTTTTCTTTCCGTTGTGACCCATGGATCCCTATGTCCGGCTGAATTCCTCCTCCTCCTGCTGGAGCAGGGGGACCGATCTCTCGAGGACCATACAAGACTGTTCCTGATGTTAGCTAACGCCACCAGCTACCCGGACGACGTGCTCTGCTCTTTCTATTATGGAAGCCTGAACACCGCGTGCAGAGCGCTGTCGTCCGAAGATGGTCCTCGAGAGGATTTCGCCGCTTTTGTGGAGTGGATTCTGGTGAGAAACGGATCGCCTCTCACAGTCTCCTCAGAGGATGATCTCGCCAGAACCACTCCAGACCCAGAGCCCAGCCCACCATCTCCCCACGGTGCGGAGCACCAGCCCGAGCCCACCGATGACGGAGAGCCATTTCCCGCTGCGATCTGCGAGCCAGCGCGAAGCCGAGCGACTGAGCGGATGATCGCCCCGGAAGTAGAGCCCAACCCGTCAGACCAGGTGCGAGAGCCGGCGTCAGTGCCCATCACGAGGGAGCAAGCCATGGACGGTGTGAGCGCGGAGTGGAGCTCCGCCCCCTGCACCGCGGCTGAGGGTGAGCTGAGGACAAATCTGGGACTGCTGGACAGAGAGGGGGCGTCCGACTTTCCAGTGCCGGCTACTCGCAAGTGCCCTCCAGTGCCTGCTCCTCGCAAGTGCCCTCCTGCATCTCCGCTGGTCCCGTCCAGCTCTCCTGCGTCCCCGCTGGTTCCGTCCAGCTCCGTGCTGCAAGAGCGCCCCCGAGAGTCTGCGCCGCCCGAGCGCCCTCCAGTGCCGGCTCCTCGCAAATGCCCTCCAGTGCCTGCTCCTCGAAGATCCCCACCCTCCCACCCGCTCCTGCCTCCTCCACCGCTGTCGTCTGGCAGCCCCCCCGCTCGCCCTCAGCCCTCTATCTGTACGGTGCGAGCCCCGTGGGTCTGCCATCCTCCAGCGTCGCCGGGGCTGGAGTATCCCTTACCTCCGCCTCCAGCCTCCGAGGCCCGGACTCCGCCTCGGCCCGTAGACCCAGTGGCTCCACCTCGGCTCCTAGCTCCCTCGCCTCCACCGTCACCCCTCGATCCACCAGCTCCACCGGGCTCCCTCGTCCCTCCGGCTCCGCCTTGGTCGGGCGTCGACCCGCCATCGCCTCTGGACTCCTCTCCTCTGGCTGCGCCTCGTCGCTCCGTCCCACCGGCTCCGTTGGGCTCCTTCCTCCCTCCAGCTCCACCTTGGTCCTCAGTCGCTCCGGCTCCGCCGCGGATCTCCGGGTCTCCGCCTCCACCTCGTTCACCAGAGCCCTTGGCTCCACCCTGTCCCCCCGGATCCTCGGCATCCCCCTGGCTCGTTGGCTCTCCGTCTCCGCCTCGGGCTCCTCCACCACCTGCTCCGCCGCCGTTGGTCGGCCCCCTGGAGTCGGCGGCCATCCCTCCTCCATGGCTCCTCCCTCCGTCGGCTCCACCTTGGGCCATTTTCACGGCTGTGGCCTGGGTCCAGCTGAGCGCCTCCTGCTCCGGGTCCCTCCTGTCTCTTCCCTGGCTCCTCCCTCCTTCGTTGCCTCCTTGGTCTCTGTCGGCCGGCCCCCTCCTGGATGTCCGTCCTCCTCCTGAGCCGCCTCCCTAGTTCCCACCCGCCCCTCCCCTTTGGATGTTTCAACGGTGCGAGGACGCACCTTCCGGGAGGGGGGCGATATGTCAGGATTGTGGACTGTTTTGTGTGTGTTTTGCTCCCCGTGTGACCCAGTTTCCCCATGTTAATTGTGTTAATTGATCCCAGGTGTGTCTCCTTAGTTCCCTGATTATCCTATGTTTAAAAGCCCCAGTCCTTCTATGAATGTTTGTCGGTCGTTGAATTGTCTTCCCTGTCCGTGATGTGTTTCCTGTGCCTCCCATGCTCCTAGTTGGATTAAAGATTCTCGTGTTTGTGAATTCCTCGTCTCCTGGTCTCCGTGCTCCCGGGCAGAGTGTGACAAATATAACAATTATTATACATAATAATAAAGTAATTAATATTAATAATATTTTGCAATATTACTGTTTATACTGTATTTTTGACTAAATAAATGCAGATGCAGCTCTGGTAAGCATTAGTGACTTCTTTCAAAAACCTTTAAAAATAACCAAACTTTGAAATGGTACATATTGAAAAATGAAAAAACAAGGCATAGGCCTATTTTACTGCGATGAAAGAGTTTCCATTTGCATACACTCTCAAAAAATCACATTGCAGTGTGCTATGTACATCATTAAAATACATGAACCAAAATATAATACACGGTTATGCTGCATTTCATAATGAAACACATTTTTGTCACAATACAAAAGGATATGTCTGTGTCCTTTGTTGAACTCCTTCAGTTTCACGATGACTGTCTGAACATGTGCCATAAAAGGAACAACGCCTGTTTATTGGTTACATCAAATAATCTCTGAGATAACAAACACATAAACTGCAGATTCTTCTTCTCTCAAAATTAAAAAAAAAGAAGCATTTGCTTGCCAGGTATACTCTTAAACATCAAGCTTCCAAAGGGGGGTTTCATAATAATGCCAATGAAAGAACCATTTTTGACTCCCCAAAGAGCCTGTCAATGAACAATGTTTTCTTAGTGTTAAGAACATTTTATTAATCTAAAAATGGAATGTAAATGTTCCATGGATGTTAAGGCTACTTTCATAGATGCCAAAAAGAATCCTTATTTTTAAGAGTTTACAAAGCTTTCCACCTTTTCCAGAGGCCACAACTCAAGTCAATAAGAGTTGTGCCATCACCTGCTCGAGGATGAAGTGCTCAAGAGTGGCAGATTGTAATTAATAGCTGCTAGTTTTCTCCAGTTATGAATATCTTCTAACCGAATCAAAAGCTTCTAATAAGCTAAAGCCTCTGTGGCTAGTGCCAGCCCATTCTGCGGACCAATTTCAGCCTGTCAGGGGACTTCGGTGCCTTTGCTGTTGCCCTCTCTTCTGTTTATCCTCCAAGTTTCTGTAACACGAGGAGGGAAAGGATTTAAAAAGAAAGATGTTGACAGCTATGAATATTGCAGTTCCTAAAGCTCAGAAAGACAGGCAGACACAACACATCACATTTCAGAGTGTGCTTGTAACACTATACAAGAGCCCTCTCTTCTTTTCACTTACACATCCTCCAGGTCTATTGTAATCATTCCTTGAGACGGTAACCATTTAAGCCATTAATTTCACAGTTTAAGCCACAAGAACATATTCTTCCCACGGATCTTAAGAGCCGCCTAGCCATTCTATTCTAAGCTTAGAAAGATTGATTATCACTGCTTCTGGATATTTTGGCATGATGCAAGGCTACACAAAGCTGTCGTAACATAAAGAAATGCCATGTGGCAGAAAAGGTAACACTTGAATTCATCTATCTTATTTCAACACGCTCGAAATACTGAAGTGAGATATTGACTTAATAAGATACTGAAAACTGACTTCACCCAAAAATTTAAATACTGTCATCATTTACTCACCCTTATGTCATTCCAAATCTGTATGACTTGTTTTCTGTGGAACATACAAGAAGATATACTGAAGAATGTTGGTAACCAAACCATTTCAGTTCCCTTTGACTACCATTTATTTGGACAAAAAATACAGTAAAATTCAATTGGAATTAAAACAGTTTGGCTTCACAGACAGTCATACAGGTTTGGAGCAACATGAGGGTATTGAGTAAATGATAACATAATTTTTTTTTTGGATGGTGTAACGTAATAAAAAACTTAATATTAATATGTAATTTAAAGAAATAGTTTAATTTAGCTCAAAGGGAATCATTTATGGTTTTATAGGGAATTTGAACATCACTGTTACAGCGATTCACTGAACGAGCCGTATAACAAACTCTGCACTGGATATTAAAATCCAAAATATAGTGAAAACACTATTAAATAGCACAGTAACAAGATCGGCAGTTTAAGACATTAACTTGTGAGCCCAAAACACAAGATACTTCTCTTTTCAATATAAATAAGGCTTTATTTATATAAATCTAAGACATAAACTAATCTAACACATGAACACAAGCATTCACACATTCACACGTTGCAGAAAGAGAGAAAGTGAGGAAAAGATGAGTTTAAGAGAATGAAAATGTGATATCCCAAGTTTACAGCAATATGTGCTATTGCATAGACCTGAACAACCATCAATCACTTATTTAACCCTCGCTTTGAGTTTCTCAATGAGGATAAAATTTGTATTAAATGCATCAATTCAGTTAGAATCTGGAGGTGTTACTTGCTTGCTTTGCCTGTGTTAAGGGGTTTCCTAACCCGATGGAGTTGTGGCTGGTAGAAGTTTTGAGGCGGTCATAAACTCCAGTTTAACTCGGAGACGAGGCGTGGTGGCAAAACTTAACTGAGTACACAAAACTCACAACGGAAAAGAAAATAAATTAAAGTATCAGAATCAGAATCAGAATGAGCTTTATTGGCCAAGTATGTTTACACATACAAGGAATTTGTTGTAGTGACAGAAGCTCCACAGTTCAACAGAAAGACAGTAACAGGACAGGACACAGGTAATAAAACAAAATAACAAGAAATAGCCAATAACCAATGTACAAAGCAGCAAAAAAAAAAAAATATATATATATATATATATATATATAATATAGGCGACTATGTATGTACAGGTCAAGTATGTGCAAATTAGAAATGAGAAAAATAAAAATAAAATAAGTGAGTGTGGTGAATGGATAATGAATTAGTTGTGTGTTCCACGTTTATTTATTTAGTGTTCATGAGATGTATTGACTGAGGGAAGAAACTGTTCCTGTGTCTGGTCGTTCTGGTGCACAGAGCTCTGTAGCCGACGGTAACAGTTCAAAGAGGGAGTGTGCTGCATGTGAGGGGTCCAGAGTGATTTTGCCAGCCCTTTTGCTCACTCTGGAGAAGTACAGTTCTTGGAGAGTGGGGATGGTTGTACCAATGGTTTCGCTCAGCAGCCCGGACTACCCTCCATAGTCTTCTGAGGTCAGATTTGGTAGATGAGCTGAACCAGACAGTTATTGAGATGCAGAGGATGGATTCAATGATGGCAGAGTAGAACTGATTCAGTAAGTCCTGTGGCAGGTTGAACTTCCTCAGCTGGCGAAGAAAGTACAACCTCTGCTGGGCCTTCCTGACAATGGAGTCAATGTGAATATCCCACTTCAGGTCCTGAGAGATGGTGGTGCCCAGGAATCTGAATGACTCCACTGCAGTCACAGTGCTGTTCATGATGGTTCATGATGGTGAGCACTGTGACTGCTCTTCCTGTAGTTCGTATTTGTTTTGTCTTCCTCTTGTTTGTATGTAGCGGATGGCTTAGCTTTCAATTTTGTTACGGGAAAGGATGAAGCTGATTGGCTGGTTCTTGTCACATGTCCCATGGTGCACCTCCTGGTTCTGAAAAGTTTAGATGTTTCTAATTTAATTTTCTATCTGTTAGATTGTGTTTTATTAACGTCTACACCTACCCCAGCCCTAAACTTACTCTTTATAATAATGAAATAATAATTATTGTTGTACAGTGTGACAAATTACGCTGTATTTATGTGCGCATGCCCAGTAGCGCCAAACATATACCTTATAGCCTTGACTCATCTGAACGCCTTTGATTGGCCATTGCATTAATAAACTCAATGGAATCGTATGTTGTAATGCTCACCACTGTTAAAAAAATAAATAAAAATAAATACATTTGTTGGCCCTAATATGCACAGTTAATTATTCATTTATTTATCACAAGTAATCATCATTGCAAAAAAAAAGGACTATTTCATGCAGGACTATTATTACAAAGGCAAAATCAATGCAAATCAGTGGATATGTCTATGATATACACAATTATTATAAAGCAGTATAATATATATATATAATATATTATATATAATATTGTATAACAATACTGTTACACTATAATAAAAAGACTGAAAATGTGAAGTTGCAATTTATGGAGAGAGAATTGTGTCTTTATTACATGCGCGAAAATAAATGATCCGAGAGAAAAAAAAAAGTTTGAGAGAAAAAGTTATCACACTGATAGCAAAAAAGCATTTCATGAGAGAAAAAAAAAATATTTGAGAGAAAAGGTTTTCATACCAATAGCAAAAAATAATAATATTTGAGACCAAAAAAAGTTTTGAGAGAAAGTATTTTCTCATAGAACATAAAAAAATATACATTTGAATTTTTTTTCATTATTTCTGAGAAATAAAATCTCTCTCAAAATACTTTTTTTTTCTCTCATGAAATGCTTTTTTGCTATCAGTGTGATAACTTTTTCTCTCAAACTTTTTTTTTTCTCTCGGATCATTTATTTTCGCGCATGTAATAAAGACACAATTCTCTCTCCATACAATTCAGCTTGTGTGAAATTGCTATACACAGCAAAAAATCCAGAGTGAAATTAACTCTCCTGGGAGTACATGTGAGACCACACTCAAGAGTGTGAAATAAGAGTGTTAAATTAACACTGAAGCAGAGTTAAAGTTAATGAGGTAATTAAGAGATTCGTTGAGTGGTGATTGACCATTATTTAAGACACCTGATGTTAACGAGCAGAATCACCAAAGACGAAAATCACAATATCTGTGTCACCATTATTGTGGTCAGCGTTTACTTTAGTTGGGCTCTCGACCCTTGCATTTTTGAAGTTAGATTTTGTTTGGCTGCTGTAACTAGTGGTGGGCAGAGTGAGGCTTCGAGAGTAGCCCCAGAGTGCATACTAGATGATGGGGCTGGGCGACACATTAAGGTGGGATGACGTGTTGCTCCACCCACCCCCAGTTTCGTTGGTTTATAATATAGCAGAGCTTATTGGTGTAGACGTTTGCGCATGAGCTTTCTTTTATATATGTTTTTATGAATGATCTACGCTGTTTGGCTGTACTACAGAAATATTAAGTGCTAACAACAGCGATTTCAGTTAGAATGAATTAGCAAATGTGTGTTTTTTTTATTTATTTATGACGAATTAAGATTAAGTTTCTGTCAAACGCTTGGTGAAGGCATCTCCGAGTACTTCGGGCAGAACAGAGCTGTGTAATATGAGCGGCTCACGAATTAAGTCTGGCGAATAAATTCTTAATTCGTGGCCATGATATAGTCCTACCTATGCTACAGCACGTTAAATGAAGTCAGATAGTATTGCACTTTTCACAGTACACAAAGTACTCATTGAGCAGTTTTAGCTGGGCGATGTTGATAAAAATGATCCTCTATTTGAGATTTCGCTGTTTTGTAGTCAGAATCAGAATCAGAATGAGCTTAATTGCCAGGTATGTTTACACATACAAGGAATTTGTTTTAGTGACAGTAGCTCCACAGTGCAACAGAATGACAAGACAAGACACAGATAATAAAAAGAATAATATACAAATATACAAAATAGACCATGTACAAAATAGCAAAAAACACAATATATATAGATAGTGTATATAGATATGTGCATAACTGTACATAATTGTCTGTATTATATATTGTGTTTTTTGCTATTTTGTACATTGTCTATTTGTATATTATTCTTTGCCCATTCATTATTTTAGGATCGGTGGATAAGCACAAACTTAGGAAATGATGATCATTCCCTGTAGTTCAGTAAAACATAGGACAAACACGCAAATGGTTTTATTTTAAAGAACAACTGTGGTGACATAAGACAATAATACCAAATAGCCCATCAGCGTGAACTGGGGTTTTATGTGTGGATAATGGGAATGAAAACCTTAATACTTAAACCTTAAAATGAACAATATTTTATTATTATCATTATTATTATTTTGCATATAGGCCTATTTAAAATTTTTTTGTTTACTAAACCAGCTGTTATTAAATCTGACCTACAGCAAATATTATTATTAATGTGCTTTAGTGCATATTTAAGCAATAAATGTTCATATATGTTCTCTGTAACATTTTTATTTATACCTTTATATATAGGCTATTCACAAATTAAATTACTGGTTTTGTGGCTCAATCCTTTAAAAAGAATCAGGAATCACTGTACTATATTAGACCTACTGATTTTAGATTTTTAGTAGGCTAATTATTATAGTCATTATATCTTTAATAAATAAAAAAAATATTAATCACAGAGACGGTCTCTTTTACTCATTGAAAGTGCTCACGTATATTGTACAGATTTACAGCTCTGAGTGATTTAATATTGGATAGTTCTGCAGGTCTACATATGGCTGCAATGATCGAGTGTTAATGAATCTAAATTCATCCCATACACAGCTTAGAACACGCACACAATGAGGGTGTGGATACAGAAATAACTGGATTTTTAAAATCTGATGTTACATGGACACTTATTTACTATAAGATAGGAACCTTTAAAAATGGTAAGAGAATCAATATAGGCTCAAATATTTTATTAAGATATAAACAAGGAAACACCGAGCTTGCCATGAAAACATTTTATTAGCACTTTATAACCTACAAGTTTGTGACGCATTGAGCAATTTGCGTATAAAATCCCAATTTATTCCTGATCTGTGGCCTGCCGATCCTCAAGAAAATATGAATGAAGCGGTATTCAGCCTGAAGAACCAGGAGGTGCTGTCATCAAGAGTTTAAACAATGACTTCATCTGACTAAAATTACCATGGTTACTAATCAGATAATAATTAAGATAGGCCTATGATACAAGTTAGCACATAATATTTTTGTAATATGGCCAAATCAATTACAAAATCGTACACAAAGGAATGCGCATGCTCAGGTCTACACCAATAAGATTCGCCGTGTTATAAACCAATGCAATTGGGGGTGGGCGGAGCGACACGTGTCGCCCCGCCCCAATCTTCCAGATTGCACTCTGGAGTACTTGGGCTTCGAAGTATTTCGATACCTGTCTCTACACCTAGTGGGCATTTTCAAGTATTGCTCTGAAACAACGTCGACAAAGAAACAATTGAGCGAACTGACGAATTGTAATGTATGTTGTGTCAGTGAAGCCACCAGGTGATACGGGGGAGTGGTTAGTGTGCTCGATTGCAATGATGTCTCCATGGGTTCGGATTCTCGTTGAAGCAGTCACTTTTACAAAATTATAATAAACAATTAAAATGTGTGTTTTTATTGTTCTCTTCTTGTAAAGTTTTGAAACATCGGTCTGACATCTGAATGAACACTTTGTGAATAAGTGTTACTTTGGTAACGACAAATAGACAATAAAATACATCAAGCCACAATGTCTTCCTTTTTTTAAATATAGAGATTTTTATTTAAAAATATTAATTGTTCTGCTGTTGATGAACTTAGCCTACTTCTTTTTTTACATAGAATTTCTCCAGCCTTTGAAAAAATCATCTCACAAGGGACACTTGTCGCTGGCATGCACAGATACTTTTTAGCTAGAACGTACAGAGTAGGAAAAATAACTGCTTTCTCCTTCCAGTACTTTAGGGGATCTTCCATTCTGGGCAGAAATTCATCTGTGAGGTACTTTTTTAATTCCACTGTGGCATCAGCTGTAGCACTGTATGTTGTGTGGGATTCACGTACACGATTATCAAAAAGTTCCCATAAACAGTCCTGGCTTTCAGCTGGTGTTGTTGATGATGATGATGGACCTGATGCTGACCATTGTGACTGATTGAACAAGTGAAAATAGCAATTAGTTACAAAGTCTAAACTCATGTCATATATGAAGTTAAATAATTATACAGATGATATAACTCTATAAAATTAGATGAAGATTGAAAGTGCTCACCATGAGTTGGTGAGTTTGAACGCATCAGCGAAACGCACTCCAGTGTGAGGTGTTTTTCAGCCTCCTGGCCTTTGGCAGGATTTCAAAAAGCCACAATTTTGAATCTTGGGACCAGCAGTGTAGCCAATGCCAAGGCTCTGAATGACTCATACCCGCCACATCAGGACTGCAGACCTTCTTGCAGGTGTGAGCCTGTGCAAAACAGGAGCAAACTATATTAATTATATTAATGACAACAATATGACACTTATGGCCAATAACATTATGTTATTGAAACAGTATGGTCATTGTGGCTTACCTAATTGTACAGTTGATTCCTGCTTTGCAAGGCCTATTTTCTCTACAAGCTTGTGCTGCAACATCCTGTAAAGTGGTATGAGTTTTGAGGCTGATATTCTCTGTTCCTCTGACAACTCTGTTGTAGCAAGTTTAAATGGTTGCAGTAATGACAGTGATTCTTGAATTATGTCGTACTCAGAACTTGTCAGCAGAGCAGTATCACAGTTTAAATTGGAAATAGCAGCAGCCACTGGCTCTTGTAGATCATATAAGCGTTGCAGCATGTCAAAAGTACTGTTCCATCTCGTTTCAACCTCCTGTATCAGTTTCAGAGTTTGTCTGCCCATCAAGCCCTGCATCTCCACAAGTTTGTCCTTTGCTTTGCAGCTGGAGTGGGGTTTCATCTAGGGCCTTTTTCACAATCAAATTTAAGTTATGTGCAAAACATTGGATATGTCGAAGCTTCAGTAGCTGGGCACTTAAGATCATGTTGGATGCATTGTCAGTCACCATACACTGAACTTTGGAGGTAATTCCCCACTCAGACATGAGCAAGGTTTTAGCCTCCATGAGATGCTGGGCTGTGTGGGTTTGGTAAAACCTCCTTACACCCAATATAACAGTTACCATTTTTGCTTCTGGTGTAATGTAGTGACAAGTTACACCAAGATATCCGTCCATATTGATGGATGACCACATATCAGCCGTAAGACTAACAAATTCTGCCTTTTGTAGGTCTCTCATTGTCTTCTCCTTGGTGCTGTTATACCTTTCAGTGACTATCATTTTAAGTGCCTTCCGGGATGGGAGGACATAGCTTGGATCAAGCTTGTTCACAAAGGCCCTGAAACCCATATCCTCCACAATAGTGAAGGGCTGCAAATCCTTCACCACCATGTCTACAAGAGCCTCATCCAATTCCTTTTGTCTGCCTTATAAAAGAGAAGAGTAAAACTTATTTTCAGTCAAATACATTTAAATTATTTAGATTGAAATAGTCCACAGCTATAAAGACTAATCTGTTGGTTCATTAGTTTGAAACCTTCCTGAACAAAGAAGTGTGTATATACACACACACACACACATACATACATACATCCATACATATGAATATAGAACTATATTGAATACATTGGCTAAGTTTGTGAGGTGCTATTTTTAAATATTCTCAGTGAAACTATTTTTAACATGATTGTTAATTGTGATTGGGATGTTAAGTTGTAGGGCTTAGGTTGACATAGGCCTAAATCTTTTTAAAAATATGGATTTTCTAAACAGTGTCTCAATACTTTGTGATCTGACTTAGATTTCATACAATGCATACCTTGCTTAGATGGCCCAGCGGTGCCAATAGGCGGCCTAGGTGCAGGAGCAATGTTACAATCCTCTGCACCCCCCAAAAGGGCAGGATGAGTGCTCCTCAAATGGCGCATAATGGATGACGTATTATTACAGTAGGCTAGCTGCCTATCACAATACATACATCTCACTTTATTTTGTGTTTCCAAATGGAAATGCTCCCACACCACAGAGGGCCGGCATCTCTTGTGTGGAGCTTCCATTATTATGTAATTTCAATATGAAATAATCTATCTATCAACTAGACTATGATATTGTCACGAATCCTGGCCATGCTCTTCCGTTAACCCGCCACCAGATGTCACTCACTCACCACATGGACTCGTACACCACACAGCACACTGGACTACAGTTCCCACAATCCATTGCACTGACGACACGCAGCTGATTACACGGATCACACAGCTGAATTCACTGATCACCCCATCACACACACTATTTAACCTGGGACTTCCTCCTGCTCTTGGCCGAGTATTGTTAGCATTTATCTCTCTCCTAGCGATAGCTACTTTACAGAGTCATAGTCATAGTCATAGTCATAGTCATAGTCATAGTCATAGTCATAGTGATAGTCATAGTCATAGTCTTGCCTTGTCTTTGTTGCCGTGTCTGACCCTGCCCATGTTTCCTGGATTTACCCTTCGCCTCTGCCGTTTGGACTCTGTTCACTCCCCGTTTGGATTATTGCTCTCGTGTCTGGATTATCTCTCTGCCTTGCCCTTTTGGATACTGTTCGCCGATCGTCGACCCACGCTTGCTCCACGGATTGCTGTCTTGCCTCTGCCATACCTGTTTGCTGTCTCCCGACCCTGCCTGTATGACCATGTTTTATAATAAAGCTTTGCACATGGATCCGCACCTCTCACGTCTCGTCAGCCCCGTAACAGATATCCTATCTGTAACTTGATGAGTTTGTCACTATCTAACTTATATGAATGTACAGTATATGTATGCCTATATGAATGTATCAGTATATCTATCCTAATTATCTGTCAATGTCTATAGTCTATCTATCAATATCCTAATAATAACTTTTAATGTAGCCTAAATATAATTAACCAAATTACACTATAATTATCACTATATCGCAAAATCTCTCTCCTCTCACAAAAACCCACGAAGTGAAGATGCGTTAACTCTACTTTTATACTTTGTGGGAGTTAGGTTGAGACAGATGTGCAATTGTGTGATTTGTTCCCGACCCTGTCAATCAAACGCCAAATTGGCAGGTATGACACGTCTCGAAACACTTGTGACACGCGCCGGAGCTTCGAATCACCATAGTCACGTGACATGGTTGTTTCGAATCACGCTTCGGAGCAGTGTTTCGAAACATCTGCGCTTCGGGATCTCAACACCGTGTCGAAACATCAGTTTCACGTCAGCCATCCCTAGCCATAACTGAGTTACAACAGAGAGACAAACAAAAAGAAAAAAAGGGGTCATGTGATGTTGGTAATGTTTTTACCAATCATTTTACCTATATCGCCAAACTCATTTAGAACCTAAAACAGTCAGATTTACCTTGTTGATTATAAAAATCCTGTTATTCTACAGTATTCAATAATTAAAATTATTGAATACTGACAGAATCTTTGACAGTTGTTCTGGTAATTAAAAAAAAAAATGTTTTAGTCACACACAGATATCAAGAATCAGTGTATGAATCTCAACAACGGTGACAAACAGCATAAACAGATCAACTTTAAACATTAGAAAACAAGCTACTAAAAGTCACATAAAAAATTAAATAATAATAATAATAGTAAGAATAAAGGAAATGACTAAGAAAATTCAGCTAATAATTTATTCACACTGCAATGCATCATGGGAGCCATGGATGAAACTGATTGGTGGCACTCAGAATGCACTGCAACATGCTTTTTTTATTGTCACCGTTGTTGAGATTCACAGGTTGATTCTTGATGTTTGTGTGTCTAAATAATAGACTCTTTTCAAAGATTTTCGAGCAAACAACTTTAAGAAATCCCTCAGCTTGTATTGAAAATGCTGGTAATCCTATGCTAATGAATCACAAGACTGCTATAATCAACAATGATCTAAATCAGATATTTGGCTCTGAAGGAGTTCAGAGATTTAGGAAAAACAATATACACACACGCGTTTATCTGTATATATATGTATATACAGGTGCTGGTCATAAAATTAGAATATCATGAAAAAGTTGATTTATTTCAGTAATACCATTCAAAAAGTGAAACTTGTATATTAGATTCATTCATTACACACAGACTGATATATTTCGAATGTTTATTTCCTTTAATTTTGATGATTATAACTGACAACAAATGAAAGTCCCAAATTCAGTATCTCAGAAAATTAGAATATCAATTAAAACGATTTTTCGAAATGTTGGCCAACTGAAAAGTATGAACATGAAAAGTATGAGCATGTACAGCACTCAATATTTAGTTGGGGCTCCTTTGGCCTGGATTACTGCAGCAATGCGGCGTGGCATGGAGTCGATCAGTCTGTGGCACTGCTCAGGTGTTATGAGAGCCCATGTTGCTCTGATAGTGGCCTTCAGCTCTTCTGAATTGTTGGGTCTGGCGTATTGCATCTTCCTCTTCACAATACCCCATAGGTTTTCTATGGGGTTAAGGTCAGGCGAGTTTGCTGGCCAATCAAGGACAGGGATACCATGGTCCTTAAACCAGGTACTGGTAGCTTTGGCAGTGTGTGCAGGTGGCAAGTCCTGTTGGAAAATGAAATCTGCATCTCCATAAAGCTTGTCAGCAGAAGGAAGCATGAAGTGCTCTAAAACTTCCTGGTAGACGGCTGCGTTGACCTTGGACCTCAGAAAACACAATGGACCAACACCAGCAGATGACATGGCACCCAAACCATCAATGACTGTGGAAACTTAACACTGGACCTCAAGCAACGTGGATTATGTGCCTCTCCTCTCTTCCTCCAGACTCTGGGACCTTGATTTCCAAAGAAAATGCTAAATTTACTTTCATTAGAGAACATAACTTTGGACCACTCAGCAGCAGTCCAGTCCTTTTTGTCTTTAGCCCAGGCAAGACGCTTCTGACGCTATCTCTTGTTCAAGAGTGGCTTGACACAAGGAATGCATACGTCTGTGCGTGGTGGTTCTTGAAGCACTGATTCCAGCTGCAGTCCACTCTTTGTGAATCTCCCCCAGATTTTTGAATGGGTTTTGTTTCACAATCCTCATCAGGGTGCGGTTTTCCCTATTGCTTGTACACTTTTTTCTACCACATCTTGTCCTTCCCTTCGCCTCTCTATTAATATGTTTGGACACAGACCTCTGTGAACAGCCAGCCTCTTTAGCAATGACCTTTTGTGTGTTGCCCTCCTTGTGCAAGGTGTCAATGGTCGTCTTTTGGACAACTGTCAAGTCAGCAGTCTTCCCCATGATTGTGTAGCCTACAGAACTAGACTGAGAGACCATTTAAAGGCTTTTGCAGGTGTTTTGAGTTAATTAGCTGATTAGAGTGTGACACCAGGTGTCTTCAATATTGAACATTTTCACAATATTCTAATTTTCTGAGATACTGAATTTGGGACTTTCATTAGTTGTCAGTTATAATCATCAAAATTAAAGGAAATAAACATTTTAAATATATCAGTCTGTGTGTAATGAATGAATCTAATATACAAGTTTCGCTTTTTGAATGGTATTACTGCAATAAATCAACTTTTTCATGATATTCTAATTTTATGACCAACACCTGTATATATACTTTTTCTATTTTCTTGTTTGTCTGTCTTTTATAATTCTGTTATGACATCAAAGCAAAATCTAACTTTAAAAATATAAGGGTCAAAAGCCCAACTAAAGTAAACACTGACCACTATAATGGTGACATAGAAATTGTGATTTTCGTCTTTGGTGATTCTACACGTTAACATCAGGTGTCTTAAATAATGGTCAATCACCACTCAATGAATCTCTTAATTACCTCATTAACTTTAACTCTGCTTCAGTGTTAATTTAACACTCTTAACACTTTCACACTCTTGAGTGTGGTCTCACATGTACTCTCAGGAGAGTTAATTTCATTGCTGTGTACCTAAAGTAAATAAAATGTAAATAAAGTAAATAAAAATAATTTGATCCTACAGCTCTAAACTTGGTCCTAGAGGGCCGGTGTCCTGCAGAGTTTAGCTCCAACCCTAATTAAACACACTTGAACCAGCTAATCAAGCTCTTACTAGACACACCAGAAGCTTCCAGATAGGTATAAGCCAGTTGGAGCTAAAGTCTGCAGGGCATTGGCCCTCCAGGATCTAGTTTGAAGACCCCTGTCCCACAGAGTTGTTACTTTGCACATGCTTTTTGATCATTACAAATAATAATGCAAAAGTATTTTCTTAGAATAGAAGATATGCTGTGTCTCGCATCACATACATTATCAATAATTGAGTATGTGGTCTTGAAGAGGATCCTTTTTTTCTCTCATTTGGACTCGGTCTCGACTAGTCCTGGTCTTGGACTTGTCTTGGACTCGACAAAGCTGGACTTGACTCCAGCTCTAGTTTGCGGCCAGTCACTTCTTCCATTGTGTAGCAATTCTTGGATGGGGACTCCGTTCTGCTCAGTGATGCTGATGAGGGCTCCGCTTTTCTTGGCTCTAATTCCTTTTCAGGTGGTCTTCCAGAGCATTTATTTTAGAGTCTTTGTTTTAAAGTCAATTTTGGCTTTCTCTAGTAGCTGTTGTGCAGACTGTCGATGTCTTCTCATGTCTTTATGGGAAGCGTTTAGTTCTTGTCTGTTACGTTTAGCAACTGCAAGGGCTTCTTGGAGCTGTTAAATTTTTCCTTTGTTTCCTGCTTCACTCCGTCTGGTAAATTGAATTTATCCTGGGTTTTCACGTCGAGCTTGTCTGTGCAGTGTGAGATGTGCAATAGCTCTCTCAGGAACTCAGTGGTCTGATGCCTGAAATCATCCTGGACTTTCACTGCCAGCTTGTCTATGCGGCTTTGGGCATGTGTCAGCTCCTTCTGACGATGGGTGCTGTGCTTGTCGCTTAGTGTCAGCTGGGCTGTGAAGGCATAGCTTAGGGAACTGACGGCCTTGTTTAGCTCCCCATGGTGGTGATTCTAGCTTGTCAGGAGTCTCTTCCGAATCGTGACTATTACTCAGAATATTAAAAATTAAATGGTCTTGTGGGTGAGACTATCTGTAATGCCTCTTAGCCAGGTGTTCACATCTCCTTCTTGGGCAATGGGGTTTGCAGTCTGTGACATGCTGGCAGACTGGAAAGTGAGGACTGACACAGATCTGTATGGTGTTATAGGCCCCTATGTGGTGAAACAGCCAAGTGTCATTTCAGTGATTGCAAACCCAAAGTGGAGTGTGTTGTAGTGGGGCTTTGTGGTTCCAATTTGCTGTTCAGAATTGACAGCAACCTGACATGCTCTGACATATTCTGCCACATCTTGCTGTATGCCAGCCCCGTATGCCACTTGTTTTAGTGTCTCATAAGTGTCTCTGGTACTGTGGTGTCCAGCACATGGTGTGTTGTGGGCATACATTAACCTGAACCCCCTTTGTCACTGTGGCACCACAAGCTTTGGCATAGTGTGGTCATCGGGGACATATTATAGGATGTTGCTCAGCACACGCAGCATGTGTTTGAAGTCATGCAGCAGTCTGAGAGCTGGAGCAGCAGCCAGTTTAGTCAATGTGATAGGGTGGTAGGAGAGGTCAGGAAGGTGGCAAAGAATAAGTGTCATTGATCAGTCAGAGGTTTGCATTTAGGCAATGCCATACATGGATAGTTATTAGTTTAATGCCAGGGCTACGAAGTGGGTACCATGGAAGTAAAAGTTGGTCTCCTGTTGGTTATTGCTGCCATGTCATGGGTGGGTCTTGGTTGAGACCATAGCTCACCACGCAATGCACTTGTGATGTTGTTGCATGCCTGAGATGGGTGTTGGTGCTTGACTGGCTACTTGTTCATTGTGGCAAACTCATCTTTTTCCTAGCCAAGGAGGTGGCGTGTGAAGCTGAGCTTGGCATAAGTCGTGAGTCTAGTGAGTCGATGCGATTTTAAAGAGTGATCAGGATGGCTGTCACTTGTACTGTGATGACTGGGAGACCAGCTTGAAGTGTTGCTGTGGGAGCACCCCCTCTGGGCACACCGTACCTCAACATTGCATCCTTAAAAGGCCATTGACCATGTGGCTTTGGGTGCGTTGGTTCCCTGTACTGATGCTTTGGCTGTTGGGGGCCATTACAGGTTGGCGGCACGTCTCTGTGATCACTTTCCATGTTCCATTGTAACTGGAAAATCGCTGGATGGTTCGTGAAGTGAAGGGCTCTTTTGTCATCTGAGTAGTTAGTGCTCCGGTGGGAGCAGTGTTCTGCTGAAGTGGGCAACCCCCCTTTAGTTCTGGCCATGTTGTTGGTGTAGAACAGGACTAAGGCAGTAGTTGGTGAATCCAGCTGTCAGATGAAATTCCTTGGGATGAGAGTAAATCAGGCATGGTGTAGAGTGCAGATGCCATTTGAGTTCGATGATGTAATGTGGATCGTGGTTGTATCTCTTTATTAGTTCTACTGGATCTTAGCGCTGCGTTCGACACTATCGACCACAACATTCTTTTAAATAGACTAGAACACTTTGTTGGCATTAGTGGAAGTGCATTAGCATGGTTCAAATCGTACTTATCTGAACGCCATCAGTTCATAGCAGTGAATGAAGAGGTATCAAATTGATCAAGTGCAGTACGGAGTACCTCAAGGCTCAGTACTAGGGCCGTTACTTTTCATGCTTTACCCTTGGGAGATATTATCAGGAGACATGGTGTTAGCTTTCACTGTTATGCTGATGATACTTAGCACTATATTTCTTCACGGCCCAGTGAAACACACCAAATTGAGAAACTAATGGAATGCCTAGTCGATATAAAAAACTGGATTAAGAGTAACTTCTTACTGCTAATTGTTAATTATCAGACCTAAAAACCCCACATGTAATAACCTAGAACACTATCTAACACTTGACGGCTGCTATGTCAATTCTTCTTCATCAGTTAGGAACCTAGGTGTGCTGTTTGATAGAAATATTTCATTTGAAAGCCATGTAGCATCTGTAAAACTGCGTTTTTCCATTTCAAAAACATATCTAAATTGTGACCTATGCTCTCAACGTCAAATGCAGAAATAGTAATTCATGCGTTTATGACCTCAAGGTTAGACTATTGTAATGCTTTATTGGGTGGTTGTTCTGCACGCTTGATCAACAAATTACAGTTAGTCCAAAATGCAGCAGCTAGAGTCCTCACCAGGAATTACGACCATATTAGCCCGGTTCTGTCAACACTGCATTGGCTCCCCATGAAACATCGTATAGATTTTAAAATCTTGTTAATTACTTATAAAGCCCTGAATGGCTTAGCTCCTCAGTACTTGAGAGAGCTCTTATCACATTATAGTCCTCCATGTCTGCTGCATTCTCAAAACTCTGGCCATTTGATAATACCTAGAATTTCAAAATCGCCTGTGGGCAGCAAATCCTTTTCCTATTTAGTACCCAAACTCTGGAACAATCTACCTAATACTGTTCGGGAGGCAGACACACTCTGTCAGTTTAAATCTAGATTAAAGACACATTTATTTAACCTGCCTTACACATAACACACTAATACACTTCTATTATTCAAATCCATTAAAGGATTGTTAGGCTGCATTAATTAGATCAACCGGAACCGGGAACACTCCCCATAACACATGATGCACTCGTTACATCATAAGAAGAATGGCATCTACGCTAATATTTGTCTGTTTCTATTCAGCTTCTCAGTCCGTGTCTGGATCAGATGGTGGATCGGCGCCGGGAGATGATGTATGTGACCCTGATCGTCGGCGAAGGCCGGACACCTGGATGAGCCCCGGGAACATGTCCCCTGTCACCGTAGCCACTCGATCCGGTCCGTATCCAGCCCAGATGGTCACTGCAGTCACCAGATCCAGTCCGTATCCAGATCAGATGGTGGATCAGCACCCAGAGACGACCTCTACAGCCCTGAACGTCAGCGGAGACCAGGACACCGAGATGAGCGCCAGAGACCGATCCCCAGTGAGGACCCCGCCACTTAGACAGCCATCGGGAAAGATGACCACTGGAACCAGTTGAGCCCTTACAATTTGACTTTGCTGCAGTTGGAATTGAACTGCTGGTTCGTTTGGCCAGAGGAGAACTGGCCCCCGACTGAGCCTGGTCTCTCCCAAGGTTTTTTTCTCCATTCTGTCACCGATGGAGTTTTGGTTCCTTGCCGCTGTCGCCTCTGGCTTGCTTAGTTGGGGACACTTCATTTCCAGCGATATCGTCGACCTGATTGCAAAGACACTATTTAAACTGAACTGAGCTGGATGCTGACAATAATGAAATGCCTTTAAATGAAAATCTTTTTTTTTTATCTTTTAATTTTACATTATTGACACACTATTTTCCTTTTTTGATATTGTGCAGTTGCTTTGACACTATTTACATTGTTAAAAGCGCTATATAAATAAAGGTGACTTGACTTGGTCTTGAGTGAGTCCACATAGTTGACATTAGCTCTACATCATTGCCTCTTGTGAAGAGCAGCTTTGGCACTGGCAGTTGTCGGCAGGTGCAGTGTGTCTCTTAGAAAAAGGGGGTGTGGCTCAGAGTGTGGCCAGGTTCCCTCCCTTCCCTTGAAGGTGTGTGGTTATGGGTTTAGACACGCTGTCTGTGTGTCACACTGTCACTGTCTGTTCCCATTTTGTGTATGCTGGTACTGCAGTCTCATATTTTTACCAGAGTAAACCTCTGGTATGGTCTGGGCGGAAGTTCTTGCACTTTACAGGGCTTCCCCAGGGGGTTGCAAGGTCTGCAAGAACCAAGAAGTAGTAGGTTGAGCATTAGTTATTTTACTTCAAGTTAAGACACAGGTGTCCTTGGCAGTCACCATGGTTGACAACAGGACCTAATAGGAAACTTGTGCACTTGCTTGCGAAGGCAGGTCTGGTGCGTGCTCGGTGAGTGCTTTGAAGCGTGTGAGGCTTCAGGCCATGTCCTCATGGCTGGCTGTGAGATTTTCCCGTGACCTCAGTGATTTGACAGTCTGTCTGGGTGACCTGTCTAGCTGGAGTGGCAGGGTTCTCGCACTTCAGCCCGGGGTTTCGGCTGTCTCAATTTCAGCAAAGGGTCAATGTGACCCAGCAGCTCTTTATCACTGAGAAGGTGGTATGCATGTATGACTGCATGTTCAGTGCACACCTTTGGGCCTTAAGAGTTCAGTTCTATTTCTGAGCTTCAGCTTGGGGTCTGTCAAAGAGTTGGGAGTGACATAAAAGTTGGATTAACTCGAGTGTCACTAGAGCTTCAAGTCTCGCCTTGTTTTCCAACATGCTGTGTCCTTGTTGGTGAGGAACTGTGTCCATTTGGGTTATGTACACGGGGTGTACAGTCTCATGGAGCTGATGGTCAGGTGCAGGGGAGTTGGCTGTGTGTGTATTTTGCCCTGTCGTGGGTGGTCAACCGTCTGCTGATGTGCTGTTTAGGTGCCATGAGCATCTGGCAGTAGGATGGATGTCTCGGTGGTGAGAGACTGTTTGCCAAGATCTGGGCGTTTCTCTTAGTAGGAGGGCTGTGGAGACACAGACAACCAAGCGTGAATACATATGGATGTTTATTAAACTACACTACAGGGGAACATGTAACATTGAACTAGACACAAACATACACACATTAAACATAGATGCCAAGGCACAGAAGGCATGGAGAGAGAGCGAGAGAGAGAGATCGTAATGGCAGGATTTACATATCAGCTAAACACAACCTCAAAGAATCACATCACCTTAATTAAAAAGGGGTCGAAGACTAGAAGCGCATCTAAATAGTTAACAAGCAGTTACTTGCATATTGGTTTTGTTGGTGCTGAGTAAAATGTCCTGCTGCATGTATAATGTGTAGATTCCCGATGAATTCCTTTAGGAGTGAAAGCTTCATCATTCCAGCCATGGGTTGATTGGTCCAAAGTGAATCGCCAAAGTTACTGGACTTAAAAATGCCAGAAGCTTGGACTCCCCCAGAAAGGGGAGCCGCGAGATTTCCAAGGTGATATGCGTGTCTCCAGGGCACTGAAAGAGAAAGAAGAGAAGAGCTTGCCTTTTGTGTGTGGGAGAAGTTTTATCTGGTTTCCCTGTAACACCCATTTTGGTTAGTTTGACCAATAACAAGGCACATAGTTTCAGCAGGAAAGTGTTTCTTTGTTCCACTTGACATCTCATTTGTATGTTTTAGGACTGTTCTGCTCAATCGGTGTAATTCTTCCCACAGTGCAGTAAAAATAGTATGATGCATTTCACGATCTCACGGTGTATATCATTGTTTGAGAAATAAAGAGCAGATAATTTTGATATCAATAAAGATACATCTAAAAGATATTAAACCAGAGATACATTCATACACCTGAATATGAGTGTTTAGAGCTTACTAATACAAATAACGAGTGGTCACTAGGCTAATATAATAAGGAAACATAAAAACAACACATGCCTATACCAGATACCTTTGTAACTGATTAATTATGGTCTAAATAAAGGAAATGTCTCTATGCGTGTGTGTTATGTGTGTTCTAATTGTGGAGGTAGTCCACTGGTCAGCCAGGCCGTTGGTGTCTGGTATCGAGGGTCACTTAGTTCTCTGGAATGTGTTTGAAGTCCGATGGAGAGAAAAGATAGTTCTCTGTTTAGTATCTTTTTGACAATGGGGGGGCAACCATTGGCAATTTAGCACCCATATAAAGGTCGAATGTGGGGCCAGGTCTGTGAATTATATGCAAATGTCAAAAGGCTAAAAGGGGTCTCTTAAGACATAAAGTCCCAATGACCATCAAGAATCACATTAAATCGCATTTGGTCTCGTACTGTATCGCATATCTTGTTAGTCTGAGCTTGCTTGGCCATTTGTTGTGATAAACAGGAAAGTGTGTTCAAACACTAGCAGAAAACAGTGTAAATAAATAATCTTTGAGAGAAGCAGTCAATCAGCAGAAGTTAAAATCAGCTCGTAAGTGTATTTACTTGTGTCATTAGTGTTTAGCGCAGTTGCCGTTGCTAGGAAACACTTGTTTTGTTTACTGCGTTGAGACTTGCTGAAATCGCGTTTGGTCTCGTACTGTATCGCATATCTCGTCAGTGTCTGTGCTGGCTTGGCCATTTGTTGTGATAAACAGAATAGTGTGTTCAAGCACTAGCAGAAGACCATCGACTCTACCATGCGACTCCACCGGGCAGGGAAACCGGCAAGGGATATAAGTACCGCTTTTTATTTCTCCTCTTTCCTACTACTTGTTTCACTTCTGTTTTAGTTTTTGAAACCAATTCTTACTATGTGTTTTCAGATCACTACTACTCGCAAACCACGCATCACAGACTGTAGACGGCGCAATCCTAACAACCTGCGCACTTTGCCTATGCCTGCTAATACATTACTTTCTTTTTCTATTGGTCTCTGGAATTGCCAGTCTGCTGTCAACAAAGCTGATTTAATTACTTCCATTACTAGTCATTCAAGGTTAAACCTCATGGCCCTGACAGAGACCTGGATCAAACCAGAGAACAATGTTACACCTGCAGCACTCTCCAATAATTTCTCCTTTTCCCACACCCCCCATTTGACTGGAAGAGGTGGAAGTACTGGTCTGCTCATCTCTAATAATTGGAAATTTACTCCTTTACCATCTCTGAGTATCAACAGCTCCTTTGAATCACATTCGGTTACTATTACCTACCCTCTAAAAATCAATTTTGTAGTTGTTTATCGTCCTCCAGGACCACTAGGTAACTTTGTGGAAGAATTTTATTTATTGCTCTCAACCTTTCCTGAGGATGGTACTCCCTTAGTTTTACCTGGAGACGTCAACATCCACCTAGATAACCTCAGGCTGCTGACTTCCACACTCTACTTGCCTCTTTTGATCTCAAAAGAGTATGAACTGCGGCTACTCACAAATCAGGCAACCAACTGGACCTTATTTACACAAGACAAGGCTACACTGAACATGCACTGTTTACTCCACTGCACACCTCGGATCACTTCCTCCTCACTCTTAACCTCAACATGATACCTGACACATCACATACCCCTCCCCTCCACATGTCACTTTTCGACGTAACTTGCGTTTACTCTCACCCTCCTGGCTATCTGCTAGGGTTTCATCTTCGCTTCCTTCCCCTAAACAGTTATCATCTCTTGATGCTAACAGTGCTACTGATGCTTTCTGTTCTACTCTGACATCTTGTTTAGATACTTTCTGCCCCTTATCTTCCAGGCCAGCCCGTACCACCCCTTCTGCCCCTTAGCTATCTGATGTTCTCCGCGAACATCATTCTAAACTCAGACCTTAATTTATATCGATCACTACTCTCTGACTTCTCTGCTAATGTTTCCACTGCTAAAAGGACATACTATCATGACAAAATTAACAATTCGCCTAACTCTCGCATGCTCTTTAAAACATTTTCCTCCCTCCTTTGTCCTCCTCCTCCCCCTCCTTCATCAACTCTAACAGCTGATGACTTTGCCACATTCTTCATTAATAAAATTACAAACCTCACTGCACAATTTTCCACACCACAATCTATCAAACACATCTTACCAGCAAACATACACTCGTTCACATCTTTCTCTCCACTCTCTGAGGTAGAAGTCTCTAAATTCATCCTTTCCAGTCATCCTACTACTTTTCCGCTTGTTCCTATTCCATTTCATCTCCTTCAAGCCATTTCTCCTGCAATTGTACCTGCACTTACTCACATCGTTAACACATCCCTTCACACTGGAATTTTTCCCTCAGCATTTAAACAGGCTCGCATAACTCAACTTCTTAAAAAAAACATTCTGAACCCAACTCTTTTAGGGAACTATAGACCGGTTTCCCTTCTACCTTTCATTGCAAAAACACTTGAACGAGTTGTGTTCAACCAAGTCTCTGTCTTTCTCACACAGAACAACCTCCTGGACAGCAACCAATCTGGCTTCAGAAGTGGACATTCGACCGAAAATGCCTTGCTCTCTGTTGTTGAAGCCTTAAGACTTGCAAGAGCGGCTTCCAAGTCTTCATTACTTATCTTGCTGGATCTGTCTGCTGCTTTTGATACTCTGCTGCTTATGGCTCATCAACCATAATTCCTGCAAAAACAGCCAGAAACCTGGAGTTGTGATTGATGATAAGATGACTTTCTCAGACCACATTGCTAAAACTGCCCGGGCCTGCAGATTTGTATTATACAATATTAAGAAGATCAGGCCCTTTCTCTCGGAACATGCAACACAACTCCTTGTTCAGGCTCTTGTTCTGTCCAGACTTGACTATTGCAATGCTCTCTTGGCAGGTCTTCCAGCCAATTCCATCAAACCTCTACAATTAATCCAAAATGCCGCTGCAAGATTAATCTTTAATGAGCCGAAAAGAACGCACGTCTCACCTCTGTTCATCAATTTGCACTGGTTAATAGCTGCTCGCATTAAATTCAACGTATTCATTTTTGCCTACAGAACCACCACTGGCTCTGCACCCCTTTACCTAAATTCATTACTTCAGACTTATGTGCCTTCTAGAAGCTTGGAGGCCATCCCAAAGAGGCACAAAATCACTTTCACTGACTTTTTCAATAACTGTTCCCATCTGGTGGAATGACCTGCCCAACTCAATCCGAGCAGCTGAATCCTTACCCATCTTCAAGAAACGGCTAAAAACTCATCTCTTCCATCTTTATTTGACCCTCTAGCTCTAGCACTCTCTATTCTAATTTTATTTGTATCTATCTGTCTTCTTTTTATTTAAAAAAACACACATTTGACCTTCTATCAATTGCATATTTGCTAGCTTTTCTTGTAAAACTAACATTAGCTTTATTTTTTATCTAATTGTTTCTTATAAACAAAACAAGGTTTGTATGTGTACTATGTTAGGCTAACCAAGACTTGTAATAGCACTTGCATGCTAGGTTTCTAGGTATCTTTTTTCTATATTCTGTCTACTCGTTTTCTTTAAAAAAAAAAAAAACTTTTTATGTGTACTGCGTTAGGCTAACCAAGACTTGTAATAGCACTTGTATGCTGTTGCTCTTTTTGATTGCTTCTAATGTCCTCATTTGTAAGTCGCTTTGGATAAAAACGTCTGCTAAATGACTAAATAAATAAATAATTGAAGACAAAATTTTCAGTTTTGGGTGAACTGTCCCTTTAAGCATTAGAAGGCTTGAACTACCACACAGAATACAGCACCATTTTTTCAGCTCAGAAATAAAATCTTACAGGTTTCAAATGTCATGAAGACGAGCGAATGATGACAGAATTAAATTTTTGGGTGCAAAAGGTACTTCGAGTCCTTTCAGTAATTATATAAAAGGAGCTACCCCTTTTGGGTGGTTAACCATTGTGACCATTTAGACAGGGATTCTGATAATCTTCTACCTCATTTTGTCACATGGAGTGCGTATGCTATTATTTTAGATTCCTTTCATTAAAATTGCACATTCCCAAGATGACTCATAACACTAATCCTGCTCACTTGTCACATGCAGTAATTCCTTGCGAGTGCACTGGTTTTCAAGGGCATAAATCAATAGTCACTGCCATGGCACTGTGCCGCTCTTTAAATAGAGCTGTGACTGCAGTTGGCCCTGGGTAATGGCAACACAGCCGAGAAAGCCTTTCAAAGCAGAGACTCTAGAATCAGATAACAGAGGTGCTGACTTAATGCTAATGTAAACTTTCTATGTAATTCAGGGCTTACATTTGATTAATCTTAGCATGACTGAAAGGTTATTTAACTTTCATCTTCCAATAAATCTCACTTTCAAATGCTTTATCCAGAACATTACTGTGTGATTAGAAAGAGATTAATTTAAATTGTTTCATCAAAAACTAAAGCTAAAACTGCAGTCTTGGTCATGCAATTACTGAGTAGAGGCGAATTCAGCTCAAAATATGAAATTAATTTATTTGAGCAAGCTAACTGAAATTATATGACCTGCAATATTTATTATGCCTATAAAAACACTTTGTAAAACAACTGTATAAAAAACTAAATTAAACAAAAATGAAGTTGTTTTCCTTTTGCGCATACTGAGTTTTCATTCAATCCCAGCATGATTGGAACAACAGCAAGCAGATGTTGCAGTTTGACGAGTAGACACACAGCTCTGTGGAGGGGGTCCAAGCCCTGCGTTTGTGTAATCAGCAATGAACGAGCGGCTTTGACTGCTGGTATGATGGTCTCCCAGGCTTGCATCTCAGAAAAAAACTGCACTTAGAACAGATGGACGCTTCAGAGAGGCAACAGTGATAGGAAAGGAATGAGGAGGCAAAATACCATAGTCTATATTCTGTTTCATCTGAAATTTAATCTTTGCACTAAATGAAGACAGCAACACCCAGTTATCAAAATGTCATGTTGCTTTCAGACATGACAATGCCTGTGGAGCAAACGTGACATTGACAGCGAAGATCTTTTATGAATGACAGTATAACAAAACTGCCAGCATTGTATGATGGTGCATCAACAGAGACCTGGGAAAAACAGCAAAGGCACAATCGATCTGCCACCTGAGGGTTCATTCACTGTTCTCAAGTCAGTGATGGTCGAGGTTGATATTACTGTCGCTTTCGTGCATTTCTCAAATCATCCTTAATATTTGCAAAGTACATTTCTCAAAACAATTCCTGCAAACAGCACCACACAATGGATTACCTGCAAAAAGCCAATTTACTCAAAATCTTTAGTTCATCTCTCAAAACAAGTATTTATGTCAATAAAGATATCAGTGCCACCATAATGAAAAGTCTTTGTGTCATTGTTCACAAACAAGATAGTCAAAATGCTTAGTCATGTTGTCAATATAACAGTGAACTCTGTTAGTATTACCTGATGTAATCTATGGCAACAGTTTGGATGACGGTTACTGTATCGAAATGCAGAAGGCTGCACTTCTGTATGTCATATATCCATTTCAAAAGTACAAATTTACACATTACTGTGTGGGATATTGATTGAAAGAGACTGGATAGGATTCACAGTTACACTTTTACTAGTGGTCTGACAAAAAAAGCACAATTATGTGTTACAGTTTTTCTCGGTCGCTTTGCTGCATTTCTCGAATATCCTTAATATTTGCAAAGAAGTATGTGCATTTCTCACAACAATTCATACAAACAGCTCCACACAATGGATTACCTTCAAAAGCCTATAACTTACTCAAAATCTTTAGTTCACCTCTCAAAAGTAAGTATGGTAACACTTTCTATGAAGCCCATATTTATAATACATTATAAGGGTATTTTTAAGGCATTATAATGAATGCATAATGCATTATAAAAAAAACGTATAATATGTTATATCATCTTATAAATAATCATAACAACAAATATAATACATTATAATGCTTATGCATTTGTGGTTATACATTTTAAGATTATGATTATTTATAACACATAATGAACACCATATTAAATCTACGTACTTGTACATGTATAATGGACTATAAATCTTGACATTGTTTATTTAAGATCTGCACATTGTCTTATGTGGTTAGGTGTGGAGTGTTATTTGAGTGTTCCCTGTGAGGTTAATATTAATTTAGATGTGAGCTAATTAATAATTTCAACTGAAAAAATGCAATGTTTATATGTTAGGTTACATTTTATTTTGATGGTCCACTTAGTCTATTGATTATAAGTAACTTTGCAACAACATGTCAACTAATTCTCATTAGAGTATTAGTAGGCTTAGGTTAAAGGGATAGTTCACCCCAAAATGAAAATTTTATGTTTATCTGCTTACCCCCTGGGCATCCAAGATGTAGATGACTTTGTTTCTTCAGTAGAACACAAACAAAGATTTTTAACTCAAACCGTTGCAGTCTGTCAGTCATATAATGGCAGTCAATGGGACTCACGGCTTTGAGAGTAAAAAAAAACATACACAGACAAAACCAAATTAAACTCTGCAGCTCGTGACGATATATTGAGGGCCTAAGACATGAAACAATCATTCGGTCCACCGCAATGTCACAACAGCCGACGCATGACGCATCAACGCACTCTGGCATGCGTGGAAGCAATCTAAACAATGAGTGAAGTATATGCACGACAGATTGCTTCCGTGCATGCATCTACTATGCCAGAGCACTTTGACGCGTCAAGCGCCGGCTGTTGTGAACGTGTGACTAGATGATGTGGAGGTTGAACAAGTAGTTTTGAGAATTTCATTTCTAATTTGAGAAATGTACCAAAGCGACTGAGAAAAACTGTGCTTAGTTATTATTGCCTAAAACCCAGAGCATTATATTCACACAGCTGAATATAATTGTGACTATAATTGTGGGGCAGTCAGCCTAATGGTTAGACAGTCGGACTCGTAACCCAAAGGTTGCGGGTTCGAGTCTAAGGTCCGGTAGGAATTGTAGGTGGGGGAGTGAATGTACAGCACACTTTCCACCCTCAATACCATGACTGAGGTGCCCTTGAGCAAGGCACCGAACCCCCAACTGCTCCCCAGGCTGCCCACTGCTCCGGGTGTGTGTTCACTACTGTGTGTGTGCACTTTGGATGGGATAAATGCAGAGCACAAGTTCTGAGTATGGGTTACCATACTTGGCCACATGTCACGTCGCTTTCACTTTTCACACACACACACACACACACACACACACACACACACACACACACACACACACACACACACAGAGAGAGAGAGAGAGAGATAGAGAGGGTAAGAGATCCTTACCCTGTTCATCGCTGAAATGGCAAGCAATTACAGCTACACTGTTGAACTGATTCCCCACTGAGAGTCTCTGCATTATACTCTCTTCTCGTGCATTTGTCTTACGTTGATGACCAGCCTTTTTGGGGGACTTGAATGAATTTTTGTCATTGTAAAGATGCAATAATTAAGAAATCACCTATTTAGAATGGCCAACTGCTCTTGCAGTGGCTGAAAGGGTCATCCCTTTTTCATTCATCTGGACAACCACCTGTCACCTGAAAGCTGCCTGCCATCTTGCAATCTTAGTGAAAATTAGAGGAATGCTCCCAGTTAAATAGGGTTTAAGGAAATTATAACCAGGTGCCAGATTAACACCAATAACTTGGAGGTATCAATAAGTGTTCTCTAATTTTGATTAGAGTTCTTTTTAAAATGTCTCATTTACGTTTTTATACTTCAGAATATAATTAATTTATGAAACCTGCCTGTCTACTCCTGTTAAAGGATAAGTTCAAATAGGACTAAGCAATGACCTTGAAATGTAGTAAATTGTAGGTACAGTATACACACACAAACACACACACATACATTTATTCATTTAGCTGACGCTTTTATCCAAAGCGACTTACAATTGCTATATATGTCAGAGGTCGCACGCCTCTGGAGCAACTAGGGGTTAAGTGTCTTGCTCAGGGACACATTGGTGTCTCACAGTGGATTCGAACCCGGGTCTCTCACACCAAAGGCATGTGTCTTATCCACCACACACACACACACACACACACACACACACACACACACACACACACACACACACACACACACACACACACACACACACACACACACACACACACACACACACACACACACACACACACACACACACACACACACACACACACACTAATTAGAAGAATAACACAATGCACAAATGGGGAAACTATTTGCTATACAAACCAGTGTATATATAATAATGTCAATTATAATATTTCTTGAATATTTTTTTTCACAATTATATTTATGTATATTAGAAAATAAGTTGAATATGGCTTTAGTCTGTCTTGTTTCTCTCTAAGAAGCTGATCTCGTTGTGTGTGTATAGTTAACCATATTTGATAAGATTCAGGGCAGAGCCCGGCAACCTTGAAATACAGATAAGTGTTCTCTGCGTATGTGTGTTAATGTCTATCTTTGCAGCTAGATGCAGAGAGAGAGCTCTAGGAGGAAATCATCATTTGCCATCACCCTGATGTCCAGGGTAACAGATATACGTCTTTGGAGAGACCTATTGCGTCTGACCTCTGATCAATTGTCACCAAAATAATCACTAGAAGATATGCTTTGAGTTTTATATCCATGTGTGGAGATTTTCTACGTTTATCTAACAACCAGAATCTTGCTTAACTATATATTGACATAATTAGTGACCTTTGTTGGAGTATGACTATTGGTGTCTAGAACATGTACGCAGAGCAGCCTACGAACTCCATCGCAAGTGTTGAAGCTGTATTCTGCGGATGAAACTGCAAACTATTTCTTCAGTAAATTTCTTCAATTGAATCGCATCTCTTGACTCCTGGTCTTTGTTCATCATACCTGATCCTTGGGTTTTAACTGTTATTCCCCAACAATAGATAGACAGACAGATAGATTGATGTATAATGATAATATACTAACTTAATATGTTTATTTTCCAAATGTAAATCATTAAATACACAGATGTCTTTGCATATTAATAAACATCTATGGATTTAAAGTAGTTATACCTATTTTCTCTAAATATTGGTAACATTCAAACAGTGTGATTACAGTCCCAAACTGTCACAAAATGTTCCCATTGCTGTCAGTCAAATAGGCCCAGTAGAGCATGAGGGAAAACTAACTTTGAGTCTCCTGCCAGGTGAGGCAATACCTCAAATACACCGAGCAGATGGACCAATTACACACCAGCAGTGCTCACAAAGGGGCACCCGACAGATCAGGTAAGCCATCACAACTTACGGCCCAGAATTAAATCTCTACAGGGAGGTGTGAACTGTCCCGCCGAAAGATCAGAAATAGTTAAAAATGTCTCTCTCTCTCTGGGGGAGGCACCAGACCCACTGTGTAAGTCAGACCTTGATTATTCTGAGCTTAGTTGCACTTGCCGCTCTGCTCATGTTGTTGAGATAAAACAGCTGTGCCGCTGTGTCTCCCGAGACAACAAAACTGTTGGAAAGGTTTATACTGCCTCAAGGGGATGTACACTTCTGAGAAAACGACAAACCCAACCTCGTTAAAACCATGGCAGTATGGGTAATGATTGAGTAACTGTAGCCTGGAGAAATCATCACTTTCACGGTCTGCAGATACACATGCATGTTAAGCTGAACTCGCTGCACAGCTGTGAAGTTCATTACGAAATATGAATAAGAATTTTAAGCAAAGTTGCTCTGTATGTTAATGCACGAGTGAAGAAAAAAGTTAATATTTTCTTAGCAGTCCTCTGTTGTACTTACAGTTTTTCTCAGTCCCTTTCGTACATTTCTCAGATCAGAATTAAAATTCTCAAAACTACCTGTTCAATCTTCACATCATTGTGTCACTTATGCACATCAAAAAAGCAGTTTCTCATTTCTTTGAACAAGTTGCAAATGCTTTGGTACATCCATGCAATTGATTATGTACAATTCTCTGCTGTTTTCAACATTATCAATTGCTTATGTCATGTTGATCAAAATGTATTATATAGTTCTCTGTGCTAATGTTTTACCCCTCAAAACATCTAGTCATTAGTTCATCGTATAAGTCATTAAATGCAAAATGGTTGATCTAGTTGTCATAAACTGTCAAGCATATTTTCTACACATCTCTATTAGACTTTTTGTAAATTTGCCATGAATTGTGCAAGTGAATCTTGACTCTCACTAATGAAGAGAATATAGATCAACCAATTATAAACCAATTCTCTGAGGTGCATTTCATGACCCTTCAATTGGATATATAGCATATAAGATATAAGGAAGCACATATAGACAGAGGACAACACAAAAGTTACAAATTCTGACTATGGATGAACATCCAGAAAATGATCAGGGACAACAGCCGAGAGGAAGAAGAGGAGTAAGGATGCATGGAAGTGTACAGAGGCAAAACAGAGAAAGAGGAAGAAGAGGCCAAAGACAGAGATGCATATCAGATTAAATAATGTTGTCAATCATGGCCTTACAATGGCTGAAGTGTGCAGCTAAAAATTGGGAGATCGACCATATCCTCAATAATTCAAAAATTTTGAAACAGTCTCTTTCAATCAATATCCCACATACAGTAATGTGTGAATTTGTTCTTTTGAAAGGAAATATGGCATACATAAGAAGTGCAGCCTTCTGCATTTCAGTACAGTAACTATCATCCAAACTGTTTCCATATTTTCCATCAGAACATCCCTCCAGAGTACACTGTTATATTGACAACATGACTAAGCAATTTGACTGTCTTATCCGTACACAATGAAACAAGGACTTGTCATTCTGATGGCACTGACATGTTCATTGACACAGATATTTATTTTTGGGAGATGAACTAAGTATTTTGAGTAGGAGACTGGCTTTTGCAGGTAATCCATGGTGCTTTACTATTTGTACGAGTTGTTTTGAGAAATGCACTTACTGTTTTGCAAATGTCAAGGATGATTCGAAATATGTACCAAAGCGACTGAGAAAAACTGTAATAGATGTTTCAAGCTGAATAAATATTGTATATTTAAAAGCAATAAATTTAGTATGAATGCCAAGGTCAGGACAACAACCACAGCTGTGAGTTACACCACAAAGCGTTTTACCTTTATTCATGAAGACGTAGTTTCTAGAATATATATGCCTGTTTATCTGCAAGTACCTTAATCAATAATGAGAATGAGCTTTATTGGCCAAGTATGTTTACACATACAAGGAATTTGATATAGTGACAGAAGCTCCACAGTTCAACAGAAAGACAGCAACAGGACAGGACACAGATAATAAAAGAATAACAACAAATAACCAAATAGGCAATGTACAAAGCAGCAAAAACACAATATATATTATAGACAACTAGTATGTACAGGTCAAGTATGTGCAAATTAGAAATGAGAAAATAAAAATAAAATAAGTGAGTGTGGTGAATGGATAGTGTATTATAGTTGTGTGTTCCACGTTTATTGTCGAGTGTTCATGAGATGGATTGCCTGAGGGAAGAAACTGTTCCTGTGTCTGGTCGTTCTGGTGCACAGAGCTCTGTAGCGTCGACCAGACGGTAACAGTTCAAAGAGGGAGTGTGCTGGATGTGAGTGGTCCAGAGTGATTTTACCAGCCCTTTTGCTCACTCTGGATAAGTACAGTTCTTGGAGAGTGGGGAGGGTTGTACCAATGATTCGCTCAGCAGTCCGGACTACCCTCCGTAGTCTTCTGAGGTCAGATTTGGTTGCTGAGCTGAACCAGACAGTTATAGAAGTGCAGAGGATGGATTCAATGATGGTGGAGTAGAACTGTTTCAGCAGTTCCTGTGGCAGGTTGAACTTCCTCAGCTGGCGAAGAAAGTACAACCTCTGCTGGGCCTTCCTGACAATATGTGAGTATCCCACTTCAGGTCCTGGGAGATGGTGGTGCCCAGGAATCTGAATGACTCCACTGCAGTCACAGTGCTGTTCATCATGGTGAGTGGGGGGAGAGCAGATGGGTTTCTCCTGAAGTCCACTATCATCTCCACAGTTTTGAGCGTGTTAAGCTCCAGGTTGTTAAGACTGCACCAGACAGCCAGCTCCTTAACCTCCTGTCTGTAAGCAGACTCGTCACCGTCCTGGATGAGGCCGATCAGTGTGGTGTCGTCTGCAAACTTCAGGAGCTTGACAGAGGGGTCTTTAGAGGTGCAGTCGTTGGTGTAAAGGGAGAAGAGCAGTGGGGAGAGAACGCAGCCCTGAGGAGCTCCAGTGCTGATGGTGCGAGTGCTGGATGTGAATTTACCAAGCTTTACTAGCTGCTGTCTGTCTGCCAGGAAGCTGTTGATCCACTGGCAGACGGAGGTGGGGACGGAGAGCTGGGTTAGTTTATTTCCATGATGATGGTGTTAAAAGCGGAGCTGAAGTCCAAAAACAGAATCCTCACATAAGTCGCTGGTCTGTCAAGATGCTGCAGGATGAAGTGCAGTCCCATGTTGACGTATTACTCTAATACTTGACCTACAGCAGATCTTCAATTATTTATCACAACTAAGCATGTGCCCGAACTGAATACCTTGTTTAAAAAGACATGAATAATCATGTCAAAACCGATAATGAATTCTACCAAATAAGACATTTGGTAGAAGATTAGGGGTGGTTTATTTCTAAAACAATGTAAACAGCCACTTGCAAAGAAAAAGCATGTTGTGTCATTAAGAAGTTCCTTATTTGTTATAATTAATTTTTATATATCATCGCTGTCGGGCGGAAACCTCCTATGTCCAAATTTGGTAAATTTCATATTTTTTTCACAAATCGATGCTAGTCCCCATGTGGGTCTGTTATTTATACAAATTATTAACCAATCTAAAGTGTTGAAAATAGCTTGAGAGCAAATCTCAAGACACTTCAACTGTCTGAGAAGTCTCGTAACTCCACCTCTTCTTCACTCCGTGGGAGCCTCACGGCATTATGCATGCTCAAGATTGAAAGTCACAACGAATCCTCGTCGAGCAACACGTACTCTGAGGTAAATGTCCTCAAAACACTGGTTATTCATGATTCTGTTATATGAATTATATAATAAAAGTTTATATATTACATTTTATCTCGATCCGTTTTTATTTATGGGAGAAAAGGGCTGTCTACTGGTGCCAAGTAAGCCTATCTTTGGATAAGCCTATCTTTGTTTTTTAGACAATAACGAGTGAAAATAGTTTGGTTAGATACATTTGAGTAGGCCTGTTTTGTTAAAAATCGATAGCTGTAATGCTTCGGTGCAGATAGAAGCCCGTGAGTCACGAAGATAAATTTGCGAGCAGATTAGGCTAATTTCCACCTATTAGACAGCCTAGTCAGATCATCGTTTTTTGTATTGCATCACTTATAGCTCTTAAACCTTTAAAATAGAGTTTAGGAAGATGTATGTAACCAAAGTCGTTAGCTTTGGTTAACTATTGAAGCCTTTTCTCTTGTCAAAAGGCTCAACGCGACCGCCAACTTTGTTTGCATGCATATTAATTTCCACCTATTAGACAGCCTCAGTTTATCGTTTTATTTTGGTATTGCATCACTCATAGCTCTAACGTTTAAAATAGAGTTAAGGAAGACGTATGTAACCACAATCGTTAGCTTTGATTAGCTCTTAAAGCCTTGTCTCTTGTCAAAAGGCTCAACGCGACCGCAGACTTTGATGAACACTGCTGGCAGCAGCGACGTCTGTGTCTGTACCATTCTTATCAATCACAGCGTAATCTCGTATCTCCCTGCTCCCAAGTCCTAAATCTTGTATCTCAGATTTTGGGGAAATGTTGTGTTAATGTTGGTACACAACAGTATATGATAGCAATATAAGGTATAATACCAACTTTAACGATACAATGTTTAAGTCGTGGGGAAGTCGTGGCCTAATGGTTAGAGAGTCGGTCTCGTAATCGAAAGGTTGTGGGTTCGAGTCCCCGGCCGGCAGGGATTGTAGGTGGGGGGAGTGAATGTACAGCGCTCTCTCCACCCTCAATACCACGACTGCTCCCCGGGCGCCGCAGCATGGCTGCCCACTGCTCCGGGTGTGTGTTCACGGTGTGTGTGTGTGTGTGTGTGTGCGTGCATTTGTTCACTACTCACTGCTGTGTGTGTGCACTTGGATGGGTTAAACGCAGAGCACCAATTTCGAGTATGGGTCACCATTCTTGACAATACGTCACGACTTTACTTTACTTTACTTTTTTTACTTTTAATAACTCAAAAAATATGCAGTTTTTTTTAATTTCCTGAAAAATAATGGTTTTGGAGATGCGAGGATTCCGCCCGACAGCGATGATATGTACATATTTGTATACGACACACAAAGCTCTGAAAAATATAAATCATTTTATGAATCATACTAGGAATATTTGCTCTATGTTCGTTAGTTACATCTAAAAATGGGCTTTTCATTTCGTTTTGATGCAATTAATGAGAGAGTCAAATAACATGTACAACCCGAATTCCAGAAATGTTGGGACGTTTTTTAAATTTGAATAAAATGAAAACTAAAAAACTTTCAAATCACATAAGCCAATATTTTATTTACAATAGAACATAGATAACATAACAAATGTTTAAACTTATAAATTTTTACAATTTTATGCACAAAATGAGCTCGTTTAAAATTTTATGCCTGCTACAGGTCTCAAAATAGTTGCATGTTTATGGTGTAGCATCTCCTCTTCTTTTCAAAACAGTTTCAAGACATCTGGGCATCGAGGTTATGAGTTTATATACTCTAAAACCTTTATATTCCTTTCAGCATTTATAGTGCTTTCCAAAACATGTAAGCTGCCCATATGCACTTATGCACCCCCATACCATCAGAGATGCTGGCTTTTGAACTGAACGCTGATAACACGCTGGAAGGTCTCCGTCCTCTTTAGCCAAGAGGACATAGCGTCCGTGATTTCCAACAAGAATGTCAAATTTGGGCTCGTCTGACCATAGAACGCTTTTCCACTTTGAAACAGTCCATTTTAAATGAGCCTTGGCCCACAGGACATGACTGCGCTTCTGGACCATGTTCGCATATGGCTTCCTTTTTGCATGATAGAGCTTTAGTTGGCATCTGCAGATGGCATGGCGGATTGTGTTTACCAACAGTGGTTTCTGGGCCCATTTAGTAATGTCAATGACAGAATCATGCCGATGAGTGATGCAGTGTCGTCTGAGGGCCCGAAAACCACGAGCATCCAACAGAGGTTTTTGGCCTTGTCCCTTACACACAGACATTTCTCCAGTTTCTCTGAATCTTTTGATGATGTTATGCACAGTAGATGATGAGATTTGCAAAGCTTTTGCAATTTGACGTTGAGGAACATTGGTTTTAAAGTATTCCACACTCTTTTTACGCACTCCATCAAGATTGGAGAGCCTCTGCCAATCTTTATTTCTGAGAGACTCTACTGCTCTAAGACATCCCTTTTATAGCTAATCATGTTAAAGACCTGATGTCAATTAATTTAATTAGTTGCTAGATGTTCTCTCAGCTGAATTTCATTTTAATTTCTTGCTTTTTGAGCCCTTTGTTGCCCCTATGCCAACTTTTTTGAGACCTGTAGCAGGCATCAAATTTGAAATGAGCTCATTTATTGGATAAAAGTGTAAAATTTGTCCGTTTAAAGGTGCCATAGAATGGACAACTGTATTTTCCTTTGCATAGTTGAATAATAACAGTTCTGTACATGGAAATTACATAATTTTGGGGAAAAACATTTTTGCGGTGGTGATGGCGCAGTGGATAAGACACATGCCTTTGGTGTGAGAGACCCGGGCTCGAATCCACTGTGAGACACCAATGTGTCCCTGAGCAAGACACTTAACCCCTAGTTGCTCCAGAGGCGTGCGACCTCTGACATATATAGCAATTGTAAGTCGCTTTGGATAAACGCGTCAGCTAAATGAATAAATGTAAATGTAAATGTAAATTTGAGCCTCAAACGTCATTGTTTCCTCCTTATGTAAATCTCGTGCAAACAAACGTCCACTGAAAAATAGGCGAGTCAGAACTCGATGTTACAGTCGAGATCACTAATAGTTACACCCCCAACATTTGCATATACCTGCCCATGTTCTAGGCCAGCCGGACCTGCACAGCGGAATCATCAGAAGTTCTGCAGGTATTGTGAAGAAACAAGCGAGGATAATAGTGAAAATGGCAGATCATGGAAATAAATGTAATGTTCCAGGCTGTGCAGGGGATGTGAAGTGCAGGGATGGGTTGGTGTCTGTATTCAGAAAGGCACGGAAAACAAATAACGCGGTCTAATAAAATAATGCGAGCCACTAAAGGGACATGGTTAGCTTCTTGCTAGCGGTAGCCTGTTACATTACAGTACATAAGATTTTACTTACCACTTAAACAAAGGAGAGATGTTTTTTTTTTTTGCCCTTACCTAAGCCACATACCTTCTATGTAGATATCAGAGAACAATTTAAAATGTTGTATTAATGCATTCTATGGCACCTTTAAACATTTGTCATGCTTTCTATGTTCTATTGTGAATAAAATATTGGCTAATGGGATTTGAAAGTATTTTAGTTTTCATTTTATTCAAATTTAAAAATATGTCCCAACATTTCCAGAATTCGGGTTGTCTACATGTTATTAAATATATTTTATGAACATATTATGAAAGTATTTCTGAAAGTATTTCTAAATGTTTCCAAAATAAATGCAAGAAAATTATTTTTTGGCATTTATTTTTTCTGGAATCTATCACTGGCTTGTTTTTGTGAGTTTGATGGGGTTTGCTGTTGGCACCATTGACTCTATCCAGCTAAAATTGATTGATTCTTGGTCTAACAGCCAGATGTTATAATGCCAAGTCAGATCCCTCAATAAGCCAGTGGCTGGAAGGATTAACTCATTATAATAAGAGAGCATGGAAATTGTTTGGAGGGAACATATTGCATGATTTGTTTAAATCTGTTATTGTGACAACATCAATTTCAATGCACATTACCTCTTGGATTCAGTCAAACCACCTGGATGGATTCATTGTCACTTAATAATGTAGTGGGAATTATTTATTTTATGAGTGTGACCGAAGCATTCAATGATCTCACTCATGCGACCAGCTAGATTCATGAGAAATGTGATATGTAACCTTTCGAAATGTTTAAATTGTGAAGTTGCAGTGGCATTTCATTCTAGCCAGCAACACTGATTACTCACTGATTCACTTGAAATTATTATCAGCTTTTTTGTGACCTTATCAGTTGCTTGCACCAAGTTCCAGCTGCTGTGGAACACTATGGCTGGCAAAGCGCACCAGCAGAATTATGCTGGTTTCTAAGTTTGTTCACCACCACAACTGAACCGATTTCATGCTAGCACACATTTTAAATTAAACATGGCTACTTCTAATTTGCTGCAGGCTGGCTTCTTTATCTGTTCCTTTTCTACCCAGTCTCTTAGTACATTCGTGGATTCACTTAAACATTCATCATGACTGAACTGAGGGGATTCTAGCTGTCACTTAATTTGAGTGAGATAAGATCCATTTTATAGCAGTATATGGAAGACATCAAGGCTTAATGACAAGCAGACAATCATTTATAATTTATTATTGATTTGAGTCTTTTTTTAACTGTAGTATAACATATTGTGAAGCTTTTTATGATGCTAAATTAAATTATAGATAATATATAAAAATTGTCAGAGTGAAGGTTGTAGGGATGAGAGCGAGGACTCAGTCGCAGGAGGAAATAGGGCTTTATTAATAATAAAATAAACAAACAAAAACTACCCTGTAGGGGAAACAGACTGGCGAAAACTGGCAGGACAAGGCAAGGCAGGGCAGGGCAGGACAGGACAGGACACAACCAGGGAACATATGACAACGAACTAGCACAGAACTGCAAACACAAGGAGATTAAATAGGGAGCAAATGAGGAGGGTAACGAGGAACACACAGGTGGCATTGCTCCATCAGAAAGAATGTGTGCCCCCTCAGTTTTCTTAACAAACTTATTTAAACCATTAATGGATAATTAATTGGAGGAGCATGGGCAGAGCGGTTGTGTTCGATTTGAGCAGATCAATCAATGCCTGACTTGAAGCAGTGTAGCTAGCCTATGAAAGTACCGCAAGAGCGATTTGCGAGCAGATGCGGATTCGTCAGCCCAGGAAGTCTTTAGAAAGGTCCAGGGAGGGGCGGGAGGGTTGAGCCAGGGAGGCTACGACAGTTCAGGAGTCCTAGCAGAAAGCCAGGGTGGAGCCAGAGGGATGGACCAGAAAGGCTCCGTTAGTTCTGGAGACAGGGACCAACATGCAAAGTTCCAATGGGTCCAGGTGGGAGATCCTAGACCGAAGGATCAGCGGCAGGGAAAGGAAGGCAGGCACATCATGGTAGGGCAGGCTGGACACAGGCGAGATAGTCAACACAGGACAGATAGTTTCACTAGACTGGTCAGACTCTGGCAGAATTGGGAATAGGGTGAAGAAGGGGAAACCCACAAAGATGACTGCTCTCAGAGAAATTAATTAGGGCAAAGGGCGGAGCAGAGAGTCTGAGTGTAGCCAGCATGGCAGACTGCTTGGGCGGAGCAGGCAGGGCAAGGAGCTTGGGCTGAGCCAGCAGGGCAAGGAGCCTGGGCGGCTCTGGGACGGCATTGGGCTCTGGGAAGGCCTCTGGGCCATGCAGGATGGAAGAAGCCTTCTTTCTCCTCCTCCGTTTCAGAGAGCGAGGTGCTGTACTTTGGCCACCTCTGGGGGTGCTGCATCCACTTCGGTCACCACCAGGGACACGGCGGCATCATCGGCTGCCTCTAGGGGTACAACAGTGTTGTCAGCCGCCACTGGGGGCGCTGCAGCCTCTTTGGCTGGAGGATTTCCCTGACGAGCTAGAAAATCGATGAACCCCACAAACTTCTGTTTATCCAACCCTCTCATCCTCCACCAGTTGAGGAGCTCATCAAGGGCATAATTAAAAAAGTCCTTGAGGGCCACATCATTGAACCCCAGTCCCTCTGCAGAAATGCTGAACCTCAGCGCAAACTCCCTGAGGTCAGCCCCCTGTTTACGGAGGGAGCTCAAGTTCTTGAACTGGAGCATGCGTTGGTACAGAGGGCTGGAGAGCGTGGAAGCTGGTGGACGGCACAAGGCCTTCCTCCGCTGAGTCCTCATGGTGGCCAGTTCATTCTGTCAGGGTGAGGGTTGTAGGGGTGAGAGCGAGGACTCAGTATAGGGCTTCATTAATAATAAAATAAAATAAACAAACAAAAACTACGTAGGGGAAACAGACTGGCGAAAACTGGCAAAGCAGGACAGGACACAACTGGGGTACATACAAACTGGTACAGGATTGCAAACAACACACAGATGGAGAAAATTAACCAATAATCAGATAACAAGAGGGGTGGGGTCAAGACAATAGACATGAGAGCACATGGCACATAGAACCAAACAAAACAAGCCATGTGCTCACACAGAACAAAAACACAAGCACATGGCCAGCAAAACAAATCACTAGCCATGTGCAAAGCAAGACACGAACAAACAGCTAATGAGGAGGCTCATAAGCCGCGTGTTCACACAAAACATGACAAACATGAAAGCATGTAGCCAGTGAAAAACACAAGCTGCGTGCAACACAGCACAAGACAAAACATAAGAAAGCATACAGACCAAAAACACTCTGCTTGCAACAAAACAAGACAACGAAAAAAGCAAGCGGCCGAACATGAACCGCGTGCTGAACAAAACACAACACACATGGATAGAGGAGCGCACGGGCAGAGGAGTGCACGGCCCGAGCGAATTCGAGACTGCACGGGCCCACAGCAAGACAGAACATGGAGCGTGAGTGTCTGAACCCTGACACAAAACTAAAACTGAGCCTGAAAAAGACTTGAGTGCCGGGATCCGAACACACACACTTTTCACAAGAAAACAAAACAAAAGGGGAGTAACAGGGCTCTGTCACAACACCACGAATAAACTAGGCCGAAGTGACAGAACCCTGACAAAAATAATCTTTAAACATAACAATATGCACATATAATAATACTCATACTGTGTGTGGTGTATAGATTGTGGTCATACCACCCACCCCTACTAAATTAAAGAGTCTTTCAAGAACCTATGTTTTCTTTGTGTGAAGAACATTTAAAGTCCATGTAAAGTCAATATTAAATGTGTTTTCTGAGTTTGTCACAGCACAGAAAAATGCCAAATTTGAATGCTAAAAAAAAAACGCCAAGTAAATAAAATAAGGTATCAAAATCCTGAAAAAAATAATCAGTATTCTCTGTTTTCAAATGTTGAGGGCGTGTCCAATTCGCAGGAATGTTGCCATCTAGCATCCTCTAGCAGCTTATTTAATAAGGAGACCAAACTGTTTTGTACACGATCGCAACCAGGTATTATGCATTTACGTGACGAAGGCATAGCTAGCTAACAAACCGTAGGCTGTAGTAAGTGAAGTGAAGTGAAGTTACATACGGCCAAGTATGGTGACCCATACTCGGAATTCGTGCTCTGCATTTAACCCATCCAACATGCACACACACAGCAGTGAACACACACCCGGAGTGGGCAGCCAAGGGCACCTCAGTCGTGGTATTGAGGGTGGAGAGAGCGCTGGACATACACCCCCCACCTACAATCCCTGCCGGCCCAAGACTCGAACCCGCAACCTTTGGATTACGAGTACGACTCTCTAACCATTAGGCCACGACTTCCCCTTCCTAGTAACTAACAGTAACTCGTGATTGAGCCGTGAACCACTGGTGCTAATGCATTCTAGTTATTAGGTGTGTTTGACTTGAAGCAGCGCTGCAGAACGATCAGTATATTGATGTCACACACCAGTCGGTCTGCAGCGCTGCTTCAAGTCAAACACACGTCTTATAGTGTTGAGAAAGGGGCTGTGCTCGGTGGCTCGATTGTGTCATCGAGTCATGATATAGCCCCGCCAAAAAATCCTGATCACAAAAATGGTGAAAAACTGTTTAATGGTCTAACTCCACAATTAAGTACTACATAGTTCACAGTCTTTGTAACATGTTTCAGCAATGCATTTCTAACATATATTATGTGTTTACAAACAATTCTCAGAATTGACTTTACACAAACTTTAATCTAAAGCAACTTTTTCTCCTATAAACAGCCTTTTATGCAATGGAAAGGTTCCATGGATATTAAAGGTTCTTCGTGGAACCATAGATGCTGATAAAGAACCTCTATTTTTTTAAACTGTAGGCTATGGAGCCAAGACTAATTTATCATTATGACCATGTGACCACACAAAAGCTCTTCATGGCCTATAAACAACCTCACAAGGTTCTTGTCATCCATTTAAATATTATTTAAAATAATAAAAAACTGTTCATATTTATTTGTCTTTTATATAAGGTTGTACAGCACAGTGGTCAACTACTGTTGTTTTTATTGTGCTTTATAAATAAATTTAGATTGATTTTGATTGATTGATTTAAATGATCCCTGCTTTCCTGAAGGAGGTGTGTTGAAAAGGTAGTCCATTGATATTCAAATGAGGGACAAAAAAGCTTCTGTTCGATTTGATGGACCATCAAACAGCATCAGTGTCTTGCAGAAATGTTGTGTAAGACTTTGAAGGAGGAGGCCTGAGCGATGCTTTCACAGCATGGCCGGTGGAAATGCACAGCGTGCCCTTTTGAAGACGCTGACACAGTCCCTGAGCGGTTCTGAGCTGTTTCCACCAACCTGTCATGCTTCTTCTGGATGTTCTCCTGATTAAAGGAGGGGCGTAAATAAAGAAGACAAGGCATCAGCACATACAGCCATATGCCATCTTCTACAGAAGCCTGAACAGATCCCTTAAATCTCACATTCAGCTCCTTTTAAATTTAATCACTGTAAAACATTTCGGTCCATTTCACACTGCACGCATAGGCAGCCTGTAAGTGGCACTGCAGCAACTCTAACATGCTTTCACAATCACTGCGATCGATTATTCTGATCGACTATTTTTTCTGTCTTTTAATATTGTTGCTTGTCAGAAATTATCTATGATTGAATATTACCGTATTAAATATTATTAAACAACAGTAATACAGTTTGTTCTTTATTTCCTTATTATTATGCAGAGCAACAGAAAACAGAGGAAGACTTTACAAAGCCACTTAGATAGATGTCAGCAATAACAATAATAAACATATTACATTTAAACAGTAAAATGTGTATCTGTAGGTCACAGTCATTTTTTTATGACCCGCATAAAGAAAAACACACTACCAATGAAGAGTTGGAATATTTTATAATGTTTTCATAAGGAGATTATTCTGCTCACCATGGCAGTATTTATATGTTTAAAAATACAGTGAAACTCTAATACTGTGAAATATTACATTTTACTGCAAAATAACTGTTTCCTGTTTGAATGTATTTTAAAATGTAATTTATTCCTGTGATGAATTTTCAACAGTCATTACTCCAGTCTTCAGTTTCATATTGAGCTTTCAGAAATCATTCTAATATACTGATTTGGTGCTCAATTACTATCAGTTATTATCAGTAATTAGTAATATTTTTTATTATCAATGTTGAAAACAGTTCAGAAGTTTTCTGTTTAATATTTTTGTGGAAGCCTTAATACTTTATTTTCAGGTACTTTGATGAATTGACAGTTCAAAATTATCAGCGTTTATTTGAAATAGAAATATTTTGTAACATTATAAATATCTCTACCAGCACTTTTCATCAATTTAATGCATCTCTGTTGAACATAAGTATTCATTTCCTTTTCTTATTTTTTAAGAATTACTTGCAATGAAACTTTGTATGACAGTGTATCATAGTTTCCATAAAAATATTAAGAAGCAAAACACTGATAAAACAAGAAATGTTTCTTGAGCACCAGCATATTAGAATTATTTTTGGAGGATCATGTGACACTGCTGAAAGTTCAGCATTAGCATCACAAGGAATAAATATATATATATATATATATATATATATATATATATATATATATATATATATATATATATATATATATATATATGTATTTTTTTTTTTTTTTTTATCACTGTTTTTTTTTTTTTGGTCCAATAAATGCAGCCTTGGCGAACATAAGATACTTTTTTTTAATCCAGAAACTTTAAAAAATCTTAATTATTCCAAACCTTTGAATGGTAGTGTATGCAAATTGACAGAAAATTATGATTTGTGAATATATATGTGTTCACTTGCAAATAAATAAATAAATGCAATGTCTATACAACTGCAGCATCCTTTAAGACATAATCTGCCGCCTTTATTTTGCTCAGACATCCAGGGGACACATGAGCTTTTAGCGCCTTACCGAAATACTCAGATCCTGCTGAGAGCTCACCATTACAGCACATCAGTAAAAACTCATGTGCAGCTGAACCACTCTGATTACTGAATGGGGAATGCCCAGTGTGACTGGCAGCTCACATGGTGGTTTGTTAAATAGGCGAGAATTACTTGAATAAAAAAGCATAGTAGGGGGTGTGGGGGATGTGGGGTTTTAAGAGTGAAAAGTAACACATGTGAGAGATAGAGAAAGAGGGGAGGGAGGGAGTAAGGACAGTAATAACCATGCAGGAAGCATGCAGGGCCCAAAGGATGCAATTAGCAATCAGCACATAGTGCCGGAGGCCTGATTACAAATGCAAACCATGTCTTCCTACAAATCCGGGGGTTATCAAACACCAGGCAGCCATTGGTGAAGCCAGAGATGAGCTGTGCCCTCTGCATTGGACACGGTACAAACCACATTCCATTTTACAAATACAGCTTTTTACTAGTGCCGTTGAGACAATGAACATTTTCATTTGTTGCAGCGGATTCACCTCAAAAGGACAATCAAAGATGCGGTTTGTCAGACAGTGTATTAAGAAGTTTTATTTATGAAGGTTAAGCAAGAACATGTGGGACTTGTGTGAACATAAAAATCCATATACTGTCAATGTTTTATGTTGAAATGAATACTATCAATTTTAACAGGTTAATTTAATGATTAATAAAAAATAATAATGTTAATTTATAATAAATAATAACTTAATTTTAATTTATCATGCCCATGACAAAATTAATCCATTTTGTTTTGTTGAAAATGATCTTGTATATCAAATGAAAAACTAAAAATACCATAAATACTATAAAATATTTAAAAATATAAAAATTATATAAAATATTTTCTATTTTCATTTTATTTTTTTATGCCCATATAGTTTTTATACATTTTTAGTAATTCGTTTTAGTTTACTTAATTTTAATTATTTTAGTACTAAATAAACTAAGTAAAACTTTGGCAACGCTTTGGCAACTGAAAAAAAAGCTCTACAATGTTTTATTTTTTGTTATTAAATATAACAAATTATATATTTCCATTGTATGGTAACTTAAAATTATTATGTTTGAAATTCCACCTATAGGTTTAGTTATATTTATATAATTATATAGTATAATTATAGTATAATTTATTATTTAGTTGCTTTATTTAATTTTTTTTTTATATTTACTTTTTTTGATCAATGTTAAAGAACATTTCGATTTAAATTCCATTTTCCAAATTCCAGTTTAACTTCGTGTTCCATGTGGCCAATTCAGTTCAATTTCACACTCATGAACTGCAAGGGAGCTTTTACTGTAAATCTGTACAGGGTTTCCCTTCATATTTTTTATTTAAAGCATGACTCAGTTCTGTATTAATTAGCACTATGACAAACCATAATTTATGTCTTTTAAAATAAAATCCTTAAATGATCCCCAGTACTCTGCCCTGACAATTTCCAATAATTACGTCTGAAAATATTTATATTGGCCGAGTTTCTGAACCCAGCACTGCTTAATTCCTTCAGTATCTCTCTGTCTCTCTCTCTTCCTCTCGAAGAGCCAGCGTTCTTCTGACTAATGCCCCTTGACACCTTGAACTCCATATTGTGTGTTACAAATCCCCTCCTTAATTTGTGAGAAACGAAAAAGAAAGACAGCTCGCTAAGAAACATCAAAGGTCTTTTCTGCCCTCTGAGAACCAGTAACTAATTTATCCATACTTAAATTACTTAAAGCCTTAAAATGGTCCGAACGTTTGTCAAATTAGCCATTTATTGAAGTTTGTTAAACATTCCTGAGACTCAACAGCACTGGCCTATATGGAGCAGTGGATTACAAAGGTGAAAGTGATTTCATTTGTACTGAGTGTCATTTGCTGTTGACCTACCTCCAAGGCATTGCTAATGAAGAGAGTAGCTTACAGTTTTCCTCAGTTGCTTTGGTGCATTTCTCAGAACAGAAATTTAATTTTCAAAACTAATTGTTCAACCTCCACATCATCTAGTCACTTGTGCACATCATAAAAGCAGTTTCTCATTCTTTTGAACAAGTTGCGATTGCTTTGGTACATTCATGGAACTGATTATGTACATTTGTCTGCTGTTTCCTACATTATCAGTTGCTATTGTCATGTTGCTCAAAATGTATTATATAGTTCTCTGTGCTATTGTCTTACCCCTCAAAACATCTAGTCATTAGTTGTCATATATCAAGCATATTTTCTACACATCTCTATTAGACTTTTTGTAAATTTAGCAAGTGAATTGTGCAAATGAATCTTGACTCTCACTAATGAAGGGAATATAGATCAACCAATTATAAACCAATTCTCTGAAATAGCTCAAAGGTGCATCTCATGAACCTTCAATTGGAAAGCATATATAGACAGAGGACAACACAAAAGTTACAAATTCTGACGATGGATGAACATCCAGAAAACGATCAGGGACAACAGCCGAGAGGAAGAAGAGGAGTAAGGATGCATGGAAGTGTACAGAGGCAAAACAGAGGAAGAGGAAGAAGAGGCCAAGGACAGAGGTGCATATCAGATGAAATAATGTTGTCAATCATGGCCTTACAATGGCTGAAGGCTGCAGCTAAAAATTGGGAGCTCGACCATATCCTCAATAATTAAAACATTTTGAAACAGTCTCTTTCAATCAATATCCCACATACAGTAATGTGTAAATTTGTACTTTTGAAAGAAAATATGGCATACATAAGAAGTGCAGCCTAATGTATTTCAGTACAGTAGCTGTCATTCAAACTGTTGCCATTGTTTACATCAGGTAATACTACTGTAACAGAGTGCACTGTTACACTTCACACTACTTTACATGTAATACATTTGTACAAAATAAATGTACTGTATAAATACAAACGTTCATATTGTAAAGGATTTTTATTAGTCAAAATATGAATTAATCAAGTATAATTAATGTGAATTTAGCCATTTATGTATCAAGTTATTCTTCCATTACTATCACATATATATATATATATATATGCCTGTGTGTGTCAGAGGCCTGCATAGATGGAATGTGCAGACCCTTGAGATGAGACACATCTGTAAAAATATAAATGGGGCCTCTTTCCTTACTATAACACGTCTTGGCACCCTTTCTCTCTAGGGAGGAATCGAATTGTATGTATAAGGAAAACACAGCCAAAAAAAGGTAAAACGCATATGTATGAAATGTATTGAACCCGCCTAGAGGAAAAACTATTTAAAGAGGACACAGAAAACATTCTGGAGATCTTTTCTGCAGAAAACGTCTCGGGTTATGACTGTAACCCTTGTTCCCCGAGAAAGGGAACGAGACACTGCGTCGTTAACGACACTTTGGAGAACCCCCCTCAGCGTAGCGCGTCTGAACCATGAATGAAACTATTCCAATCCTGATTGGTGTTGCGTCATGATGTAACATGTGACGGCATACTCGGAAGATACAAAGGGCACACAACCGGCTGCATCGCATCGCAGCCGCATCGCAGATCTCCTGAAAGGAAGGCCCTAGAGGATGCCATGCCTCTAGTAGAGTGGGCCCTCAAGGCCACAGGTGAAGGCAAACCACTCATCTGATAGGCCAAGGTAATAGTCTGAATAATCCAATTACTACTCGCCTGCTTGGAAGCAGGAAGTCCCTTCTTGGGTCATCCAAAGCACACCAACAACTGTTCCGTCCTCCTCCAATGAGAAGACTTCTGAATAAAGATATTCAAAGCTCTGACAGGGCAGAGAAGATGAAGCCTCTCTTCTTCCACCGACACATGAGGCGGAGGATGAAAGGCTTGAAGAACCACTGGCCGTGCCACATTAGATGGCACCTTGGGCACATAGCCAGGCCTAGGGTGTAAAATGGCCTTAACTCCTCCAGGGAGCGAGATAGCCAAGGCCTGGAGATCCCCCACTCTCTTGAGAGAAGTAATCGCTAGGAGGAAGACCATCTTAAAGGTCAGGTTCTTTGCCGTAGCCGACTCGATAGGTTCGAAGGGGGCAAGTGACAGCCCTTCCAGGACCACAGCCAGATCCCAAGTTGGGACTCTGGAACGAGTCGCAGGCCTCATCCTCCATGCACCACGGAGGAAACGCACGACCAGCTGGTGCCTCCCCGGAGGCCCAACATCTAAAGGCGCGTGGCAAGCCGCAATGGCAGCCACGTACACCTTTAGTGTCGTATGTTGTAACGCTCACCGCTGTTAAAAAAAAAAAAAAAAAGTTTTTTGTTGGCCCTAATAGGCACAGTTAATTATTCATTTATTTATCACAAGTAATCATCATTGCAAAAAAACTCTGTTATGACACTGCAGAATTTCCTCATTTCGTGCAGGACTATTATTACAAAGGCAAAATCAATGCAAATCAATGGATATGTCTGTTATACACAATTATTATTATAAAGCAGTATAATATATATAATATACTATAATATTGTATAACAATACTGTTACACTATAATAAAAAGACTGAAAATGTGAAGTTGCAATTCAGCTTGTGTGAAATTGCTATACACAGCAAAAAATCCAGAGTGAAATCTTGGGAGTACATGTGAGACCACACTCAAGAGTGTGAAATAAGAGTGTTAAATTAACACTGAAGCAGAATTAAAGTTAATGAGGTAATTAAGAGATTCATTGAGTGGTGATTGACCATTATTTAAGACACCTGATGTTAACGAGCAGAATCACCAAAGACGAAAATCACAATTTCTGTGTCACCATTATAGTGGTCAGCGTTTACTTTAGTTGGGCTCTTGACCCTTACATTTTTTAAGTTATGTTTTGTTTGGCTGTAGTAACTGAGTTACAACAGAGAGACAAACAAAAAGTAAAAAGGGATCATGTGATGTTGGTATTGTTTTTACATAACGATCATTTGTTCTATATCGCCAAACTCGTTTAGAACTAGTGATGGGTCGTTCTTGAATGATTTGTTCATTTTGAACAAATCTTTAATGTGACTCGGGAAGAACGACTCGTCTCGGGGAGTGATTCGTTCAGTCGCGCATGCGCATTGCACAGCATTCTCAGGGTTGAGTCGTTCGTTCATCACGTGACAGCCCCATACGCTTATCCAATGCATCCTGAGCCGGAAAGAGAATTGATTAGTTTGTCTATCGAGTCTCGGGTTTTAGTCGTTCGTTCATCACGTGACAGCCCCATACGCTTATCCAATGCAGCCTGAGTCGGAAAGAGAATTGATTAGTTCGTCTATCGAGTCTCGGGTTTGAGTCGTTCGTTCATCACGTGACAGCCCCATACGCTTATCCAATGCAGCCTGAGCCGGAAAGAGAATTGATTAGTTCTTCGATTGAGTCTCGGGTTTGAGTCGTTCGTTCATCACGTGACAGCCCCATACGCTTATCCAATGCAGCCTGAGCCGGAAAGAGAATTGATTAGTTCGTCTATTGAGTCTCGGGTTTGAGTCGTTCGTTCTTTTGTCACGTGACGTGACAGTGTTGGACAGAGAAATTAGTTATGTGATGCTTTTCTGGTCTCAAATTATTGCTTTTAATTTCTGTCACATGGTTCTTTTCCATAACACCATGTGGTAAAAAAATATAATAACGAGTTGGTTAACCTCTTCTTGCACTACACATATATCTGCACAGTTTTGTTTTATTTAACTGGTTTGCACTCTATCTATTCTGCCATGTGCCTTATGCCACTTTATCTCTTTTTTTATTTTTCTACAAATGTCCTCATTTGTATATCTGTATAGTTGTATGTACATATGTTTAAACTGTATTTATCTGTATTTGAACGTCTACTGTCAGTGTCTTAAATGTTAACTGTATGCACCAAGGGTCTGAGAGTAACGCAATTTCAGTTCTCTGTATGTACATGTGGAAGAATTGACAATAAAGCAGACTTGACTCGTTATGCTTTTTTTTAATATATTTTTTTTGTCTAATCTTCATAAAATACAATACCTTGTTGTATTTATGTCTTTTGAGTTAACCCTTTAGATTGTACTATAGTGTTACTTACTATACTTTTGTAACATATGACACTTTAGACATTAACACTCTGTACACACTCCTGAATTGTTTTTTATTGTTTATTTTTGTGTCAGAAAAAGCTATAGCAAAGAAGATAACTATTCCAAAATGAATTTAAACTATTTAAATAAAAAATACAAGAAAATTAAAATATACTAAAGCCACAGACCCTTAAAAAACTAAAACAAAATACTGCACAACAAGCTAGGCTTTTTTTTATAATAAATAAAATAAATAAGCTTTAAAATAAATAACACTTTTGTGCCAAAAAAAGCTTTCTAGCTAAGAGAATAACTAATCCCGAATGAATTTAAACAATTAAAAAAAATTAAATAAATATATATTATATATATATATATATATATATATATATATATACATATATATAGGTATGTATATATATATATATATATATATATATATATATATATATATATATATATATATTAGCACAACAAGCTAGGCCTTTTTTAAATAAATAAAAAATAAATAAGCTTTAAAATAACACTGTGGCTATATTTAGAACATGCTTTAAGGCATGTTTGCATTCAAAAAAATGAACAGACCATTTTTATTTCTAGGAAAATGCTTATTACACATATTTTGATAATTTTATGATAATTCTTAAATATGATCCAACACAAAAAAAATACAGTTTTACTTTATAGCAGCCTATTTGATATGTACTGATCCGGCAAGTGGTCACGTGACAAAAGAACGAACGACTCAAACCCGAGACTCAATCGAAGAACTAATCAATTCTCTTTCCGGCTCAGGCTGCATTGGATAAGCGTATGGGGCTGTCACGTGATGAACGAACGACTCAAACCCGAGACTCAATCGAAGAACTAATCAATTCTCTTTCCGGCTCAGGCTGCATTGGATAAGCGTATGGGGCTGTCACGTGATGAACGAACGACTCAAACCCGAGACTCGATAGACGAACTAATCAATTCTCTTTCCGGCTCAGGCTGCATTGGATAAGCGTATGGGGCTGTCACGTGATGAACGAACGACTCAAACCCGAGACTCGATAGACGAACTAATCAATTCTCTTTCCGGCTCAGGCTGCATTGGATAAGCGTATGGGGCTGTCACGTGATGAACGAACGACTCAAACCCGAGACTCAATCGAAGAACTAATCAATTCTCTTTCCGGCTCACGCTGCATTGGTTAAGGGTATGGGGCTGTCACGTGATGAACGAACGACTCAAACCTGAACACTTGTCAGATAAGAGGTGGTGCGCTAATCATAGACTAAAGACCCAGGTAAACAATTAAGTAATATTTTCTGTTTCTTATAGCATAGTTTTGTATTGTTTGTAGTGTGATAAACGTTTGCATAAGTAGTAGATGTGTTTGGAAAGTAACAGATAACATTTGAATTATATTTTGCTAAAATGAACGAAATGAACGAAATGACTCGAAAAAAGATTCGTTCATTTTGCTGAACGAGACTCAAAGGTCCGAGTCGGTAAAATGATCCGAACTTCCCATCACTACTAACTGTTGCACGCCATCTCAGACTACAATCTGAGTTGCATCATCCATTGCACTGACGACACACACATCTGATTGCACTGATCACACAGCTGATTACACTGATCACACACCCTACATAAACCATGGACTTCCTCTTCCTCTGGGTCGAGTATTGTATAGTGTATATCACTCTCCTAGCGATAGCTACTCTACGGAGCCACTCAGTTATCATAGTCTTGTCTTGCCTTGCCTTGCCTTTTGTGTTTTCTAGTGTTTTAATTCTTGCCCGTGTTTCCTGGATTAACCCTTAGCCTTGCCGTCTGGACTCAGTTTGCACCTCTCTTGGACTACTGCTCGTGAACCTGGATTATCTCTCTGCCTTGCCCTGTTGGATATTGTTTGCCAATCGTCGACCTACGCTTGCCCTAGGATTACTCTTTGTCTTGCCTGTGATGTGTCTTGTTCGCCCCGTAACACCCCTACGTTGGGAATGGCTGACTACTCTAAAAAAAATAATTTGTATGTGGCAAATAGACCTGATGGTTATGCATCAGCTGTACTGATGCAAGAGACTTGTTGTGGGAGGAAAAAACAGTCTATAGCTTATTACAGCACAAAGTTGGATAATGTAGCACAGGGTTACCCACCATGTTACCAACAAGGCCTGGCAGCAGTATATTATGCTTATGAAAAAGCATCCACAATAACTATGGGATACCCAGTAACTATTTATACTCATCATGAAATTGTGGAATTATTAGAACAAGGGAAATTTGTTCTGACTCAAGCTCGAATTCTGGCCTTTTCATCCCTACTCACATATGTTACTATTAAACGATGCCATACATCCAACTGAATTAATTACTTTGACTTTTGAAGGAAAACCCCATGATTGTGTAAATGACTCATTGGCATTTACAAGATTACGACCAGATCTTGAATCAACACCCATCCCTGAAGCAGAAGTCACTTACTTCGTAGATGGTTCTAGCTTTAGAGACCATGTAGAAAATCATACAGCATATTCGGTAGTGAAGCGGGACAAAGAAGAATTTGTACCTGTGATATCACAACACTGTGTACAACCTTGTTCTGTTCAATTAACGGAATTAAAATCTCTTACAGCTGCATGTCAGATAGCGAAAGGACAAACAGCCAATATTTTCACGGATTCAGCATATGCTCATATTGTATGTAATCTATTCGGAGCAGTGTGGAAGCAGAGAGGTTTCAAAAAGATTGATGGGACTCCCATCCAACATGGTAAACAAATAGGTCAATTAATTTCTGCTATGATGCTACCAAAAAGACTAGCAGTAATCAAATGTCAGGCACATAAAAAGGGATATGATTATGTTATTAAAGGAAACAATGCGGCAGATTTAGAAGCTAAAAAAGCTTCAGGATGTTTGGTACCAGTATTAGCACCTGTAGTACTTATAGAACCTCAACCTCAATTGGATGATATAATTCGAATTCAACAACACGCAGGCCCTTATTAACAATCAATGTGGCACCAAAGGGGAGCTAAAAAAGACTCACAAGAGATCCTTCATGAAGTGCACATGAAGGACAAATTGTTGCACCAACTTCACTTTTGAATATTTTCATTGCAGATGCGAATGGTTTCGACCATTGCGCAAGGGGGGAAGTAATATGGAAAACTAAACAGCAAGGATATTGGTCTCCTTATTTACATGCAATGGTAGATTAATTTTTGTTCACTTGAGAAGTGTGTGCCAAATACAATGTGAGGAAAGGGATAGCGACACCAATAGGCCATATACCAATACTAGAAGGGCCATTTAAGCATTTGGTAATGTACTACGTGGATATGATAAAGCGAATACAAGGCAAAAGATACATGCTTGTGATAATAGACAGATTTAGCAGGTGGGTGGAGGCAGTACCATCAGCAGATCAGGGAGCAGGAACAGTAATTAAATTTCTAACAAGAGAAGTAATTCCTAGATTTGGGATACCATCAGAAATAAGTTCAGATAATGGGTAGGCATTCATACAAAAAACTGTAAAACAAGTATTGCAACAATTAAGAATAAAGCAGAAACTAGGGTGTGTTTACCATCCACAAACACAAGGTTGTGTCGAAAGGGTTAACTATCAAGGCCAAAATTAATAAAATATGGGAAAGTACTAAACTTAACTGGATTGACACGTTACCTCTTGCATTAATGAGCTATTGCATGAGCTATTGCAAACTAACAGAAACACGCACTTAACACTGCATTAAATGCTTAAGGGTCGACCCATGCCTGTGCCATATTGAAGTGACATACTGCATATTATGGTAACCCATACTCGGAATTCGTGCTCTGCATTTAACCCATCCAATGTGCGCACACACAGCAGTGAACACACACACCGTGAACACACACCCGGAGCAGTGGGCAGCCATTTATAAATGGGCAGCCATTTATGCTGCGGCGCCCGGGGAGCAGTTGGGGGTTCGGTGCCTTGCTCAAGGGCACCTCAGTCGTGGTATTGAGGTTGGAGAGAGCACTGGACATTCACTCCCCTTACCTACCCTGCCGGCCCGAGACTCGAACCCGCAACCTTTGGATTGCGAGTCCGACTTTCTAACCATTAGGCCACGACTTCCCCTTCCTAGTGACTAACAGTAACTGTTGCTAATGCACCAGTGCTAATCCCATATTGTAGAGGTCCTTACAAAGGACCGGCTCTAGAGCAATTACAAATGGAACTTTGCTCGTATATGAAGAAATTAACTGCCATACATAAAGCTATCTATTTACAGGAAAAAAGAAAAGAGCCCAGAGGGGGAACAGAGATGTTATCCCCAGTTGTTCCGGGTGACCAAGTATATTTGAGGGTATTCCGGAGAAAATGGAATGAGCCCAGGAGAGAGGGACCCTACAAAGTGGTGAGAGCTTTTTACAAAATCCCTCCTGAGATGTGTGCAAACCTGGTGGCCAACTACAAGAAACGTCTGACCTCTGTGATTGCCAACAAAGGTTTTGCCACCAAGAACTAAATCATGTTTTGCGAATGGGTCAAATAATTATTTCACTCATTAAAATGCAAATCAATTTATAACTTTTTTGAAATGTGTTTTTCTGGATTTTTTTTGTTGTTGTTGTTATTCTGTCTCTCACTGTTCAAATAAACCTACCATTACAATTATAACTGGTCATTTCTTTGTCAGTGGACAAACATACAAAATCAGCAGATAGATAGATAGATAGATGGATGGATGGATGGATGGATGGATGGACAGATGAAGGGATTAATAGATGGACGGACAGATGGATTGTTTGTGTTGGTGAGTAGGCAGATGGATAGATGGATGGATGATAGACAGATACATAAATAGATAGAAAGACAGGCAGACAATGGATAGGTAGATGAATGGAAGGATGTGTTGGTGAGTAGGTGGCTGGACAGATGATAGACAGATACATAAATAGATAGAAAGACAAATAGAGAGTTGGTAGATGGATTTGGATACATGGGTGTGTTGGTGAGAAGGTAGATGGATGGATGGATGAATAGATGGACGGACAGATGGATGGATGTATTGGTGAGTAGGTGGATAGACAGATAGATGGATGAATGATAGACAGATACATAAATAGACAGAGCGAAAGATAGACGGTAGGTAGATGGATGGATGGTTGGGTGCGTTGGTGAGTGGGTAGATGGATGGATGGATAATGGACAGATACATATAGTGGGGGAAAAAATTATTTGATCCCCTGCTGATTTGTATGTTTGACAAAGAATTGGATGGATGGATGGATCGATAGATATATCGATGGATGGATGGACAGACAGATCCCAAGGTTATTAGATCCAAGGCTATTTTCTTTAAATGCAATATAAAAGTGCCAAATGCAAATAGCAGGAGATGCAGACAAGTGAACTGAAAAATGATAGTGATAATGATGCTATCTTGGTAAGAAATTAGAACACTTTCCTGATAGACATCTCTATGATGGGATGCAGTTGTCAGATTATGTAAATCATGCACAAAAGCTCTTGCCTCTCTTGAAGACTTCAAAGTAGCAGGGTTAGAGAGGGAATTAGTTTGCTGGCTAAGCTCAGCGGATGAAGGAATGGAAGTTTCACTTGTTAATATACCCTCATTCTTAATGGGAGAGAGAGAGAGCAAAAAAGAGAGCGAGACATCAAAGTGGAGCAATATTAATTTTTTTCAGAGACCTTCCCTTTGATTTGTGAATGACTTTGCACATGGGCAATCCATTTTTAGCTGAACACTTCTCATTCTATATCATTTACACTGTTGCTGGTGAATCTAGAAAATATTATTTTATATATTTAATGAAGGATTTTGGTAATAATCTTACAAATTACTTGTGCAAAGAACTGGAGCTAAACTGAATTTTCCACTGTTTCCTACGGTGGCTGAGAGAGCTCAATGCGCTGAAACTTCAGAAAACACATGCAAATAGAAAAAGCACCAGAAAATCAAGAAAATATCTTCATCAATTTGACATCAGGTGCTGCAAATGCTCACAACACCAACAAATAAGGAAACGCACTGCAAGTAGAAGAAAAAAATACCTGCAAATTAAGAAAACAACTTCATCAATTTGAATACACACGCGCTACAAATGTGCTCACAACACAGACAAATAAAGAAACACACTGCAAATTCTCACAACACAACCAAATAATGAAGTTTATTTGTTTGGTTGTGTTGTGAGTATTTGGAGTGTGTTTCTTTATTTGTTTGTGTTGTGAGCATTTGCAGCACGTGTGTTGTCAAATTGAAGTTGTTTTCTTAATTTGCAGGTGTTTTAATCTATTTGCAGTGCGCTTCTTTTTTATGTTGTGAGCATTTGTAGCATGTGTGTTGTCAAATTGATTAACTTGTTTTCTTAATTTGCAGGTGTTTTTTTCTATTTGTTTTTTCTATTTTTCTATTTCTACGTTGAGCTCTCTCGGCCACCGTAGTTTCCTAAATATCCCTGCTACAAATATAACCAGCATTTCCCAAAGCGTGTGTCCTAGTGTGCCATTTCATTATATTCATTGCGATTTATAAAGAGGCCCTGACTGAAATTAAAATTATAATTGCTGGAAGAATACAAAAATATAGACTTTTAGAAACCATTTGAATGTTCCTGAACATAGTTTTAAGTCTCCAGTATGTAGTTCTTCGTAACCCCGGTGAAAACACTATGGCATGATAGACACTTGACATTTTATTCTATGAAGAATATTTTCTGTAGGCCTAGGTTTCAGGCAGTCCATCAGATAATCATGTGACCGTTTTAATAGGTTTGACCATTGAGTTCTAGTTCTCTAAATTAGTTTTATGACAAGGACAACATGACACCTCTTAGTGCCTGGTCACTAAAGTGTCATTTCACTCTATTATAAAACAGTTCAAGACTGTGCTTCAAAACTTGATACTGAAATTAAATTACATAACATTTTGCAAGTAACCATGCAAAATTCCAATGTGGAATTTTAGCATTGTTAATTACAAGGAAACTGATTTTTAAGATGATAATGTCTTGTCTTACTGCCTGGATTGATCAAATATTTTTACTTCATGCATTCCAGAGTCATTCCAGTCAATCCTGAAGGCTAGTTCTGCCACATAAAAATGCTATCCTTTTTTTCATCAAAAATGGCTCGTTTCCACCAAGCGGTACGGTTCAGTACGGTACAGTACGCAATGTCCGTTTTCATTGTCAGAATGGAATGGTACCAAAATAGCAAACCGTACCATACCACTTTACTCATTCGGCGTGTTGGGCTTATTTACATCAGAGTGTGCAAACACACAAAAAAAATAACAGTGTATTTTTATAATTTTATATTGTCACACAGACAATAGCCGTTTCTCAATATGCGTTTGCGTCTGTTCTTGTGGACTTGTGAAACGTCATTGCCCAAAAACCCATATAATTTTCTAAATATTACTGTTATTGTATCATGAAATTAAGTTTTAGGAGTTTTTCATTATCTTTATCATTGATTGCTACTTTCCGGCATACACCACGCCTGTAAGGGTACTGTTGGTGGTGGAAACGCAAGCTGGATCAGTGTGTTCGGTCCCGAACCATACCATACTGTACTGACCTGTACTGCTCAGTGGAAACGAGCCAAAATAGACATAATTTTTAAGTTTTACATGACCACTTTACATCCTCTCCTCTTTTTCTCCCCTGTTTTTTATGCACTAATCAATTTTGATATTTTGGGTTGTCTTGCTTCCACAGCATGTTTTCACATCCTCACAATCTTACGTTTACTGTAAAGCGGAATAATAGGCCAATTATACATTCTACTTATTAGTTTTTCTACAGTAATTTTTACTTCGTCCATACTACTACACTTCGTAGAGCCATATACTGTAACCTTCTGCACAATTGTGCATTTGTCATCTGCGCATGTGCATGGAAACCGGTGGCAACACACATACAACTGCACCGGTGCTTTTAAAACTTACTCTAAGGATCAGATGGAAAACGCTGTAGTAAATACAACAGAACACGAAAAATGGAACAAAAATGGATATGCGAGGAGGTCAGAAGGTAATGGCGTTTGTTCAAGAAAGATGATGCAACGTGCTGTCCTCTCTAGGTCAGGTGAAGTATTACAAAACAGACGTAGTGTGCATGCGTCAAGCGAATCGTAGGTAGGCCTATGTCATGATTAATGCTGAACTGGGGACAGCATACTAGCCTACTGCTTATGCTGCCATATAAATAAATATTTAAAACATATGAGTAGTATGCGGTTCTGAATTCAGCATAAACTTAGTCCGAAAAGATCAATGAATATTTGATTAATTGTTATATGAAATGTGGGAAGACTGAAAATGAGCAACATCGATAGTTATCATGAGAGAGGACACAGAGCAATTTTGTTATTGTGTTGCATTAAAATTATGTTTTTAGAAACTTTGAACTGTAACCCATTCATCATTGTTTTGACATTAAACAACTGCTGCAGGAAGCTCTACAGCCAAAACAACAACATAAGACAAACAATTCTGTTACATCATTGCATACAGTCATAATTACTGCATGACAGACAGGAGGGATGTCTCTTTTCAAATGTGTGTGTGTGAGAGAGAACATACAGTCACCTCAGTCTCCCTACGGGCTCATCATCCAACATCTTGTCAAAGAACGCAGTGGCAACGATCCTTTTCAAATCCATCATGATTTCTTTTCACTTTATGGTATTCTTGTGACATTTGCAGAAAAGCTCTCTTTATTTTGGTTTTTATGAATTACCATGTCATTTAAATGTCTTCATTTGCATGAGACTGTTCTCAGTATCTACCCACAGATTTGAGAGGGATTTCAAATTCAAAAGCAAGGTCAGTCGTGCTCTCATTGTCACAAGGCACTTCAACCTTCACCACAGTATATCAGGGAGACACTGGCTCCATTTTTTTCTTTTAAGTCGGACAGATGCAGTCGCCATGGTTTCTCTCTTCTGAAATAAAGGTGGACTAAAAACACAGGGAAATGTGACCATTTGCAGGAACAGACAGCTTAAAAGCCTGTCACAAAGCACAATTATCTGTATATAATTATCTGTATTATGTATAATTTTCCACAGCAGAAAGGCGAAGTCAGAAACCACTGTAACCACATGCATGTGCACCATAGAGAAGTTTTAAACCAGAACCTGAATGGGTTTTAGTCCTTAGACACAAAACTAGATACGGTGAGATTAGTTTGAAATCTCTCTAATGTTCCCCTCTGTTTCCAGGCGGAATGTTTTGTATTTGGCCCCTCCATAATGGCCTTGTGATGCATTAGATGATGCACATTAGAAAAAGGTTTATAATGCAGTGACCCATTTTCACTATTTTTACCAACTTAACTCGCTTTGTACAATTCCCCATAAGTCTTCTAAAGGATATATGGTTTTACCCCCATTTCACTGAACAACGTGAGAACCGTGAATAATCTGCTTTAATAACAGATAAGACTGTTTGATTGCTATCATGAACACTTCAAGAAAGTTGAAATTCCTGCAGAAAAATAAATGGAAGGTGTGCAAAGATTAGATTTAAAATATATCAAACCAGCTTTATTAAGGAACAAATTTTGTACTCAAGCAATTTGTATTCCAATAAAGGAATGATTTTATGAAACATACTGAGACATAAAGTGAATTTAGCGAAAGAAAATTAATTTAGCCTTCATAATTTAGTGTCATTGAAGGATATTTGATCCATGACTTTTAATGTTACAGCGACATCTGCTGGTTCATTCATAAATCAGATTTTTGGGGATAAAATCGAAAAAGATAGAAGGCCTATAATGATATTTCAGTACACTGTAAAAAAAGATTTTTCAATGTAAATTACAAGAAAAAGCTATTTCAGTTTTTTCTAAATTAGATTTTTTAATTCAATGTGTTTCTTCCCATTTATTTGAAATTGTTTGTGAAATTTAGCAATTCCTTCAGTGAAATTAATTTTTGGTGTTGTTGTTGTTTGTTTGTTTTTTCAGTGACTTGTAGGATTTATCCTTATGAGGTCCATCATACCTATTAAAAACAAGTTTTAGGCTACTGGCAGAATGATTATGGTCGCTAAATATTTTACACCAGAACATTTAGAGAAAGACTATCAGCTTGCAAATCCTTGGAAGAGTAATAAAAAATACTTGTGATAATCCTGCACTCACTATGATTTGTCAATCATTTTTATCACCTATCTAAGAAAAATATGTTTAAGAATGTAACATTCCAGTTATGAAAATGCTGTTTCTGAATATTCAAGACGTCCATCTTTTTTAAAATATTGTTTAAAAATAATGTCTTCTTCTTCTTGGTTATGCTAACCTTAAGGGAACATTCATTTTATTATTTTGCAAACAGTATGGGAACATTACTTTTGAATGTTCTCTGAATATTCTGTAACAATTAAAAAAAATGTGAGATGTACAGAGCCCTAGTATTGGAACAGTAAAGACGAAATTGCTCTGTTGGCCGTGGAGTCAAGACATTTACAAATATGATTAAAAGATGAATATGAGACAAAACTACAGAAAGTCACATTTTATTATTGGATGATTCAACACATAGATGTTTTACCAGCTAAGAAGTTGTTACATGTATGTTCTGTTTCTATGTTTCCATCTTGCTGCCTCGTTTGTTTCCATGGTTTTTGATTAATTAGTTACACACCTGTTTTCTGTTCCTCCCTGATTATGTTCAGTATTTAAAGCCTGTGTTCTGAAGCAGTGAGGCTTTTATAACAAGCTGTTGATGCTTCTAAGCTTTTGACACATTCATTAAAGAATTAATCAATGGGACAAATTAACTTGTACAGAAACTACTTTTATGAATGTGCTTTGATCAACACATGCAGCCTTATTCACGTAAGCTTTATCCTTATTCCTAAACCTATGGATTCATAGGCAAGGCTCATGTAGGCGTATATAATCAAAAGAAAAGGACATTATTGTGGAATTGTGAAATGCTTTTTTTTGGTGAGTAATAGAAGAAATTAAAGATTTTTATTAAGGAACAGGACTTGTTCAACACTGCGAGGGCTAAGTCTGTTTCTTTTTTTATTTACTACTTACCCTGCCTTTGAAAATATTCTCTCACGTGGGACTGAAGAGGCAGGAGTGCATAAAAATTCCAGGGCAAGACAATGAAGATGCGGATAGACACCCTTTAGGGTAGCCCAGAAATGCAGGGGATCTTCTGTGCGTGGAATATTTGGGTCACTGAGGTAGCGCTGAAATTCAACTGTGGCATCTGCAGTCGCATTTGTCATTTTTCTGTTTTCCATGACATGACTGTCTAGTAGATCCCACAGACCTATAGATAAAATAATAAAAATAAAAGTTTAATGGAATTGAATGGAATTCTCTGCAATAGACACACTCGATTCAACAAACAGTACCTGAGTGGATGGCATTACTGCCTGTGGCTCCTGTGGCCTCTGGTTGTGATGAGGGAATTTGAGAGGATGTGGATGGTGTGTTTTGGGCTGCTCGTATCATTGCAGCACAGTCAGTGCATTTGACTGGCTGCAGAAACCTATAGTTTTAAAGCGTGGATCAAGCAGAGTTGCCAGAGTCATGATGCTCATAGTCTCATATGTAGACATCCTCTCTGAAAGAAGTCTCAGGAGGTTGTTGCACAATAGCAAAGCTGTCTCATCATGAACGTGAGGTCTTTGAGGTGATTGCATGCCTCAGCATTCGTATTAGAGGAATCACCTTTGACCCTGACACTCTCTTCTCCTCTGACAATTCAATGGAAGCCTCACTGAAGTGACACATCACACCAAGACATTCATTTACTGTCTGGTACTCTTCTGAAGTCAAAGGTGTGAGGTTTGTCTTCAAAGTTACCAAAGCAGCACCTACTGGGTCCCTCTGAGCAAAGAGATGCTCTAACATGGCATATGTGCTGTTCCAACACACATCCACCTCCTGAATCAACTTATGATGTGGTTTGCCCATATGATTTTGTAATACCAATAATCTTTCTCTTGCTGTTGTGCTGGATTTGAAATGCGCCACAATCTTTCGTGCCTTTACTCGTATGTCCTCCAGTCCTGGTGTTTGTTCTATAGCCTTCTATAGCCTTCTTCACAACCAGGTTCAGAGCATGTGCTCTGCAGTTTGTGTGGCGCATGCAATCATGTTGGCAGCAGCATCAGTTACCAGACACCTAACTTTGTTTTGAATGCCCCATTCCTCCATCAAAGCGGACTTCAATTCAGCTATATTTTCCGAAGTGTGACTATTAGAAAATTTTCCCACCCCCAATAAAACTGTGGACATCTGATCATTTTCATTTATAAAATGACATGTCACTGCCAGATATGCATCCATATGAAGAGATGTCCACATGTCGTATGTGAGGCTTACAGTTCTGGCCTTTTTCACCTCTTCTTTTGCCTTCTCTTTGGCCTCCTTGTATTTTTCCTCCACCATTTTCTTTATTGTCAGGCGGAATGGAAGAGTGTAGGTTGGATCCAACATTCCTACCAACTCCTTAAAGCCAGCATCTTCAACAACTGAAAATGGCAGGTAATCTTTAACAACCATGTTGACCAAGGCCCATCAATCATCTGTTTTCTGATCCCAGTAATATAGTAAAGTATTTAAAATATAACTTAAGTAATACCTAACTATGCCATATTTAAGATATTTCATTGTAAAGACAGTAATTGACAAGAATAAATGACTTATCAGAAGTGTTTTACCTTGGTTGCTAGTAGCTGGTCCACTTCCAGGAGATGTGTTCTCATGTTTAGCTCTAAAATGTCTCAACATAACATAGAGGACGTGTTGTTATTATAAGAAAGCTGTTGAGAACAAATTAGGCTCTCAACCTACAGGAGGTCACGTATTAATATATTGAAATTCTTTTCCTACATTATGTAGGCCTATTATTTAACATGTTATTATACATTGAATAAGCATAAAATACACATGTAAATATTTATTCATATTATAGTTCATTATTATAATTATTTATTATTTTAAAATACCAACTGCGAGATGTTTCGTATTTTTGATTCAAGCTTCGAAGCCTCGGCGCAGAACGTCACATCACTAGATTATTTGTATATTAATAAACATACAGTATGTCATTAGCAAGATGGTGGCGCGTGTGTGTGTGCAGTGATAGTGTTTCCTAATATTATTGTTTTTTGCACTATACATGACACTAAAGACTTTCTGTTCTTCATATGTACTCACATCAAACTTGTGTATTTTTATTAACTTTTATTAACAATAATACACCTCGTACAAATAAAAAAAATAAAAAACTACATATAGGCATGACATGATGGATATAATAATTATATTAATATAAATGGATCGCGGGTATTGGACAGCGCAATCGACGCGCTTTGTGTTTGAGCCCGGCGTGACGTATCAGTGAGGTAATGAAGCTTCATTTACACAGGTCACGTGACAGCCTCAATTCAAGCAATGCTCCGTAACACTGTTTCGAAGCACTAGTGTGTCGAAAATTCGAGACGTGTGTCGGTGTCGATCTACCCATCCCTACTTTACACACCAGACATGTAACAAAATAGCAGTCCCTCAAGTGAGTAATAATTAGCGGCATTTTTTTTTTTCTCGTTCCTCTCCCAGAATGGACAACCCAGCCGTACAACTCCTATGCCTGGAGCAACAGGACCGTTCGCTGGAGGACCATATCAGGGCTACCTTACACACTTCCCGGACTGCTCGCTCTGCGTATGCTACATCACCAGCCTTAGCGAGCGGTGTAAGGCACGCCCGCCTGCGAATGGTCCCAAGGAGAATTTCGCCGCTTGTGTGGTGTGGGTGCTGGAGAACAATGGACTGTTTTTCTCCGTCTGACCTGTCGGGGACAACTCCAGCCCCACTCCCAATCCAGAGCCCAGCCTGCCCTCACCATCTCGCTGCATAGAGTGTTCACCACTTTTAAAGGAACTCTTTATTATACTCTTTTGGCGTGGTTTTGCTTTACACACCAGCCACATAACAGAATTTCAGCACTTTTGGAGTTTCATCCCTCGGTCTGATGTGAGCATAAGTATTGGAACAGTTGCCTCAGGCCTTTCTAAGTGATCAGCTGTGTCCTGTTGCATTAATTCTTCAGATATTAAAAGCAGGGAATGTGTCGTATCAGTTATATCCATTACTTCTGCGTTCTGAATCTTGCATTCAATGATGACACACACAAACCAGGATGAAGACGAGGGAGCTGATTTTGACAGAAAAGCAAGCAATTTGGATGCTAAAAGAAAAGAGGAAGTCAGTTAGAGCTCTAGCAAAAACAAAGGGCATGGAGAAATCAAAAGTTTGGAAACCACCAGCAGCCAACATTGACCTGATTGGCTGAGAAAACAACAGTAGTTGATGACAGACAAATCATAAAAGCTGTGAAAATTAATCCCAAAAGACATGTCTGTAAAATCACCAACAACTTCCAGAAAGCTGGGTTGATGCTCTGACAATTTACTGTCCTCAGGAGACTTTGACACAGAATTACAGATGCTACACAGCAAGATGCAAACCTCTGACCAGCACCAAAAATAGAAAGGCAAGATTAGAGTTTGCAAAAAAGCACAAAGGTGAGCCAGAAGAGTTTTGGAACTGTGTTTAAGGACAGATGAGACAAAGATGAACCTTTATCTAAGTGATGGGAAAGCAAAAATGTGGAGAAAAAAAGGGAACTGCAATGATCCCAAGTATACAGCCTCATCTGTAAAGCATGGTGGAGGTGGTGTCGTAGCATGGGCATGCATGGCTGTCTCTGGAACAGGCCCTCTCAACTTTACTGATGACTTAATGTATGATGACAGTAGCAGAATGAATTTGGAAGGGTACATAACCATCTTGCCTACCAATATTCAAGAAAATGCCACCAAATTCATTGGGAAGTGCTTCATATTGCATCAGGACAATGACCTAAAACACTCTGTCAATTCAGTCAAGGAATTTATAAGGGCAAAGAAATAGAAAGTCTTAGATTGCCCAAGTCAATCTCCAGATTTAAATCTGATTGAACATGAATTTCACCAGCTGGAGAGGAGAGTAAAGGCAGAAACTCCCCAAAACAAGCAACAATTGGAATTGGCTATTAAAGGCTGGGAAAAGCATTTCAAAGGATGAGACCAAGAGTCTGGTGATATCTATGGGTCACAGACTCACTGCTGTGATTGTGCGCAAGGGATCTGCAACTAAATAATAGCTTTTAATCACATCCATGAGTGGGATGAACTCTAAAAGTGCTGTTCTTTTTATTTGGTAAAACATATGTGTTCAAGCGGCTAATAATAGAATGTGACATTCTGTAGTTTTGTCTCATATTCATCTTTTAATCATATTTGCAAATGTCTTGACTCCACAGCCAACAGAGCAATTTTGTCTTTTCTGTTCCAATACTTGTGGAGGGCACTGTATGTCCAACTGAAGCGTAAAAAAAAAAAAAACGTTCCATGAACAATGTATGAATAAATCGTTTGTAACGTTTAAACACTATCAAAGATCAGATAACTATCAGTGTTGTAAATAACTAGGATACAAACAAAGTGCAGTAAATGGTAAAACAGAGTGTTTATGACTATGATACAATATAATAATGTGATTTTAAAATACCAGTTTGTAACTGAAAGCAAATGTCATTTAAGGTAAGAAGGCTGCTCTTATATTAACTCTTAACCTTATTTGATACTTAAATGTATTATTCCAGCCCAAAACAAAACTAAAATTATTATTTTAAAGTATTTGATTATTTTATTTTACTTTACTTTTCCTTGCTTTACTTTGTGCCGGCAGATGGCGACAACGGAACTTTGTACGTTAGAAACACATCAGGAGTGTTCTGTTCTTTAGACCAGGGGGGCGCCAGCACCTCTCAAGGGGGGCGCAAGCATCAATTAATTCAGAGATATTTCCCTTTAAATCTTCAGCCATCCGCTAGGGGGCAATCTGACTCCCGCTCTTAGGCGACAGTGAGAATGGTGTAAAATGATTTACTGTTAGTCACGTCAGAAATCCAACCACGGATTGGCATGTTATCATCTCAGAAACAGGCTCAGCCATCACGCTGAATCAGGTAAACTGGTTATATGTTTATGTTTCTTAATGCTATGCACTGGAAACGCAGCAAACAATTAATTGTCTCGAGAGTGCAATTTTTTTTCTGTAGCTGTTGGGTAATAATAACACAATGATAACATAATTAGGCAAGGTCCAACTAAAATTAAAATATCATCATCTTGTGATGTTGGGTGCCAGAATCAACATAATGCAGCCTCAAATGAGAAATTTTATTGCATATCTGCAGCCACTGCCAGACAAAAAAAACCTGACCACAGCTGTGTGTTTTTTTTTTTACAGTCTATGGGTTAAATGCGATAAAATGAGCGGACTAGACAGAAACGATTGTAAAAAATTGCAGCGCACACTTCTTATCAGAAAAGGTTCAATAAAGTATTGTCTTTTGTTGTTATGGGTGCGTCTAAAGATTTCTTATGCATGTCACAACTGTGTCGTGTAGGCTATATGAAATAATGTTTGTGTGCATGCGTGTAAAACAACAAACTTACAATTTATATGTTGAATCATTTGTAATTGCATATACATTGTCGTGATTAATTGTGGCTGGAATAATAATGTAGCTGTAAAAATAGTGCTTATTCTGCCCTGGCAGTGGTGTTCCAAACCAAAGCGTTGACAGATAGTTAACAGAAAATAAGCACCATCACTCGTTCTTCCTGTGCACGAGATGAATACTTTACTTGATTTTCTTGTAAAACTAAAAAGAAACCACAAAGGTAGAAATTACAAAATGATTACAAAATATCGTAAATAACATACAACTTCCATGTTTATAAACATTCGCTAACATATTTAAACAATCAAAGCGCATTAGTGACGTGCACATATAAGCAATTGCACAGCTATGTTAGCTATCAGATTACAATGGATTTCAGGACAGAACATCAATCTTTAAACATGTCAATATTAGGGCTGCAACAACTAATCGATAAAATCGATTATTATCGATTATGAAAATCATCGACAACGATTCTCATTATCGATTAATCGGGTCTGCCCACAGTGCACGTCCAACTTCAGCTGGTTAGTCAAATTACGGCACTGAATAATGCATTTCTATGGACAAAATGCATCTAAAAATAGTGAAGGAAACAGAATGAGATTCTGCCGGAGAAGCACGTGATCCAAGCTGCCCAAAACATGATAATTCTTTATTTTAAGCTTTAACCTGTTACCCTGCGCCCCTATTTTTGAGCATTTTGTAAAAAACGATATAACCAAATAAAAATGTCTGTAGCTCTTGAACCCTAAGGTCTATATTTAAAAATCTGGTGTTGTTTGAAACTAGACACTTGATCCTTTGTTACTCTAGAGTCATAATAACTCAAAATTAGTATAGCAATAGAGTAAAACAAGGTAAAATATACATGAAATTGACTCGCGATATGTTTTAATGAAGCTCACTAAGGGAAAAATGGATGAGACTTTCATGCCAAAGGCCTGAAAACACCATAAAGATAAAGCTGAACATCTGACCATGTTTTGACTCAAATTTGAGGATGATACTCCCAAAAATGTAGTTTCTGTAAGCTTTTATTTAAAAAAAATCTAGGCGTCCTTTCAAAAAAGCCATTTGGAGACCCCAAATAGACACTTTGTAAACAAATGTCCAAATGAGTCAAAACTACATAATACATATATGTATATCAATTCAGAACTGCTCTGCCCACCAAAACACACAATAAAAAACTATTTCTGAACAGCATTTGTAGTGCTGACTCATTTAGTCATTTGGTTAGTCTACAAATGGCATTTTTGAAAAAAAACGCCTAAATATTTCCTGAAATAAAATATGAAATAATAAATTTTTTATAGGTAAAGACTTACAGAAAGTACATCTTTATGGTATTTCATTTCAAGAAAAGCTTTGGAAAAGTCATTTGGATATTTTATTTCAAGAAAAGTCTAGGAATCCTTTCAAAAATGCTATTTAGAGACTCCATAAGACACTGCATACTACATATGTATATCAATTCAGAACTGCTCTACCAATGAAACCACAAAAAAACACACAACTATTTCAGAATTTGAACATAACTAAACAGTCTTTATTCTGAACAATTCCAATAATGAAAACAGTGAACCAAAACAGATTTGATCATTTTTGAACTAGTGAAAACACAAAACATGCAAAATACATTGTTTTTACAACATTTGTATTTTTTATTTATTTTATATGGTGAATATTATGAATATTACTATTTTACTAATATAGTAATAGATTACTGTTACTAATATTACTAAATAATAATAAAAAAAAAACTATTTACAGTATTTACAGTGGAGGAAGACGCTCTAGCAGCCACTAAAATGTTTTTTTTCTGACCATCTGGATTCACCAGACCTCTGAAAAGACAGGAAAGAGTGAGAGAAAAAGAGTGAGAAAGTGTGTAAGCAAAACAAATCAAACTTGCAACACTGTTTACATTTTGTACACACACACACACACACACACACACGCGCGCGCACACACACACACACACACACACACAATAACCGGGTCATACCCACAAACAAACACACCCACCCACACGAACAAAACTCATGTAATCCCCTCATATTATCCCTCTCCGTTGTCATTTTTAGAATCTAAAACAGCTAACATGAAACAAAAGCTGCAAATAACTACATGATAAACACACATAAACATTCAAGAGGAGGGTGGAGACACTTACGTGCTAATGCTATCCACGCTTCCCAGCGATCTCAGCGCGTATTCGGTTACTAAATTAGCCATTTTGTCTCCCCACGTCCTCCAAAACACCACCAAACGCCACAGAAACTCTTCTCAAGTCGAAGATCCATGATGGAGAGATTCAGATGTGAGCTTTGGACAACATCTGTTCGCTGATAGCCAGTCTGTGTAGCGCCGCGACGCCATTATGTGTACGCTTCATGCGTAACCCGAGAGCGCACGAAAACACACGGACAATACGCCGAGCTATTCTCTAAACAATCTTACGTAAACTATTCAAACTGTCAATCACTGTAAACGTCCTTGTGGTTGGCTAACACTTCCATCCATCAAAACTGTGCTGGCGAAGCATTGGCTGGCTTCAAACACCCCTATTGTGATGTGTCCGGATTGACACCTCGCTGACCCATTCACGGACGCGCTTACTGTCCCGGGTTATAACAGCTCCTGCGATTGAAGGAGAGAGACGAGGGAGGGCTATTCTTACTCGGAAGAGACGATTCTGCTGGAAATAGATGGCGTTTCAAAGCTGGAATCCGAATTATAATCGATATTTATTGGAAAATGGACGCTATCGATAACTATAACTCGAATCGCTTATGTAAACAAAGGAGGATCTATCGTGTTTTCCCCTATTTTTTCGTTGTTTTGGATTAAAAAGTGGATGCATTTTGAAGAGTGGACCCTTCTATTGAAATGTATGCTGGTGTGTCTTGGAATAGTCTGAGCTGACCAGCGCTATTGGCGATCAAACGTGAGTACTGCGGTTCGCTTTGTTCATTTTAAATGGCCGGTCTTTCAGCATTTCTGTTAACCCTTTCCTCTCTGGTGTATTGATTTCAAAAACAAGCTCAGATCGTTAATCTTGAGTGTTTTAGCTTTCAAATGATATATAGTTAATGATAATTGATTGAATATTGTTCTAAAACAAAGGTAATAAAAAGCCCGACCACGCCCTTCCGGCCCGCCCACGGGCCGATGCGGGTTAGTTAATGCATAAGAGTAATGGCTTGCCCTGTCAGGCGCTTTGACAGATGCGTGTGCGTCCTCAGCGCAAAAACGTTCAGTTTACGGTCATATCCTTATCTATAAATGCCACAAATTCACGCGAGCATATCCATTTTTGCATAAAGGTCCGTCCTGACAGTCTGTGTTAAGTTTAAAATACGAATGAGCGCCGGTGTTATGGATCAACTGGGGATCGTGTTAACTGGGGACATGCGCGTGCACGCTAATAGTTTTACCTGAGTTTCCAGCAGACGTTGGACCTCCACAGATTCGTCACAGGGAATTTTCAACGGAACAGATTTCAAAGCTTTCCACATTATTTGTGAATGTTTTGTATTATTGGACTTATGTATGGACTTTGTATTATTGTATTATGTTCCCCTGTCCATGTTCAAATGTATCTGACGCGGTTTAAGGGAAGTCTTAATGCGTTTTCAGGTCACGTCTCAGACCACGCCCAGATTAATTTGTTTAGGCTATCTTAAATTCGTTTCAATATATATATATATACAGTGTATATATATATATTCTAATGACAATTGTACATTCATTAAATAAGGTGTTACTTTGTTTCTTTGCAACGCGTGTGTAGGCAGTTGTTCAAAAATATTACTTAATTTGTGTAAATGAATTCGAGCATCAATATTGCTGTGGTCAAAGGAATGTCAAGCATTTCATTTTCTTTCTTTTTATATTACTAAAGAATGAGCGATAAACAAGCTATAGTTTTGCATTATGCATATAATTTCGAATTAGTGACAGATAAAATGCAGTGAATTATGCTGAATAGGGAATGTTCAACAAACGTATACACATAGTTAGGTGTTGAGGCAAACACACACACACTTTTACATTTAGCTGACGCTTTTATCCAAAGCGACTTACAATTGCTATATATGTCAGAGGTCGCACGCCTCTGGAGCAACTAGGGGTTAAGTGTCTTGCTCAGGGACACATTGGTGTCTCACAGTGGATTCGAACCCGGGTCTCTCACACCAAAGGCATGTGTCTTATCCACTGCGCCATCACCACGCCATCAAAAACGCCATCAAAAACGCCATCACCACCATTTTTGCAGAAATGTACAGTTTTATAATAGAGGTCTGTCAAGTCAAGTGAGATCACCTTTATTTATATAGCACTTTATACAATACATATCGTGTCAAAGGAGCTTAACAGTGTTAAATACTGAAATAGTGTGTCAATGCAAAGAAAGTTCAATTCAGCTAAAGCAGCTCTAATATGAGGACAATAGTAAACAGTCAGTTTCTCAGTTAAAGTCAGTTCATCGTTGATTCAGTGCTCAGTTTAGTTGTGCTGATGACTGTCGAGGTGAAGAGGTCTTCGCAGGGGATCTGTCTGTAGGGCACATCTAGTTGACATGGTCTCCACTGACATTCAGAGATGTCGTGGTCTTCTCTAGGAGCTGATCCACCATCTGGACTGGAAACGGGCTGGGTCTGGGTAGTGAACATCATTCAGTTAAGCACAAACATGTTTAGGCAATGATTGTGATCATAATGATTGCAATATAAGGATAATTTAGCAGTTTTGCATGTTGATTCGGAGTTGGGATCATAAGTTTTTTTGCAGGGGTTGTTATCTCTTCACAGGTGTTAGTGTCATCTAAAATCTTCAGAAAGGCTGAATCCAAATGTTAGTGAGGTTCTTACCACTGAAATGAAGATAACTGGCATAATTCAAAATTATGTATATATATATATATATATAAAGAGGCCCACACTCATTATTTATGAAACTGACAGACTTCTTTGTCATATTTTTAGTTCAAGAAGTCTGCAATAAAGTAAATATTGGTTTTCCTATTCTAAATAATGTTTGGGAGAGAGGTATCATATTTGTGTACGATGCCAAATGATTATGAGGTTAGTGATGTATACTGTCTTTTGCAATATTAGCCATATATGTAATTATTCATCATCAGAGTATCATGCTCTGCCTGTCAGTCATGAAAAAGTTGTGGCTGTTGAGTGATTGTCACAGGACTTTCATAAAAAAGACAGTATGGAAAATAGAAAAATAAGATATGAGGCAGTAAGAAAGATCCTACAGCATGGCTCACTTTTATTAGACGCCTGTCAATCACTTTGTCACCTTAAAAATGTAAACATTCCATACATGTGACATATCGCTCACACATATTGTGGAAAAATGCCTTCCTGTGTTCATCACACATACAGTATTAAAGAGTTGGCTTGAATCCTGCTCTGCTCATAACATGTTTTCTCTACGGTCGGAAACACAAGCATAGTCTGGCAAGAGACCAGGCCTGTATGTAAAATGAAAAGCAGGAGTCGTGAACTTAGAATTAACTTTAGACAAAGTGTTCTCTACACGTTCAATGAAACAGAGTCACAACATTTATATTCAAACACCTAACTGAGCATAATATACAGTACAGACAAACGTATATAAAATGAAGTTAATTTAATTGATTATATTACTATAAGAAACTGAATACAGCATTGTTCTGAAAAGAGTTCTAAGCCAATGCAAAATGTTGATTTCAGATCAGTCACAAATCCATGATGAAACTTTATGTCCAGGGAAGAGTATACAGAGGCACCAGAGCTGACTGTACAAGAGATCTCAGATAATAAAATCAGCAGAGCAAAATCACACAAACTCAAGCCAAAGTAGCTTATCTCTGTTTTTTTCTTCACACCCCTCCCCCCTCTCTATATAATCACTCAGAAAAGAAATAATTTGATTAAGAACAATCGTAAACTCAATGAACAGGCTTGTCAATAAAAAAAAAATATTGACTTTGCAATTCATGTTTGTTTTAGGTCTACTGCTAATTTTAACTTAATCTAGGCCCATATCTGTTCATTATAACACATGACAACACACTACAGACACAATGTGATCCAGTAATATTGAAAAGAAAATACTTCCATTTGTATTTCAGTTCGTAGTAGAGTTTGATCATCCATTGAAACTAATGTCCCATGTTAAAGTGGGCGTGGTTGTGAGCGTGACTCCGGAGCATGGTAAACTTCCCAAAAACCGCGGGACATACACAGGTACGGACATCGCGGAATCAAAACGCTTTATTATGCTTGATGCCAATGTATACAACTGGTGAAAAACGTTTTTTAGTCTATGATCCGTAGAATATCTCAGTGACGAATCTGTCGCCGTCTAACATCTGCTGGAAATCCAGGTAAACATTTTAGCGTGCACGCGCACACCCCCAGTTAACACGATCCCCAGTTGATCCATAACACCGGCGCGGCGGGCGCGCGCACGCGCGTCAGACGGACAGAACACAGTAGAGAGGGAGACAATTAATAGGCTTTTCAGCGCAAACATATAAATTGTGCTGAATTATCTGTTGTTGAAAGTTAATTTAAGGTTTAAAATAAATTAAAATATTTTATGAGAGTAGGAACTTTAAAGGGATAACAGCGTGTAATGAGACGCTCCATAACGGCCTTTTACAGGATAAAGAAATGACGAGGTGACTGTGATCAAAGTAGTTCCTGCAGAACATTACTCTTACCTGTTGGTTAACACTGAGTTTGTGTTTTTATTCGTCTTTATTATTATCTTTATTATTTTAATTTTTAATAGAGGTTTAAACTATATTCAATTTTTACAATGCTTAACAAATTTCTGTAAGTTTTTTAACAATGTGTTTATGTAAGGTTTGTGCCACTGCTGCTCTAAAGTAACAGTATTGGTGATAACCAAAATCATTTTTCGGCTTTCTGTACTGGTTAGTACTCCAATATGTGTAAGCTCTTTAGTAACAGTAGTAGGCTATTTTTAATGCTATAATATCATTATTGCTGTTATCTATGAAAGAAAACCAGAACACTTATTTTTTCTTGTATTTTTTATGAGTATTTTTTTTTCGCGATACCCAATTGCAGTCAAAAAGTACATAAACAATACCAGCAAGAATGCAAGCTGTTATGAGGCCATTTTTTATTATTATGTCTAATAAATGACAATAACATTTTTAAATTTAAACAAATTTTTGAAACATTTCTAAAATATGTTTTCTCTTTATTATGCTAAGTGGTCTAATAAATTAAGCACTGTATGTTTTCATAGCATTCAGTTGTCACGTTTGTTTGAAGGACATTGGGCAGAATGTGGAATAGTGTTTTTTTTGGTCAATATTTTTAAAATCCGATTAATCGAAAGAATAATCGGTCAACTAATCGATTATCAAAATAATCGTTAGTTGCAGCCCTAGTCAATATTGACCCTTTTTCATCAAACTAAAACAAAGAAAATATTACAGATGTTTTAAAAAAAATTAGTGACTTACGGTCGTATCTACCACAAAGCCTGAAAGCAAACAACAACGCGTCCCTATGCCGATCACAGTCTCTCCTTCTTAACTAACTTTTAACTTAACTAACTTCCTAACTTTTTAAACTTCCGGTTACGTTCTAGAGAAGTGCAATAACATTTTTTTTTACCACTAGATGTCACAAACGAACCTCTTAAATAAATCAAAGCACGGCTTACAAAAATGAAACATACATTATACAGAACAGTGCTGCTGAAATTGAAATGTATAGGTGAGTTTGTCTTTAGTATACACGTTAGATATGAGTCACTCAACCGATGGGAAAAAGAGAAATTGTCCAAATTTACTTGCCTTGTCAGTGAACCCCCCCCCCCCCCCCCCCCCCCCCCCCACACACACACACACACTAGCAGGTCTTTTTCTGCTGCTATTGTTTTTCTTGGATTTGCTTCTCAGTTCCATACAAATTTAAGCTTTTCTTAGTTCATTCTATGTTTTATAGGCAACCTCTGTTGTGATAATTCAGATTAGCACAGTTGGTTTTAAAATAATCAAGTTTATTTTAATTCAGGACTCCATAATCCAGGAGTTAGTGATATGTATTTAAAGCGATAGTTCACCCAAAAATTAAAATTCTGTCTTTAATTATTTCTCCTCATGTCGTTCCAAACCTGTAAGACATTTATTCATCTCTCCAAAATGGTTAATAATTAATGACAGGATTTTCGTTTTTGGGTGAACTAACCCTTTAATCTGTGTTTCAGAAAGTAATTTTAAACAAATATGAACTATTCTAGATTAGGCCTACTTCTGTCTTAACTTAAACCCTGTCTGGGAAACCGCACCTAAATGTTACTAACATTACTACCCACATCGGTTCACAGAAACGCCTATACAATTTGACATTTGCAGCATACTATAATACAAAAATTTGCTATTACGTTTTAACACTTCCCCAATATATAGTTTTTTACTGTATGCTTACAGTATTGTTTTGGGAAAATTAAAATAATTTATAGCTATCAGAAAAAAAACTGTAAATTTGGATGTAAATGACTACATAAATTCCTAATGTACAATAAGTCACAAAGAACACTGTAAAAAGGCACAAAAAATTAAAACATGAAAACATGTTTAGAAAATGTTTTACATCATACAGCGAACTATAATTTTGAGCAGGCAGAAGGGCGAAGCCCCTGCATTCCTGAACTTCAGGCAACACTCCAAGGTTTGTATCATCAGATGCTTTCTTTGGGTGGGAAAGGGTTTTTCACTGACCTTTGGATGTGTTCAGCTACAACACACATCTCATGAGAAATATGGATTTGTCATGATTAGATAAGAAAATGAACATTTACAGCTTTTACTCAGGAAGTTTGAACAGCAGAAATGCTATTTCTTCATTCTCATGTTCTGTCCCACACTCCATGAGACAAGCAAAGCGTCCAGGCTCATACTCTACCAGATCTGAGTAAGCACTGGGACCATGATGCAATATCAGTAAAGGTTCATCAGGCCACCCTGAGGAATCCAGTGGGGTTTTATTCAAGTAGAGACCAAGATCTACTCTATTTTTTGGACTGGACGGATGGGAATAGAGCAACCATGTCTTTGGTGGACTACTCTGTTCTAGAAAACTCAACACACTCCCTTGGCATCCACTTCCGATCTCTATCAGCTTTTTTGGACATAACAATTTGTCAAAACCCTGTCCAGAGTGGTAGCTTAGAGCCTCTGTTCTGTAGCCAAGCTGGGTTCGGGCATTGCAGTACAGAGTACTCTTACCTTCCTCGTCAATGATCTCAGCCATCTGACACTCACACGACTCAAAGTCCATTTTTTTCCCCACCTTCCATGTGATTCCTTGATCATCGCTGTAGAATGCTAAAGCAAAAGGTGTAAACCAACGAAATGACGATGGGCAATCAGGGTTGCCTGTGCAATGATAAACATATGCTGGGATAATCAGTCTTCCGCTCTTCATTTGAACACCATGTCCTGGACCAACAGCAAAGGTGGCCCAGTCCTTCTCCTGCTCACCGATCACATCTGCTGTCAAGTCTATAGTATGGCTCCAGGTTTTGCCAGTGTCCTCACTGGTTATGTAACAAAGTCGTGCCTGGTTTGTGTTTTTATTTTTTTGATCACCTTCAGAGACCCCAATGGGAACACAAATGAAAAACAGAAAGAGGGTCTTGGATTTTCTCTCATAGACCGGACATGGATTCATGCTGCGGTGGTTTGGTAGACAAGCTGAAGAGAGCAGCTGATGACCACTGACCCACGGAAATAAAAATCATGACATGATGTTTTATGACCTAGTGAATGCCAGATCGGGTAAAGAATCTATGAAATAGTGAAGTTGTTAAGAAAACTGTCAGTTAGGAATAATAATTGATGATTTTGGTTAAACATGTCTAGTACCTGAACTGTATTCTTGTCATCCTCCCACTTTCCTCTTTTCATCACAATCAGTTCTGCATCTGTGTCACTTGGTGTTTTCCGTTTTTCAGCGAAGGCGAGGTACGTTTTATTTTCACTGATATAGATGAGAGCTGGAATTTTGTATGTCACCTGTCGTTTGCAACATGTACTTGGCCAGCAACACTTTCCTAACCAACAACACCAACTCTGAGGCTGTTCCTGTTTGAATATTGTTGTTTTTATGTTATCCATTGTTAAATGTAAGACCTAGAAATAGAATAAACAGTATCAGTTATGACAAATTATCAAATTATACTTTTTATTGTTTTAAAATTATAAATAAAGAAAAACAATTATTTAATTGTTTTTCTTTTTTTTTTTTTGTCTAATGGTTTCAAAATGTAAAAAAAAAAAAAGTGAGAATAAAAGCACTCAAGGAGGTTGCAGTCTGGACAAGAATATTCTTTTTAAGAATGATGTCAGTTCCCCCGAGTAACCACAGGTGCAGTTCATCACATTAACATTTGTATTATCTGTTTCTTCTCTTTTGTAGAACTATATGGTAGACTGGGGCTAGTTGTCACATGAGGAGGTTAAGGACTATATCTATATACCTACTGTAGTTTTGTATGTTGGTTTCAAATACTAAATTCAAACAACTAAGCCTACTGTATATCATCAAGTTTTTACTAATAGTGTCTATGTTCAAAGTTGAAGCTGTGACATCATGCCCATGCACCAGGGGTCTGAAAGGAGCCTGTCCAAGCATAGATATATCAATCACAGGAAATGGGATCATGTACAGCAGGTAGTGTTGCAACAGTTTTCCATTATTAGTCTGAACATGTGTACAGTTTCTCTTTCTCTCTCCCCCTCTTTATTCTACTTTCCTTTTCTTTTTTATTATTTTATAACAATTTATTATTTATTTTCCTTTCTGACAACATCCCTTGTCTTCTAACAGTTTTCACATTCTTTGTATGATTGCAGTTATGGCAGTGAATGTAATTATGACAACAACAAGCAGTGACAACACATTGTACTTAGTATATATTCAAATTACATTAAAACATCCTGTTCCCTATCAGTCGGTCACTCCGAGTCACGTCGGTGACCGACGAATTGGGATCTCGCTTAGAGAGACCAATCCCCTACGAGAGTATCTAAACGAGCCAATGCACATTGGCATGCGATTATTGCATCCAGCTGCCGCTAATCACAGCGTGAGTATAATTAGGCAGCGGGTGCAGCGCATATTCAGCTTTTCGCTTCGGAGCCGAGTGGTTACATTGTTCTGCTCCTGACCTCTGCTGACGAGTGAATTCAACGAGTTAAGCACGCTCTTTGGGAGACTCTCGTGCTGGCGGTACGGCGCTTCAGCGGCGGTGGTTCTTCCTGTGTCGAGTGGGTTGCACACATCAGGCTGCACTACCCCCTGATTGTGGCCATCTCCCCTGTGCGCTTCAGCACACTGAAAGAGTGATTTCTCTAAAAGAGCATTCACGGGTGCGTCTTTTTAAAGACGACGTTGCATCTGGCAAACTTGACGTTGCGTCTTTGTAAAGACGAGTTGGGTCTTGCTTCAGACAACGTGTCACCCGTGCGTTTCTGGATGCGGTCGTTACCTGGGGCCGGGTGATGGTCATGATCACTGCCTCACATTTCCTGGGCAGTAAGCATGCTGAGGTGGCGTTCGTGGATGAGGCATCTTCTCATGGGAAGGTGATCATCTTGGAGTTGCGGGCCAGGCTCCGATACCTCGACAAAGGGACGGAGCTCTGTTGCCCCTGCCTTGATTTGGCCCTCGTTCTGGCTGCAGACATACGGGGACCATTTCAGGCGGTGGCATGGTGGCAAACCCTCCAGGGAACCAACCCTTGAGGGACCATCGCCCCTCTTGCGCTCCAAAACCAGTTGAGCTGTCAGTGGAGCGTGCTGGGCCCTCTACAAGGGGAGCACCAGCAGTTACCCTGGCGCTCCTCCCGGTCACCAGACGTCGACTGCTGCATCGGAGGGTGAGCTGGAGATTTCTGGGCAAGAAGATTCGGCTGCTGCTGCTCCGGCAGCAGCAGTGCCTGAGTCGGATCTAGAAATCACGGCTATGCTTTCCCGGGCCACTGAGAGGGTAGGGCTCGAGTGGAGATCCCACCGTGTCCCGAGCCCTCGAGGTTGGACGACTGGTTTCTCGGGGTAGTTTGCGCTGGTTCTCAGCGCCCTGCCCTAGTGCCTCTCTCCCGGAGGTGCATGGGGAGCTTACCAGGTCGTGGACGGCACCTTTTACTGCCAGAAACCGCCCTGCTAGCTCCTCCCCCTCACCACCCTCGGTGGCGCAGCTAGGGGGTATACGGGGGTCCCCCCGGTGGAGCGGTCGGTTGCGATGCAGTTGTGTCCTAATACCGTCTCCACTCGGCGGGGCGAACCGTGCCTCCCCTTCCAGGCCTGTAGGTACTCGTCTGGTCTGTCCGACGGGGCTTATATGGCCTGTGGGGAAGCTGCCTCCACCTTTCGCTACGGCGTTACTGCAGGGTCCTCAGGCTAAAAGCACTGAGGACATGCACGGGGGTGGTTACGATCCGGAAGCTCTGAGAGCTTGTACCTCGGGCCTCGCGCTACGAGCGACGAAGGTGACGCGGTCTCTGGGTCGTGCGATGTCCACACTTGTGGTCCAGGACGTTCACTCCTGGCTGTGTCTGGTCGACATGGGGACACCGACAAAGTATCGGTTCCTCAAGGGCCCTGTGTCCCAGACTGGCCTCTGCGGCGACGCAGTCGAGAACATGGCCCAGCAGTTCTCGGCTGCTCATGAGCAGGTTGAGGCGATCCAACACCTCCTGCTCCGGCGGGCAGCTGCCGCCTCCACCCGTCCGCCGGCTGCAGCGCCCCGGCCTGCTTGTCGCCGAGGGCGGCCCCTGCTCCCCCTGGCCCCCGTCAAACCTGGCGGTGAGCGGAAGAGCAAGAGGCACAGGACGGGCGACCCAGAGAGAGAGAGAGAGGACTGCTTTGGGAGGTGGCGGATGCGCCTCCCCCTCCCCCGGTGGAGGGCCGGGTGGAGATTCTCCTATTTCAAAAATCTCGACAAGAAGCGGTTGTCTCTGCCCTGGGTCCCAAGAGGGCATGGAGAGTCGCGGACGGACCAACTCCGGACCGCGCTCATCCTCCTCTTCGCCAGCTGGCAGCAGTGGGCGGTTCGAGAGCGTCATCAAAGGCCCTACTCACGCACCCTCTGCCAAACCTCGGAACCAGGTAAGCGCGCACCGCACACTCAGACCCCTTGGTCCGCCACGAGCCGTGTTCCTGTGTTCCACCACGCTGCCCCACCGCGGGTACGTCGGTGGTCCCGCTGCTCCGCTTGTACGGTGTCTGGGTGCCTGTCTACCCAGCCCGTCTTGCTGGCTCCAGTGGACCATCTGACTCGGCTATGCGGTTCAGTTTCCTCCCAAGTTCAGGGGCATCCACCTCACAGCAGTGAAGGCAGCTGATGCTCATGTTTTGTGTGGAGAGATCGCTGTCCTACTGGCGGAGGACGCGATGGAGCCGGTCCCTCCAGCCGATATGAAGACAGGGCTTGCAACCCTTACTTCATTGTGCCCAAGAAAGCGGTGGGTTACGACCAATCTTGGATCTGCGTGTCTGGAACTGGGCCCTTCACAGGCTTTCGTTCAAGACGCTCACGCAGAAACGCATCTTTGGGTGCATCCGTCCCCGAGATTGGTTTGCAGCGGTCGACCTGAAGGACGTGTACGTCCATGTGTCGATTCCTTCCACGCCACAGGCCATTCCTGCAGTTTGCGTTGAAGGACGGGCATATCAGTACAAGGTCCTGCCCTTCGGGCTGTCCCTGTTACCCCGTGTCTTCACGAAAGTTGCGGAGGCAGCCCTTGTTCCCATGAGAGAACAGGGCATTCGCATTTTCAACTACCTCAACGACTGGCCCATACTGGCTCAGTCTCAGGACCAGTTGTGCGAACACAGGGATTTGGTGTCACACCTCAGCCAGTTGGGCCTTCAGGTCAACTGGGAAAAGAGCAAACTCTCCCCGATGCAGAGGATCTCTTTTCTCGGTATGGAGTTGGATTCGGTCAGTCAGACAGCACGCCCCACGTAGGAACGTGCTCAGTCGGTGTTGAACTGCTTGAATGCGTTCAAGAGCAGGACAGCGGCCCCACTGAAACAATTTCAGAGGCTCCTGGGGCATATGACGCCGCTGGGGCTGCTTCATATGAGGCCGCTTCAACACTGGCTCCATGGCCGAGTCCCGAGGTGGGCGTGGCAGCGCGGCACTCACCGGGTCCAAGTCACACCGGCCTGCCGCCGAACCCTCACCCCGTGGTCAGACCTTTCGTTTCTGCGGGCAGGAGTGCCCCTGGAACAGGTCTCCAGGCATGCTGTGATTTTCACGGATGCCTCCACCACCGGCTGAGGTGCCACGTTCGACGGGCTTGCGGTGTCGGGGGTTTGGACGGGCCCCCAACTGCACTGGCACATCAATTGCCTAGAGTTGCTAGCGGTACGTCTGGCCTTGGTCCGTCTCAGAAGGCGTTTACGAGGCAAACACGTACTGGTCCGCACGGACAACACTGCGACCGTTGCGTACATCAACCGACAAGGTGGTCTGCGCTCCCGTCGCATGTCGCAACTCGCCCGCCACCTCCTCCTCTGGAGTCAGAAGCATCTGAGGTCGCTTCGTGCCATTCATATTCCGGGCTTGCTCAACCGGGCAGCCGACGAGCTGTCACGAGCTGCGCTCCCCGGAGAATGGAGACTCCGTCCCCAGACGGTCCAGCTCAGCTGGCCGCGGGGCCTTCGCAAGTATGCGTTTCCCCCAGTGAGCCTTCTCGCAAAAACAGATACTATGCAAGATCAGGGGGGACAAGCAGCAGGTCCTGCTCGTGGCGCCGTACTGGCCCACTCGGACTTGGTTCTCAGAACTGATGCTCCTCGTGACAGCCCCTCCCTGACAGATTCCTCTGAGGAAGGATCTACTGACTCAGAGACGGGGCACCTTTTTGCACCCGCGTCCAGACCTAAGAAGCTGGAAACTTCATGTCTGGTCCCTGGACGGGACGCGGAGGTTCTAGGTGACCTACCCCAAGGGGTAGTTGACACCATCACTTCGGCTAGAGCGCCGTCCACGAGACAGGCCTACGCCTTGAAATGGAACCTGTTCGTCGAGTGGTGTTCTTCTCACCGAGAAGACCCCCGAAAGTGCCCGATCAGAGTCGTGCTTTCCTTTTTGCAGCAGGGGTTGGAGCTAAGGCTGTCTCCCTCCACCCTTAAAGTCTATGTGGCTGCGATTGCTGCCAACCATGACCCCGTGGAAGGGAAGTCGGTGGGTAAGCATGACTTGGTCATCAGGTTCCTTAGGGGGGCAAGAAGGTTAAATCCTCCACGGCCCCCCTCTATACCCTCTTGGGACCTGTCTCTAGTGCTGAAAGCACTACAGCAGGCCCCATTTGAGCCTTTGCAGTCAGTTGAGCTGCAGTTTATTTCAATGAAGACTCTGCTCCTGCTTGCATTGGCCTCCATCAAGAGGGTAGGGGACCTGCACGCATTTTCGGTCGACGATTCGTGCCTAGAGTTTGGGCCGGCTGACTCCCAGGTAATCCTGAGGCCCCGGCCTGGCTACGTGCCCAAGGTTCCCACTACTCCCTTCAGGGACCAGGTGGTGAGCCTGCAAGCGCTGCCCTCGGAGGAGGCAGACCCAGCCCTTGCTTTGCTTGTCCCGTCCGAGCGCGGAGATGCTACGTTGACAGGACACAAAGCTTCAGGACCTCAGACCAGCTCTTTGTCTGTCACGGAGGCCGGCAGAAGGGGAAGGCCGTCTCCAAGCAGAGGATGGCCCACTGGATAGTGGACGCCATCACCCTGGCTTATCAGGTACAGGGTGTGCCCTGCCCGTTCAGGTTGAGAGCTCACTCTACTAGAGCTGTTGCATCCTCCTGGGCGTTGGCTCGTGGCGCCTCGCTAGCAGATATTTGTAGAGCTGCGGGCTGGGCGACCCCTAACACGTTCGCTAGGTTCTATAGCCTTCGTGTGGAACCGGTTTCCTCCTGTGTTCTCACCTCAAACGGGTAGAAGCACTGAGAGGTCCCGTTTTCGGGTCGGCTTGCTAAAACTGCTCCAGAGAGTCCGTACTGTAGACCCTGTCGAGTTCCTCCGTCCCCTCGGCAGTCAGATGTGGCGGAGCATCTAACGCCAGGCCCTCACTCGCTGAATCCATGAGAACCGGTAGAGGGCTGGGTTCCATATGAAAGGCCTTTTTGGACCCCATATGTGTATAGTCCACGGTATAGCCTGAGAGCCCGTGTTTCCCCGGCAGGTCTTCTGCCAATCTCCATGAGGTACAAATTCCTCTAATCCTCCATATGCGCCTAAGGTTGATCATATGCGTAATTGCTCCGAACCTCCTACGGGAAGGGCGAGCTTCCGTAGCGTCCGGTTCCAACTGGAATGGGTACGTTTTCCCAGTGTTATCCAGTCTTACTGAGTGGGTAGTGCCATGGCAGCAGTAGCTGGTCTTCTGCGGTAGCCCTGACCTGCGCCAAAAAATAGGGGCTCAGGAGGCTTCCACAGGACACTGGAAGGGGCAGTACCCGTGGCCTTTTGGTAGGGATCCCAATTCGTCGGTCACCGACGTGACTCGGAGTGACCGACTGATAGGGAACGTCTCGGTTACGTATGTAACCCTCGTTCCCTGAAGAAGGGAACGGAGACATCACGTCCCGTCGCCACGGCTGCTGTACCACCGCTGAGCGGCCGGGTCACCGGCTCGGCTCCTCAGCGAAAACCTGAATATGCGCTGCACCCGCTGCCTAATTATACTCACGATGTGATTAGCGGCAGCTGGATGCAATAATCGCATGCCAATGTGCATTGGCTCGTTTAGATACTCTCGTAGGGGATTGGTCTCTCTAAGCGAGATCCCAATTCGTCGGTCACCGACGTGACGTCTCCGTTCCCTTCTTCAGGGAACCGAGACGTTTCCTGTTGTTTTCTTAATTCTTTTGAAGCACAACTGCTGAGAATGTTTTCTTTCCCTCCGCTTCCTAAATCAATCCATTGGATAAGAAATATGTATATATTAAATCTCTATATATTCTATATCTGTTTAATGTTGTTATTATTTCTTTTTTGTTCTCATGTACATTGAAAGCCTGTGGAATCTCCTTGCACCGCATATGTTATGCTTGTTCATATGTTAATTTTCTTTCTGTCTCATGTCTTATTTATGTGTTTATTGCAATATGTTTTATAAAACAACATTTTTGCTGTAGCTGTTGGGTAACAACAACACAATACCACAGTATAGGCAAGGTTCAACTATACATTGAATACTGTTACATGTCCTTCTATTATTATTATTTGTCAGTAGTTCTGCATTGCAGATTTGGGATATTGATATTGATGATAGTGGTAGGATTAATATCTGTATAATTCATTACAAATGAAATGAACAATGAGAAATTAAACTACTATTGTGCATGCATTTGTTGAATCCTGTATAATTGTCTTCTAAATAGAAAATCGTTATAATTTGAAAATTATTTTGAATAATCTGACATTTTTTAATTCATGGAGCATTTTGCAAATTCTTAAGATTTCATGCAGCATCATACCTGGTTTTGCAACACAGATGTTATAAAAAGGACTGGAGTCATAAACCTCAAGAGCACATCAGCAAAAGGCATCAAAATAGCACCAGGATTGACAGACAAGCCAGCAGTTCTTCATGGTTCTTGTATAAGTGAAGTTCAACTGACAGAGATAGCAACAGGACGGGTTCTGTATACAGTCAAAACGTATTCATTTTTTTATCATTTTTAAAATGCTTTATTAGTACAGCTCATTTCGTATTACTTATTTATTGTTTTACAGTGAAAGAGTCCTCAGATTCAGTGAGGGGTTTACAGTTTGTGAATGCTTGTGTGTTTCTCATTTGTGCAAGTAATGGCACTTTGCTCATGGGTGACACACGAGATCCCTCGACTTGTCATTATTCTCTGCAAGACAGTAAGAGTGGTTTGCACTGGTCATTTGGGTTGAGGAGTGACAGCTCTCAGTCCGAACCTTCCTGTTGTACTGTAGCCAGACTCTCATCCTCCGGTCACATGCTGTTGTCTGATCTAAGAGATTTGCAGAGTCCGTTTTGTCAAACCCAACTATATGTGCAACACAGCACATCAAAGAATGACTTTCTGAATGTTTCTTAGGCTCCTGTTCTCGACAGATGTCTGTCTGTGTCGGGTAAGTAAAGAATGCTTCCATTTTCCTGTCTCAAATAAAGAGCAAACTTTTGTAAGGTTGTTAGATGCAAAATGTCATGTTCATCTTCTTTAATGGGAAGACCTCTGGTTACCAATGACCTGACGATTTGTTTTTGTTTTTTCAAATTTGGAAGGGTTTGATGGAACAGTGCACATCTACAACACAATGGATTGGAGTACAGAGGGACAGAACCCTCAACCAGTTTTTTCACACCGAGGCCATAAAATGTCACATGAAGCAAAATACAGCAGTTCCCCGCCTGTGGTTACTTCCCATTCTTGGCACCAGTCACGACCAAAAACTCTTCTCTCAGCAGCTGCGGATGGATCTCTACATGTATGGGACTGGTTGGATAAAATCACTGACAGATGATGTTGATGTTCATTAGGTAATTAATAGTCAAAACTATTGTGTAATGATACAAAGAAATCCTTTATTCATTAGATTTTCTTAATAATTTGCAGTCAGTGTACAATGTTTGTTACAATGTTTAATTTTCTCTCAATAAAAAAAAAGTAATATGTTTTATAAAACTACATTTTTGCTGTAGCTGTTGGGTAATAACAACACAATGATAACATAATTAGGCAAGGTCCAACTAAAATATCAATATCAATTAAAATATCATCTTCTTGTGATGTTGGGTGCTAGAATCAACATAATGCAGCCTCAAATGAGAAAATTTATTGCATATCTGCAGCCACTGCCAGACAAAAAAAAACCTGACGACAGCTGTGGTTAAATGCGATAAAATGAGCGGACTAGACAGAAATGATTGTAAAAAATTGCAGCGCACACTTCTTATCAGAAAAGGTTCAATAAAGTATTGTCTTTTGTTGTTATGGGTGCGTCTAAAGATTTCTTATGCATGTCACAACTGTCGTGTAGGCTATATTAAATAATGTTTGTGTGCATGCGTGTAAAACAACAAACTTACAATTTATATGTTGAATCATTTGTAATTGCATATACATTGTCGTGATTAATTGTGGCTGGAATAATAATGTAGCTGTAAAAATAGTGCTGCTGAAATTGAAATGTATAGGTGAGTTTGTCTTTATTATACACGTTAGATATGAGTCACTCAGCCGATGGGAAAAAGAGAAATTGTCCAAATTTACTTGCCTTGTCAGTGAACCCCCCCCCCCCCCCCCCCCCCCCCCCCCCACACACACACACACACACAACCTGTTAATAGCAGGTCTTTTTCTGCTGCTATTGTTTTTCTTGGATTTGCTTCTCAGTTCCATACAAATTTAAGCTTTTCTTAGTTCATTCTATGTTTTATAGGCAACCTCTGTTGTGATAATTCAGATTAGCACAGTTGGTTTTAAAAAAATCAAGTTTATTTTAATTCAGGACTCCATAATCCAGGAGTTAGTAATATGTATTTAAAACGATAGTTCACTCAAAAATTAACATTCTGTCTTTAATTACTCATCCTCATGTCGTTCCAAACCTGTAAGACCTTCGTTCATCTCTCCAAAATGGTTAATAATTAATGACAGGATTTTCGTTTTTGGGTGAACTAACCCTTTAATCTGTGTTTCAGAAAGTAATTTTTTAAACAAATATGAACTATTCTAGATTAGGCCTACTTCTGTCTTAACTTAAACCCTGTCTGGGAAACCGCACCTAAATGTTACTAACATTACTACCCACATCGGTTCACAGAAACGCCTATACAATTTGACATTTGCAGCATACTATAATACTAAAATTTGCTATTACATTTGAACACTTCCCCAATATATAGTTTTTTACTTTGTGTTTACAGTATTGTTTTGGGAAAATTTAAATAATTTATAGTTATCAGGAAAAAAACTGTAAATTTGGATGTAAATGACTACATAAATTCCTAATGTACAATAAGTCACAAAGAACACTGTAAAAAGGCACAAAAAATTAAAACATGAAAACATGTTTAGAAAATGTTTTACATCATACAGCGAACTATAATTTTGAGCAGGCAGAAGGGCGAAGCCCCTGCATTCCTGAACTTCAGGCAACACTCCAAGGTTTGTATCATCAGATGCTTTCTTTGGGTGGGAAAGGGTTTTTCACTGACCTTTGGATGTGTTCAGCTACAACACACATCTCATGAGAAATATGGATTTGTCATGATTAGATAAGAAAATGAACATTTACAGCTTTTACTCAGGAAGTTTGAACAGCAGAAATGCTATTTCTTCATTCTCATGTTCTGTCCCACACTCCATGAGACAAGCAAAGCGTCCAGGCTCATACTCTACCAGATCTGAGTAAGCACTGGGACCATGATGCAATATCAGTAAAGGTTCATCAGGCCACCCTGAGGAATCCAGTGGGGTTTTATTCAAGTAGAGACCAAGATCTACTCTATTTTTTGGACTGGACGGATGGGAATAGAGCAACCATGTCTTTGGTGGACTACTCTGTTCTAGAAAACTCAACACACTCCCTTGGCATCCACTTCCGGTCTCTATCAGCTTTTTTGGACATAACAATTTGTCAAAACCCTGTCCAGAGTGGTAGCTTAGAGCCTCTGTTCTGTAGCCAAGCTGGGTTCGGGCATTGCAGTACAGAGTACTCTTACCTTCCTCGTCAATGATCTCAGCCATCTGACACTCACACGACTCAAAGTCCATTTTTTTCCCCACCTTCCATGTGATTCCTTGATCATCGCTGTAGAATGCTAAAGCAAAAGGTGTAAACCAACGAAATGATGATGTGCAATCAGGGTTGCCTGTGCAATGATAAGCATATGCTGGGATAATCAGTCTTCCGCTCTTCATTTGAACACCATGTCCTGGACCAACAGCAAAGGTGGCCCAGTCCTTCTCCTGCTCACCGATCACATCTGCTGTCAAGTCTATAGTATGGCTCCAGGTTTTGCCAGTGTCCTCACTGGTTATGTAACAAAGTCGTGCCTGGTTTGTGTTTTTATTTTTTTGATCACCTTCAGAGACCCCAATGGGAACACAAATGAAAAACAGAAAGAGGGTCTTGGATTTTCTCTCATAGACCGGACATGGATTCATGCTGCGGTGGTTTGGTAGACAAGCTGAAGAGAGCAGCTGATGACCACTGACCCACTGAAATAAAAATCATGACATGATGTTTTATGACCTAGTGAATGCCAGATCGGGTAAAGAATCTATGAAATAGTGAAGTTGTTAAGAAAACTGTCAGTTAGGAATAATAATTGATGATTTTGGTTAAACATGTCTAGTACCTGAACTGTATTCTTGTCATCCTCCCACTTTCCTCTTTTCATCACAATCAGTTCTGCATCTGTGTCACTTGGTGTTTTCCGTTTTTCAGCGAAGGCGAGGTACGTTTTATTTTCACTGATATAGATGAGAGCTGGAATTTTGTATGTCACCTGTCGTTTGCAACATGTACTTGGCCAGCAACACTTTCCTAACCAACAACACCAACTCTGAGGCTGTTCCTGTTTGAATATTGTTGTTTTTATGTTATCCATTGTTAAATGTAAGACCTAGAAATAGAATAAACAGTATCAGTTATGACAAATTATCAAATTATACTTTTTATTGTTTTAAAATTATAAATAAAGAAAAAAAATGATTTAATTTTTTTTTCTGCTTTTTTATTTGTCTAATGGTTTCAAAATGTAAAAAAAAAAAAAAATGATTTGAAAAGTGAGAATAAAAGCACTCAAGGAGGTTGCAGTCTGGACAAGAATAATGTTTTTAAGAATGATGTCAGTTCCCCCGAGTAACCCCAGGTGCAGTTCATCACATTAACATTTGTATTATCTGTTTCTTCTCTTTTGTAGAACTATATGGTAGACTGGGGCTAGTTGTCACATGAGGAGGTTAAGGACTATATCTATATACCTACTGTAGTTTTGTATGTTGGTTTCAAATACTAAATTCAAACAACTAAGCCTACTGTATATCATCAAGTTTTTACTAATAGTGTCTATGTTCAAAGTTGAAGCTGTGACATCATGCCCATGCACCAGGGGTCTGAAAGGAGCCTGTCCAAGCATAGATATATCAATCACAGGAAATGGGATCATGTACAGCAGGTAGTGTTGCAACAGTTTTCCATTATTAGTCTGAACATGTGTACAGTTTCTCTTTCTCTCTCCCCCTCTTTATTCTACTTTCCTTTTCTTTTTTATTATTTTATAACAATTTATTATTTATTTTCCTTTCTGACAACATCCCTTGTCTTCTAACAGTTTTCACATTCTTTGTATGATTGCAGTTATGGCAGTGAATGTAATTATGACAACAACAAGCATTGACAACACATTGTACTTAGTATATATTCAAATTGCATTAAAACATCCTGTTTCCTGTTGTTTTCTTAATTCTTTTGAAGCACAACTGCTGAGAATGTTTTCTTTCCCTCCGCTTCCTAAATCAATCCATTGGATAAGAAATATGTATATATTAAATCTCTATATATTCTATATCTGTTTAATGTTGTTATTATTTCTTTTTTGTTCTCATGTACATTGAAAGCCTGTGGAATCTCCTTGCACCGCATATGTTATGCTTGTTCATATGTTAATTTTCTTTCTGTCTCATGTCTTATTTATGTGTTTATTGCAATATGTTTTATAAAACAACATTTTTGCTGTAGCTGTTGGGTAACAACAACACAATAATACCACAGTATAGGCAAGGTTCAACTATACATTGAATACTGTTACATGTCCTTCTATTATTATTATTTGTCAGTAATTGTTAACCACCTTGACTAAATGCTTGGTTTCACTCTATTTTGGTGGTCCTTTTAACATATTTTGTTGACTATAAGTAATGTTGCACCTACATATCTACTACCTCTCATTAGAGCGTTAAGAGTATTAGTAGACTGGTAGGGTTAGGGTTAGAATAAGATGACACGTACTTGCAAATTTATAGTCAGTAGAATGTCTGTCGGGACAACATCTCAATAAAGAGTTAGTAGATTTTAAGCAGACATTCTACTAATACTCTAATGAGAGTTTGTTGACATGTAGGTGCAAAGTAACTAATTATCAACAGAATGCTCAAAAGGCACCATCAAAATAAAGTATTACCAAATGCTTTAAATAATTTTGAGCCTTGTTAAATAATTCTTGCTTTTCACTGGAAAATGACATGACAACATAGGTTAACATACAATACAAATAAAGGTCTACATTTACGTCTCTATTCCATGAATAATTCCCCAGTAAACTACAAAGAAATAATACTCACAGAATTGATCTTTCCTGCAGCAGCAACAGTTGAGTCTCTCACCACTTGTAGTCTAATAACCCACCCTGTGCTCCTCTTATTTATATCATCATATATAGCGACACAGGAAATTGTCCAAATTTGGTCATCTCAGCACATTTTTCATTCATACTTGCCTTCTCAGTTTTTGTTCCCAATTGTTATGTATACCACACTATACCTCACAAGATTACTGTAAAAATACAAACTAAATTACTTTTCATTAAGTTTGTAATCAAACTCAAACACTCTATTCAAAACTTTATCTTCAATAATTCAAATTTGCCTTCAAATGGCTTTCAGTCACATCAAACACAACGAATGTTTTGTCCACATGTGCATGCTTGAGTGATGGCATGTGAAAATTTTGATGTACTTAAAAAAATAATGAAATGCTTTATTTTATTTATTTTGGCAGTGGTTAAACTTTCTGAATCATCAGTAAACACTGATGATATAGAACTAAAATGTGGCATCCATGAAATAACATTTCCATAATAGACATATATAAATACTTATCATATTATTTATTGCTTGTTCAATATGATATGATTTTGATTCTGTTACAAAAGATTAACAATAAAAGAGGAAATTAAAAACACTAGATGTTACTAACATTACTAAACCTCAGTTCACAGAAATTTCTACATTTTGAAATTTGCAAAATACTATAATACTAAAATTTGCTATTACATTTTTAACACTTCCCCAATATATAGTTTTTACTCTGTGCTTACAGTGTTGTTTTTCGGGAAATTGAAAAACATTTATTGCTATCAGGAGAAAAAAAACATGTAAGTTTAGATGTAAATGACTACATAAAAAAATTACTAATGTACAATAAATCACAAAAAAAACACTGTAAAGAGATGCATAAACACGAAAACATGTTTAGAAAATGTTCTGCATCATACAACGAATTATCATTTTGGGGAGGCATAAGGGCGAAACCCCTGCATTCCTGAACTTCAGGCAACACTCCAAGGTTTGTATCATCAGACACTTTCTGTCACAATCCCTGTTCCGTCTCTTGTATTTTGCTGTGGACTTTAATGTTGAAGTGTTTCTCTGCCTAGTGTTTCTGTCTTCACTTGGTGTGTTTAATTCTTGTTTCCTTAGTCTGCTTGTTTGTTCCCATAGTTCCCCTTATGTGCTCCCATGCCAACTGCCCAAGCCCCCTTGTTATCTCCTTTAGCTTGTATGTCTGTGTGAATATAAACGGCTTGGTTTTCACTTGTGTTTGTTGGTCATTGTTTGACGGCTTCCCTGTATTGTTCACTGGATGTTCCTGGTTTCTTGTGATTATTGGAGGATTTTTTTTCTTTCTTTTCTTAATTAAAGTCATGCGTGCATGTGAATTCTCTCTCTGCCTCCTCTTTTCCTTTCAACTTTCTTCAGGTGGGAAAGGATTTTTCACTGACCTTGTGGTCAGCTACAACACATATCTCATGAGAAACTGAGGTGTTTTCTACACACATATAGTTTACAATGCTATATTTGTGTTTAGATTTTAGTACAGCAAGACATGTTAACTCGTACATTTACTCATCTATGCAGCATAGGAGGCATGGTGTTGTGTTGGCAGTGGTCTTCAATGACAAACATGCAGAAAGAAGAGAACCCATTATATGTGATTTTGATAATCATTTAACATTTAAAAATGAGGAAACACCATGTTCATTTTATACATTTGAAAGTTTATTGCCACAAATACATCAAAAGCAGGTGCATTCAGCGTTAATCAGAAATAAAAAGGAATATTAATCAAATTGTCTTTTATATACATTTAATGTGTAGTAGTTTGATCTTTTCATGAACTATATTTAATACATACCTTCTAAATTGCTGATAATGACTATTATGCTAATCTCAATGAGTCTGTTTGGTTCCATATATATCCCATTCCAAATCAGTATTTACAGAAGCAGTTTCAGCAAAAAAACAAAGAAAATATAGATTTGTTGTGATAGATGCATTCATTTACAGGTACTAAGGGAAATTAACACTTTCACAGCTTTTTCTCAGGGAGTTTGAACAGCAGAAATGCTATTTCTTCATTCTCATGTTCTGTCCCACACTCCATGAGACAAGCAAAGCGTCCAGGCTCATACTCTACCAGATCTGAGTAAGCACTGGGACCATGATGCAATATCAGTAAAGGTTCATCAGACCACCCTGAGGAATCCAGTGGGGTTTTATTCAAGTAGAGACCAAGATCTACTCTATTTTTTTGACTGGACGGATGAGAATAGAGCAACCATGTCTTTGGTGGATTACTCTGTTCTAGAAAACTCAACACACTCCCCTGGCATCCATTTCCGGTCTCTATCAGATTGTTTGGGAATAAAACTGTGCTAAAATCCTCTCCAAAGTTGTAGCTTAGAGCCTCTGTTCTGTAGCCAAGCCGGGTTCGGGCATTGCAGTACAGAGTACTCTTACCTTCCTCATCAATGATCTCAGCCATCTGACACTCACACGACTCAACATCCATTTGGTTTCCCACCTTCCATGTGATTCCTTGATCATCGCTGTAGAATGCTAAAGCAAATGGTGTGAAACAGCAAAATGATAAGCAGCAGCATGATGTACAGTCAGGTTTGCCTGTGTAACGATAAGCATATGCTGGGACAATCAATCTTCCGCTCTTCATTTGAACACCATGTCCTGGACCAACAGCAAACGGGGCCCATTCTTTCATCTGCTCACCGATTACATCTGCTGTCAAGTCTACAGTATGGCTCCAGGTTTTGCCAGCATCCTTACTAGTTACATAACATAGTCGTCCCTGGCTCTTGTTTGTGCGTATTTGTTCGTATTCAGAGACCCGAGTGGGAACACAGACAAAGAACAGAAAGAGCGTCTTGGATTCTCTCTCATAGACAGGACATGGATTCATGCTGCGGTGGTTTGGTAGACAAGCTGAAGAGAGCAGCTGATGACCACTTACCCACTGAAATAAAAAGCATCATGACTGTATTCATGCCAGGTTATGTAAGTTAAGAAAAATCAGAAATAATATTTCTTTTTTTTTTTTGTACCTCAACTTGTTGAGTCTTGGCATCCTTCATTGTTCCTCTTCTCATCACAAGCACTTCTGCGTTTGTGTCACTTAATGTTTTTCTCTTTTCAGCAAAGGCAAGGAAGATTTGGTCATCATTGAGATAGACGAGAGCTGGAATTCTGTATGACACCTGATTTTTAAAACAGCAACACCAGGTTTGAGGCTGTTCCTGTTTGAATATTGTTGTTTTGTTTATTTCTTTCAGACAACCTGGTTTGCTTCTTGAAGGTGTTGTGATACCCATTTTTAAATTTTAGCCCTGGAAATAGATTTAACAGCATCAGTAACAACAATAGACACAGCCTAGTATGCAATTATTTTCGTTTTTCAATTCTTGTTTTCGCTTTGTCATGGAGTGTGAACTGATGTGAAAATAAAATAAAAATAAAAATGGCACATCGGAGTATCCTCTGAAGTCATAGTTGGTTTACCCCATTTTATTTTATTTGATAAAATCAGTCATTTTTAAATGACACTAATATCACACTTTATTCTGTTTTTTTTTTTTTTTCACTAATTAAAAATTAGTAACAGTATGACATTTTTTGTTTAGCATACCTCAGTGATGAATCTTAATGGTTTCTGTCCTTGATAATGAAATCTGAATAAATATTGTAAAATAATAAGAATTTTTCCATCTCAAAATTGAGACTTACCTACACTGAGACCTACAGCTTTTACTGTCACCTGGTGAGAATGGTAGGCCTATGATAAAGGACTGTACAACCCCTCCCAATTTTATAGAGTCAAGGGGCACGCCTGCACATGTAGGATAAAGTACAAGAATAACTTGGTCTCATGTCCAAAACAAGACAGTAAGAATAATCACAAGTTACATAAGAAAGTTTTGCACTTCAACCTGCAAATTTATTGATGCTGTATGAAAATAAAAACATCAGTGTTAACAATTTGGGACAAAAACATTGTAATTTATTGGTAAAACTGTTAGTGGCGCTCACAGCTGGCCAACCCCCTTTATTCAGAGGTTATACTACAAATAAGCAGTTTTTGTGAGTTCTGACAGAACGTTTAATTTATTTTTAAGCTGACACTGACATCACAAGAACACGCAACATATTATTCTTAAAATTGAATAAATTACATTTAGATTTATTTTTTTGTCCTTGTCAACAATTCTCTCCATTAGAAGCAATACTCACAGCAATGATCTTTCTTGCAGCAGAAACAAATGAGTCTTACGGCAGGTTCGTCACCACCTCTCAAGCCTCTCATCAGGTCTAACCAAAGCATACCGAGCATCCCTTATTTATAATAACCTCTATCAACACAGGACATTTCTGAAACTAAGTTAAACATTTACTAAGTTAAAGAGCAGGATGATAAGCAAGAGTCAATATGTGGTCATATGTTAATAATTTTTTTAAATAGACTTTTTGCAGGGTTAAAAACATTGTTTATCTGTTTTTTTTTTACTGTAGGATGTAAGTAAAAGTATGCAAGTAAAAGAGAGCATAAAGTATTTTTATGTATGTGTGTGAATTAAATGTTGAATACCAATAAATAGTTAAAAACTAAAATGTTTGCATATTTGTAGTCTAGGGTAAAAAATGTGTACACTGTTTTAAGTTATATTTATGTTTTAAAATATATATTTAATTGCGTTTGAGAGATTTAATGTTTAACAAAATCCGCATATTTCCACCAAACATTAAAGAGTTATCCTGGAATGTAATGGGGAAAAAACACGTTTAATACAAATAAAACCAGTTATACTGTGAATATAAAGAATATTTTATTAAACATGCAACTTTATTAAATTGGTTAAAAAATTTTTTTAATAATATTTTAATAAAAAAACTGTCCTTTTTTATTTTTACATATTTTAATCTAAATTTTGATAAATATAATAGCAGCACCAGTGTCATTGTCACGAATCTGGTCCATGCTCTCCCGGTCAACCACCACTAGAGGTCACCCGTTCACCACATTGACTTTTTCACTCACTGGACTCCATTTCCCACAATTCATTGCACTGACGACACGCACAGCTGTTCACCACTATCTCGCCCACACCTGATTATCATTTCACAATCACTCACTCACTATTTAAGTCTGGGACTTGCTATTGCTCACTGCTGAGTATTGTTAGCCTGCTACCTTACAAAGCGTTCTTAGTTTTCATAGTCTTGCCTTGCCTTGTTTTCCTTTCCGTGTCTGACCCTGCCCGAGTTCTTGGATTATTCTCTCTGCCTTGCCCTGTCTGGATTTTGTACGCCAATCGTCGACCCACGCTTGCTCCACGGATTGCTCTGTCTTGCCTCTGCCATACCTGATTGCTGTCTCCCGACCCTGCCTGTATGACCATGTTTTATAATAAAGCTTTGCACATGGATCCGCACGTCTCACGTCTCGTCAGCCCCGTAACAGAATACTCGGCCGCAAAAGGATCCAGCAGCTTTTCGGGTAGATGCTGGCCAAGTATGGACCTGGCAGGTATGTTGCTAACCCTCAAGCAGGGAACGCGACCCCTTGAAGATTATATTGAGGACTATCTAATTTTGGCAAATGTCTCTGACCTGCCGGACTGTCTGCTGATAGACTTTTTTTGTGAAGGCATTAACCAGCCGATTAAATCACAGTTAATCCGAGAGGGTCCCCGTTCGTCTTTCGTTCAGTTTCTGGACTTTGCTCTATTGATGGCTGGCTCAATGTTCACTGTGGGGGTCGCGGAGGAACGAGACACCGCACCCAATTGTTTGATCAGAGCCCCAGCCTGCGTCAAAGAGCCAAGTCAAGCCCCAGCCTACGTCAAAGAGCCAAGTCAAGCCCCAGCCTACGTCAAAGAGCCAGAGCCTGCTCACGTCGTCGCTGTCAAGCCAGAGCCTGCTCACGTCGTCGCTGTCAAGCCAGAGCCTGCTCACGTCGTCGCTGTCAAGCCAGAGCCTGCTCACTAGGGCTGTAATCAACCAAAGAAAATCTTGGTCGACTGAAGTCCTGAAACTTTCGACTAAAAATCGACTAAAAATGACGTTGTGGAGAAAAAAAAAACGTACGTTACATTAATTAGATACGCACTGTGCTCAGTACTTGGTAGCCTTGTTGTCTGCCTAAATTAATTATAAATAAACATAAAAAACTAATAGGCTATTTGCAGTATATTAAATCGTTTTTGACCTAATTATTTTGCACTGAAATGAGTCTGACACACGAGTCTGTCGTCTCTGACAGCGGTGCATCACGTGTACCTGCACAATATCATAGCCTGTGATTTCTGAAAACAGTACTATGTTGTCAACTAGTGATATCACAAGAACTTTTGAGGAATGTGCAACATAATTTAGAAAATTATTTTTGTCATATGTTATAAGTATAACTGTCAGACACTATCATTTCAGCCGCTCTGCGCAGCTCGCACAGAGCGAGGCTGAACATAAGAGCTCAGCTTCGCGGCTGAGACACGAATAGACTTAAAGCTTTTACTCTTAATAAACACAAAAGGCGCGTCCACTTTAATAAAAAAAAGAATATTTATTAAACAAACAAGAGCAGAAACCAAATAAAGTGCATAACTGAAAAATAAAGCATCTTAGGCTCAAAACTAACACAAACAGTGGGCACAGCGCAATTGCGCAATATTGTGAGAACTGAGAACTGATCGCGCACTGTGTGAGAACTGAGAAAGTGGAGCACTTCTATCAGAGTGATTCCGCCTATCGCGCCTTCACTAACTTTAAGTTAATCAACAACGAATTGTGACTCCTGGGAAAAACGGGATGTCTGGTCACCCTATCCCTATAACCATTCAGTTGCTGAGGCCATTGTCTCAGATCGCTAGTTTGCGTTTTGGTAGCGTATCCGCCCACTGCGGCTGCCATACTGTGAGATATACAAACGCCCCTCATCTGATTGCGATCCAGAGACAGGGACGCACATTTTAAAAGACAAGACAGTCAACTTAGCCTATAGGATGTATTTTGAATGTCCGGTAGTCCTCAAATAACATTTTAGTCCCGTCTCGTCTCGTTAACGAAGACGCGCATACATTTCGTCATAGTTTTTATCATCAGATATTAATTTTATCTCGTCAACTTCTCGTCTTAGTCACAGAAAAAAGGTTCGTTAACGAATATTTTTCGTCGTCCTCTTCGTTAACGAAATTAACACTGGTTCTTTGGAAGGAGACAGCTTCTTGTTTTACACTAGCTTGTTATTAAATAAATAATATTCAGCATCAAACCTTCTAAAGCCTACTTATCTGTCTCTCTTCTCCAGTGGGTTGGGCTAATCCAAAAAAAGTGAAAACAATGGGGGTGTTCTGAAAACAGACTGTTACCTGTGAAACAGGGGTGCTCTGAAAACACCCCCATAAGCAATTAGTGCTTTCCACCTGATGAAATGAGCGCGGCCAAACTGATGAAATGAGCGCGGCAAAAAATCGACCAATCAGATTTTTGGTCGAACCAGACCATATCGACCAATTAATCGACTAATCGACTGGGACGTTACAGCCCTACTGCTCACGTCGTCTCAGTGCTCCAGCCAGAGTCACACCACGTCTCAGTGCTCCAGCCAGAGTCTCTTCACGCCTCCACCGAACTGCCAGAGGCTGTTACCACAGATTCAAGGTCAGTCCTTCGAGTTCTGATATCCAGTGTGATGGACCCACCACTGACGTTGGTGCGAGTAGCTGGCATTCCCAGGGCCTCAACCCTGGCTGTTACAGAGACTATTCCCCTGACCTCAGTGCTTCCCGTTATGGCGGTCGCCATTTTGAGTGTGTGGGCTGCACACTGTGCTCCTGAGGCCTCTCCTGTCCACGAGTCTGTTCCTGAGGTCTCTCCTGTTCACGAGTCTGCTCCCGTGCCTCCAGAGGTGGCGGCTTCCGCTGCAGAACCTCCCGAAGTGGTGGCACCTACTCCCGAATCCCGAGAATCCAGTTCTCATGTCACGGCCACGGAGGCCGTTCCTGACCTCATGGTCTGCCCTGTCACGGCCGTGGAGGCCGTTCCGGACCTCATGGTCTGCCCTGTCACGGCCGTGGAGGCCGTTCCGGACCTCATGGTCTGCTGTCACGGCTAAAGAGGCCGTCTGTGAGCTCACGCCCTGTCCTGTCACGGCTAAAGAGGCCGTCTGTGAACTCACGCCCTGTCCTGTCACGGCCAAGGAGGCCGTCTGTGAACTCACGACCTGCCCTGTCACGGCCCCTGGGACCATGGGGACTCTCTCTGTGTTGTCTGTCTCTGTTCTCCCTGTGGTGTCTGTCTCTGTTTCCCCCTGATCCTGCCATGGCTTCCTGAGCAGTCTGCTCTACCGTGGAGATCCTCTGTCCTGTCTACTCCACACTGGTGGGCTCTGGCTCTGTCTGCTCCGCGGTGGTGGTCAGCTGTCTGGCTCTGGGGGTCTCCTGCTCCACCCAGGTGCGCTCTGGTCCCGTCCTGCCCTGCCACGGCTCCTGAGACCATGAAGGCTCTCTCTGTGTTGTCTGTCTCTGCTCTCTGTGTTTTCTGTCCTTGTTCACCCCAGATCCCAGTCTCTGTCATGGGTTCCTGCCCTGTCTGCCTCCCTGTGGTGGTCCTCTGCTCGGGTCTGGTGGTCATCTGCTCCGCCATGGTGGTCCACTGCTCCGCCCTGGTGGGCTCTGGTCCCGCCTGCTCCGCCCTGGTGGGCTCTGGTCCCGCCTGCTCCGCCCTGGTGGGCTCCGGTCCCGTCTGCTCTGCCCTGGTGGGCTCTGGTCCCGTCTGCTCCGCCCTGGCCTCTGGCTCCACCCTGGTTTCCTGCTCTGCCGGTTCTGCCTCAGTCCCCGGTCTTCCCACTTCCTCGCGGGCCTGGCCCTCCGTCCCTCCCCCTGTTCCGCCTCTGCTCCACCGCCCTCCTGGATTGTTTGGGAGCGTCTGGAAGCCGCTCTTTGGGGGGGGCTATGTCACGAATCTGGTCACCCGTTCACCACATTGACTTTTTCACTCACTGGACTCCATTTCCCACAATTCATTGCACTGACGACACGCACAGCTGTTCACCATTATCTCGCCCACACCTGATTATCATTTCACAATCACTCACTCACTATTTAAGTCTGGGACTTGCTATTGCTCACTGCCGAGTATTGTTAGCCTGCTACCTTACAAAGCGTTCTTAGTTTTCATAGTCTTGCCTTGCCTTGTTTTCCTTTCCGTGTCTGACCCTGCCCGAGTTCTTGGATTATTCTCTCTGCCTTGCCCTGTCTGGATTTTGTACGCCAATCGTCGACCCACGCTTGCTCCACGGATTGCTCTGTCTTGCCTCTGCCATACCTGTTTGCTGTCTCCCGACCCTGCCATACCTGTTTGCTGTCTCCCGACCCTACCATGTTTTATAATAAAGCTTTGCACATGGATCCGCACGTCTCGCGTCTCGTCAGCCCCGTAACAGTCATAAGCGTAAGCACCAATATTTTATTAAGTTACTTTAAGTCAAAATGTCCTTAAGCTTCCATTTTACTGAATATACAATATTATGCAAATTATACAAATGCATTTCCAACATATTCTGCCTCTCTTTGGCCACTCCAATTTACTGCAATGCAAAAGTGATATTTTGCATTAGTTCTCCTGTTTGACACAAACTTGAAGGGCTGTGTTGGATAAAAAATATGCTTTACGTGCTTTTATTTTATTGTGTTTATATAACTGTTATTTATTACATTCTAATTAGCTTGCTTTATCTGGCAAAAGTCTGCTGATTTGAACTGTAAGTAGATAGAGACAGATCCATTATGTTTACTGGACTGGGTGGGGAAAGCACTGACAGATGCTATCACTAAAGTACAAAAGGACTTGATGACATGAGCTTGTGTTGGTGATATTTGGAGTATCTGGAATAATTATTAAATGATTTATGAGCCATGTTACGTGCATGAATTATAAACACTGGGATAACTTTATCTCTTATGCCAAATATGAATTATAGTCTCCATCCCTAATGTTGCATAGCCCTGCGCAAATGTTTAAAAACACACATCTTATCTTTACTGAGCACTCAAATAATACTGAAGTGAAAATGGTGTGATACAGCAGAATGTGCAACAAGATACCGATTGCTTAGTTCTTTTTTTCTTCTAAAATGATTTCAAGAGGTAATGAAACTTGTCTGAAATAAAACTTGCACATTTCACTGCTGCAAAGAACCAAAAAACCCACACTATTAGTTGTGAGTGTCCACTGGGGCCCTTATGGATGCTCAACTATGGCAAGATGCCAACCAGATGCCATAGTCGCATTCAGTTTTTATTTCACAAGTTTGTTAATATCTTCAATCTTTGAGTATGATGAAGGTATGCTGTCCATGAAAGTGGGCTTGACATGCAACTCAAGCACTAAAGGACTACTTCAAATAAGTTTGCAACAAATAAAAATAAAGCATGAAGAACTGTCATGATAGTGAGGAAAGCAGCTGTTATATATATTTGCAAAAGAAAAAAAAAACTGACATCTACAATAAAATGAAATAATGGCACAGAACTATTTTGCATAAATCATATTTTTGGCTAGACGGTAATACATCAGGAAGTATTTTGATCAAAAGTTTGGGGCAGTGCAAGCTACGGGTGGGCATGGTCACACCCACTGAGAAGTAGGTAATTTTCCAAATGGATGTAAATTATTCAACAATAATAATACTACTTTTTTCACTGTAGGTTTATAAAAATGTTTTCATGTCAATTACAGGCAGTTTCTTAATTTTCCCTCTTCCTGTATACCATAGTCTATGCTTGTCAAAATGATGATTTGTCAGTTTCTGTTAGTCCCACCCACCATGTTGTTTACGACGTAAGGACATAATAGTAAAATGTGCACGTTTGTGAAGTTGAATTTGAAAATGGTGAAACTAACATAAATCAGATCAATTTATAAAAAAATATATATTGTGAACATTGTGGAATACTATTACAATTTTAAGTAAGTTCTCTATTTTAATTGTTTTATGTAATTTTTCCCTGTGAGGCAAAGCTGAATTTTCAGCAGCCATTACTCCAGTCTTCAACGCCTCATGATCCTTCAGAAATCATTCTCTACTCAAAAAACATTGCACAGTTGTGCTGTTTAATATATTTCTTGTGGAAATGGTGACAGTGTACTTCTTTCAGTATTATTTGATGAATAGACAGTTCTAGATGAATAGACAGCATTTATTTGCCATGTAAAACATGATTTCCTGATTAATGCTTGCTGAATAAAAAAAAAAATCTTTTGAATGGTAGCGTGTATGATCTTCATATTTTGATGATTTAAATAGGTTTAATATCAATTTTGTGAGTACTTGTCCATTACTCTTAGCAGTAATTTAATAATTTGCAAAACGAAATGAAAATGTTGACTTTTGCCGTCTCATTTAGCACCCCTGGCCTAAATGACATCACTGAGTTTAAAAAGGACAAAGGCAATCCCTTCAGTCACCTTTATCTCTCCACATTCCATGAGACAGGCAAAGTGTTTTCCATCTCCACAGTGAGCCAGATCTGAGTATCCACTTGGACCACCGTAGATTATCAATTTACGGTCATCCCATCCTGAGGGATCCCACGGGGATTTATTCAAGTAGACGGCAAGGCACATTCTCTTGCTTGGATGGCAATAGAGTAGCCATGTTTTTTCAGTCGCTCGATCAGGGGCAAAACTCAACACACTTCCTTGGCAGCCATGTCCGGTCTCTGTCAACTTATGTGCAGATGAAGGCTTGTCAAAAGCATCTCCATTACTCTCGCTTAGAGCCTCAACTCTGTAGCCGGATATACTTCGAGCATTGCAGTAAAGTTTACCATTACCTTTGTCGTCAATGATCTCAGCCATCTGACACTCAGACTCACCATCCACACGTTTTCCTAAATGCCAAGCAGTGTTAATTTTGGCAGGCATTTTTGATTTAGTCTTAGTCTTTATCTTGAGACGAAAATGCTTAATAGTCTTAGTCACATTTTAGTCATTTGAGTCTATCATAGTTTTAGTCTAGTTTTAGTCATTTGAGTCTTTCATAGTTTTAGTCTAGTTTTAGTCGACGAAAAGTCATTGCATTTTTGTCAACTTTTAGTCAAACTGCAGTTACCAACATTTATTTTGGTAGCTATTTTATATGTAGTATTTAAACAAAAACAGTCATCAATTCTTCTCTCTTTAGACCAAATCAATTAAGCTTAGTTATGAGAAATTTGAATCAAGGATTGAATTTGGAAAAACTGGAATACATTTTCATTTTTTGGTAGAAATATAAATTAAACTCATTTTTCAGATACAGTAGGTTTACTTAACAAGTATACATGTATTTAACATCTTTTGGTGGTTAACATTTATGACAGATATGCTGTCCATTTAAGACGGAAGGTATGCATGTAATAGCCTACTGACATACATTCAGTTTTCACCCACCTGTTTAAGCTCACTTAAACCATAACGGACTGTATTTCCGTGAGATACTCTACATGAGAGACATTTTGTGTATTTGAGCACTGAGAACTGATCGCGCGCTGTATGAGAACTGAAGAAGTGGAGCGTGCGCGAGAGAGAGCACTTCTAGCAGCGCGTTTCCGCCTATCGCACCTTCACTGACTTTAAGTTAATCGACAATGAATTGTGACTCACGGGAAAAACGGGACGTCTGGTCACCCACTCCCTAACCCTTCGGTTGCTGAGGCCATTGTTTCAGATCGCTATAGTTCGCGTTTTGGTAGCCTATCCGTCCACTGCGGCTGCCATACTGAGACTAGATATGCAAACGCCCCTTATCCAATGACAGAGACGCACATTTTGAAAGACAAGTCAGTTAACTTAGCCTATAGGATGTATTTTGAATGTCCTATAACATTTCCTCAAATCCTCAAATAACATTTTAGTCCGGTCTCGTCTTGTTAACGAAGACGCGCATAAATTTCGTAATAGTTTTTATCATCAGATATTAGTTTTAGCTCGTCAACGTCTCGTCTTAGTCACAGAAAAAAGGTTCGTTGACGAATATTTTTCGTCGTCGTCTTAGTCAACGAAATTAACACTGATGCCAAGTACTTCCTTTATCATCACTGTAGAATGTGAATGCACGTGATGTGAGTTTACAGTTGAGTGAGTGGCAAGGATACACATATGCTGAGATAATCAGTCTTCCGCTCTTCATTTGAACACCATGTCCTGGTCCGACAGCAAAGGTGGCCCAGTCCTTCTCCTTCTCCTGCTCACCGATCACATCTGCCATCAGGTCTGTAATATCACTCCAGGTTTTCCCAGTATCTTTACTGGTTATGTAACAAAGTCATGCCTCATTCTTATTCTTGTGTGTATTTGTTTGTGTTCAGAGACCCCAACAGGAACAGTGATGAAAAACAGAAAGAGGGTTTTGGATTCCGTCTCATAGACCGGACATGGATTCATGCTGTGGTGGTTTGGTTGACAAGCCGAAGTGAGCTACTCATGACTACTATCCCACTGAAAACAAAAAAGAAAAGGAAAAAAGGCTTAATATTAAAAATGTAAATTTTCTAAATGTGCTTACCCTCATGCCATCCAAGATGTAGATGAGTTTGTTTCTTTATCAGAAAAGCATTAAATCAGTTGCTTACCCAACAGATCCCCTGCAGTGAATAGGTGCCGTCAGAATGAGTTCAAATAGCTGATATAAAACATCACAGTAACAAACAAGTAATTTACAGTCCTGTTTTGACTCCGGTCTATCAATTAATGTCTTGTGTAGTGAAAAGTATAATACGAGTCCTCCATCCATAATTCCTTTCTCCCGTCCTCTATTCAAAATATTACTTTCTCAAGTGATTATAAGCGATAATCCAAATCAGTTCTAAACAAACATGTCTGTGGACTCTGATAATTACTTGTGGGTATTATTATGTTTTTAATAGCTGGTTGGATTATCAATCTGACGGCACCCATTCACTGCAAAGGATACATTGATGAGCAAGTGTGATGTAACACTAAATGATTCCAAATCTGTTTTGATGAAGAAAGTTTTGTTGAACTCATCTACATCTCACATAGCCTGAGCCAGTGTACACAACGTACAATAGTGACTAAATGTTAGTGTAGCAAGACTCATCTCAACTTCACCATCCTTCATATTCCTTTTCTCATCACAAGGACATCTGCATCAGAGTCATCTGCAGTTTTCCGCTTTTCAGCAAAGGCAAGAAACGTTTGATTGTCACTGATATAGATGAGAGCTGGAATTCTGTACGTCACCTGCATTTTTTCAGATTTCTGAGGCTCCTGTTTGAATAATGTTGTTATTGGAAAGGGTCTTGATTTGCTTCCTGGATGGGTTTTGTCCATTGTTAAATTTAAATCCTGAAAATATAATAAACAGATTTATATTATTAGCCAAAAAACGTCACAGGGAAGGATTAAGCAATATAGACCAAGTCAAGTTGTGAAGTCTTACAGAGGAACGATTATTTTTGTTGTACCCTGTCCTTCTATATTCTGTCCGTTTCCACAATACTGAATTGCGCAATGTGTGCGTTTGTTGGAGTTGGAGAGTGAGTATTTCCTTTGCTTTGATCAAAGTACTAGCATAGTTCCAATGGAAACCACAACACGAAGCACATGCACCACAGATTAGTCTATACAAGTGATACAAATGATAGCATGAGAGCGAAAGTGACGGTTCGATGGCTGCCGCTTTGTTAACTTTTAGCAAAACTTGAGCTGTTCGTGTTGTTGTAGAGACTGTAGCTGCCTCTTAAAGCGTTATTTACGTTACATTAAATCATGCATTATACGTGATTTACAGCAGCTTGAACGTGCGACGCAAGTTTATGCTTACAAAAGTGTCCTTTTCTGCTCCAAATTGAAAGTGTGCTGCAGGCTACTTTACCGAGACCTCCACCACAAACTAAACTCCACAAGCGCGGACTCTTATTTTGCTGCGACAGCAATTAATGGGCCAGATGTAACACCTGTTTTTAGTTAGTTTATGGCTCATTCCACGAAATAGCTGCCTTTCTATTTTTAACTGAATGTCTTGTAAGGGTTGAAGGTTATTAAAATGCTATTTCTACAGATATCCAGTTTTTAAATGATTTATCTACTTTTCAAAGTCATGGTTGCAGGGCTGACAATTTAAGATCCCCCCTACTGACAAACAAATATAAGATAACGTGATAAAAATGGGACAAGAGTTCAAATCCTGAAATTATGCTGAATTATGCACAAGATGGGAAACTATTTACAATAATTTCAATATTATATCCACTGCGACCTTATCGATATATGTAATAAAAATACTATATATATATATATATATATATATATATATATATAGCTGTCTTTATCAGTGAAAATACTTCATTAATTCACATGACATCATGAAAAGGCCAAAAGGCACACTTAATAATAATAAAAAATATAATATTATTTGGCTGTCAATTATATCCACGCAACACAATCATTTTTGTTTAAAAGGATGACCAGACTAAACTTAATCATACCATAAATTTTAATGACACCAATGTGTAACAGTGCAATATTGATAGTGTCCTCTTGAACTAATCTAAATGAAAACATCAAAATAACAATAAATACATAAATACAAGGTAAAGCATACATTACATGTATCAAGTAAGTAACAGCACAGTCATGATTTAATTATCACATTAACTGCTTAATTGATTAAGTTATAACAGTTTCATGATTTCATGAGATGCTGGGACTTCACCGCAGATAAATTTATCTGAATTCAAAATGCAGCTATTTTGTCACTGTTTTTATTTATTTATTGATATTTTTTTTTACAGTATCCAGTAGAAAGAAGCAAATCTAACACATAAGCAAACGTTAAAGGACTAGTTCACCCAAAAATCTAATTTGCTTAAACTATGAATGAACTATGGGATGAACCTGTAAAACTTGCCACAGGAAGTACTTTTATCATTTCAAGTGCACAATAAATCGCTGAGTTTAAATTCCACAAAGGCTATTTCCTCAATCTCACTTTTCTCTCCACACTCCATGAGGCAGGCAAATTGCTCCTCACACTGTGTCAGATCAGAATATCCACTAGGACCCTTATGGATGATCCACGGTCGGCCCCAGCTAGACGTTTTCAAGGGTGATTTATTCAAGTAAACTCCAAGATCCTTCCTTTTCTTTTTATTAGTTGGATGGGAATAGAGTAACCATGTTTTTGTGTCTGACTGTGTCAAGCAATCATTTGGGCTCTTCTCCTCTTCATCCAATGGCTCAGGCACAGGGAAGCTCAACACGCTACCCTGGCAGCCATGATGGGGCTCCACGAGTTTCTGAGCAACATGAGGATTGTCAAAAACTGCCCCGCTGCTCTCACTTAAAGCCTCCACTCTGTGGCCACATGTACTACGTGCGTTGCAATACAAATGACTCCTATCAGCATGGTCTATGATCTCAGCCATCTCACATTCGCAGGATTTCATTGAGATTTTTCCTCCCATCTGCCAGGTGACACCAGAGTCATCACTGTAGAACGATAAAGCATGAGGCCTGACTATGAGTGGAAAAGGAAAACACCTACAATGTATGTAATAAACATAAGCTGGAATGATTAGTCTTCCACTTTTCATCTGAATACCATGTCCTGGCCCAACTGCAAAAGTAGACCAGTTGCAGATCTCATCTCCAATTACACTATTTGTTAAATCTGTTAACTTGCTCCAGTTTTGGCCATAGTTTGTACTAGTGACGTAACACAACCGTGCTTGGTTTCTACCAGTAGAAATCTGGTGATACTCCGTGGTGTTGCCCAATATGCAGATAAAGAACAGAAAGATGGTTTTGGATTTCCTCTCATAGACTGGACAAGGATTCATGGTGCGATGATCCGGCAAACGAGCAGAAGAGAGTGTTTGAGCAGGAGACCACTGAAAACAATAACAATTATTTCAATTGTGTATAAAATTTTATTATACACTATTGTTAAAGAGTTTGTGGTCAGTAAAACTTTTACATTTTTTTTTTTTGAAGTTTCTATGCTAACCAAGGCTGCATTTATCAAAATCATCAAAAATACAGTAAAATCAGCAATATAATGAATTATTATTATTATTATTTAAAAACTGTTTAACTGTTGAAAGCAGTTGTGCTGCTCAGTGTTTTTCTGGAAATAATTATAAATTGTTTTCAGTGAGGAATAAAAAGTTCAAAAGAACAACAATTATTTGAAATAAAAAAGTATTTTCTGTCACTTTTGAACAATTTATTGGATTCTTGTTGAATAGGATTATTAACTTCTTAAAAATAAAATAAAAGATAGTACTGACTGTAAGAATTACAGAACCTCAGACACTTTAGTCTCCTGAGATGGACAACACACACACAGTGCATTAACATACAGACATCTGTCTCCGCACCCCACTGAGAGAAAACGCGGGAAAATGCCTCCCTCGCATAAGCATAAACTCCTTTTCATCCCTTCCTTCCCATCACCCATCCTTCCCTTCACTCAGCTCACTCAGAATGGTCAATAGCAGAAATGTAATGTTCTGCATTAATGCAAGTGTTATTTACAGTCATGTTTGGTATCATTTGAATTGTCTCAGGGCGACTGGTACAATGGTCTCATTCTTATAAGAAGTAAACTAAAAGGTAATACAGATCCTAAGAGTTCAGAGATATTTTGCATACTGTAGAGGGTGGATCAGCTCCTAGTGGTTTTCATGCAAATTACCTTGTGTCCCAAAAGGTGCTAACTCGGCTTGATCAAAGCAAATTCAAATTGTTAGTTCCTGTCTACATTTCAGGGGTGTTGGTCTTGGTCTGAAGTACTTAAGGAAATGTGGCAAAAGGATCAGGGCGATTCTGTAACCAGAAGCCCGTAGTGATGGTCTCAATGCTCACACTATGTATTTCTATAAAGTCAGGTATACATCCTTTACTCGTAGATTTATCTTTGAGAATTCGATGTTTTGTATTGATATGATTTGATCTCTTTGAATTGCTGTGTAATTGACATAATACATACAGTATTTACCTGACTGATAATAAATTGTTACATTTGACCTTATTCTGTTTTACTCTGTAATTATTGACTCTAGTAGATTACGTTGCATCCTTGTTAAAGACATGAGCAACCGAATGAACGAGTAAATATAAAGTCAAGAGTTAACTAGAATAATCAAATATCAGAAGAATACAAATTAGAAATAGACAAGCAATCAATTTGTATTTCAAGCTAAATACGAGGTCATAATAAAATGGAGTCAGATTAAATAATAAAATGGAGTCAGATTAGAGTTTAACTTAAATTGAAGAACTTTGCACACCGGAAAGACCGAACACGCAGGAACCCTTCATCCACTATTTGGATACCTTCTTTGGGCCAGTTGGGTGGACCTTACATGACCACAAACTTTTAAACTGTTGTGTATCTTGTAAACTACGGATATATTGATAAATAATAATACACAATATATGAAGAAAAAAAAAGGAAATTACTTGAAGGGATCCATTTTGCAGTGATCCTCTCCTCATGACCAACACTTTTGCATCACTGTCACGTGGAGTGCTGCGCTCTTCAGCAAAGGCAAGGAAAGTCTGACCATCACTGATATAGATTAAAGCAGGAATCCTGTATGTTTTACCATTCTTCTGCTGGAATAATGCTGTTCGTGCAGGCAGGACGTGCTGGGTTTCTGAATGGCTTTTTGACGCCATGCTGTCAATCATTCCTAGAAAAGCAAGTAGGTAAAGGTATGGTAAGTTACTGTATGACATGAAATGCAGTGGACTTTGAACTTGAGGCATTTTCATGCACAGATATCTAGACACTTCTTTGAGACATCTTCTGAAAATACTGTCCCTGCTGTTATTTAAAAATAAATATAAAATAATATAAAATATAAACTTTTTAAACTATTTAAAAAGACTTAAACGTCCTGATCGCACACGGTATATACAAACATAATCAAATGATACGCCAATAATATATTTTTTTATTAAAATGATTAAGGCAAAAACCGAATATACATACAATCACTTCGCGATCCATATAACGTGTAAAATTCCGTTTAAATGTACAGGACTGCCTGGTGTGTAGCTCTCCGTCTCCAGCTTCCTCCACTGCAGACAGAGGAGACGAAAACGGAAACAATTCAGTGCATTGTGGGAAATGTAGTTCGGAACTAACAAGGACGCTGTAAATTTATTTCATTCACTTGTATTAATTCAACTGTAACTTTTTAAAAAATAATTGTACTCATTGAGTTAAAATCTCAAAAGAATCAGTAAACATGGACTACATTTACTATACCGCGTAACTACGGTTGCTAGGATACCATGCAAGACAGACATGTCTTGTTAGTAAAACAAATTCGAGACAGAGCGCACAGTAGAAGAGGCTCAGTGGTTCAAAGTTAATGTAAGTTACTTTTGTAGAGTTACTAAAGTACTTAATATTAACGTTTGTGGTTAACGGTTTATTTGGCATGTTTTGTGTATGTGTGTGTTGTTATTGCTCACAACTTAGTTGGAGGTAACGGATCCCTGAAAGAAATGGCAGGACTGGGGATTTACAAATTGGACAATGGACAAAGCTACCCTTCAAACTGTTTCCCAATAAGATCATTTTTTCATCCAAGAAACGAAGGTGATTTCTATTCCTGTGATGACAGTCACATGATCATAGAAATTCTTCTAATATCCTGATTTGGTTCTCAAGAAACATTTCTTATTAGTATCAATGTTAAAAATAGGTGTGCAGCTTATTATTTTTGTTTCATCATTATACTAATGATGGGGGAAGTCGTGGCCTAATGGTTAGAGAGTCGGACTAGTAATCGAAAGGTTGCGAGTTCGAGCCCCCGGCCAGCAGGAATTGTAGGTGGGGGGAGTGAGTGTCCAGCGCTCTCTCCACCCTCAATACCACGACTGAGGTGCCCTTGAGCAAGGCACCGAACCCCCAATTGCTCCCTGGGCGCTGCAGCATGGCTGCCCACTGCTCCGGGTGTGTGTTCACGGTGTGTGTGTGTGTGTGTGTGTGGATTTGTTCACTACTCACTGCTGTGTGTGTGCACTTGGATGGGTTAAACGCAGAGCACCAATTTCGAGTATGGGTCACCATACTTGACAATACGTCACGACTTTACTTTACTTTACTTTACTTTACTACATTTTTTCAGTATTCTAGCAGTATTATATTAATTTGAAAGAAAGGATTTAACATCACTTGATTAATTGAATGTGTCCTTGCTGAATAAAAGTGTTAATTTATTTAAACAGTCTTACTGACTATTGTGGAAAACATGCCTACTCTTAACATTTCAAATAAATAAAGCTGTAGCTGTAATCATTGAACAGTCCACTGTAATATTATTTTTTTTTAAGGGGCTGGGCACTGGCTTGTAGCAAACGGAAATACTTTGGAAGAGAGGACATCAAAAAGGAAAAACATTTCAGGATCACATTTTGAAGTGCACTCTGGGAAACATGAAAAGAGACGACCAGAAAGTGCTATCAACACTTTAGATGCTCAACTTTTTGTAAGAATGCTCATTAAATTTGTATATTAATTCATTCATTTGTTCAAAATGTGACATTGATGGTCAATTTCTCTTTTAATATCCTATATTGAACATACACACAAACACTTCCACAATACTTCAGCTTACATTGCATTGTGTGGATAAGCCCTCCGACCTCTGTTCTGTTAACATCAGTGGCCAGCGTTTGCAAACGGTAAGCTCTGTATCAAATATCCCGTATTAAACCGTTTGTTTAAAATTAGTTTGTTAGATTAACCCAGTGGTTCTCAACAGAAGGCCTCAAAATGAAATAAAATGTTTTAAAATATGAAAACAAAAAATAGAGTATTTCTCAAGGTAGCCATATTTGACGTATTTTAAACCACCAAACTTATTGATTTCTACAATATAATTATTTTAATCTATTTCTGTAAATAAATTAAAATTAATTAATAAATCAATGAATTAAATATAATCATTAAAAAATGCATTTGCTATTCAATCACAGAAGAATTTTTCTTTTTTTAAACAGGTCAAACTTGAGGGTTTCGAGCAATTTGATAACATTGCATACATAAATGCCTCTGATAACCATTTAACTTTAGGTAATACAATATTTTGTACGTTTTATATTATTTACATTTTGTATATATATATATATATATATTTGACATTTCTAGTGTGAAATTGTTTGCATACAAAATATATTCTTATGTTTTGTTTCTAGAACCCTTTGCCAGGTTTCCTGCACTGAGGAAACTAGAGCTGTCACTGAACAATCTCCATGATTTGGAAATTCATGCTGAAGACTTCCAGAAACTGGAGGTGAGTTTGCTTGAATACAGGGCTGTGATCGTATTTCAACCTTGAAGGCTTTAAGCAGATGTCACTTAGAATATTGTGATGATCAAAGAAGCTTGACATTATTCATTTGTTTCAGGTGTTGGATTTATCCTTCAATAACTTAACAGGAGAAAGTATATTAAATCTAGGCCTGTTACCACATCTGAAGGTGCTCCATCTGACTGGAAACCAGCTGCAGATGCTTCCACTCAATATGGCTGGACCTTGTACCTGCCCTGGAGAAAAGTAAATGCTTACTACTATAGTTCCTCCACAAGACAAAACATAGAATCCATTCACTGTAGTTTTCAGTGTCTGTATAATATATATATTTTTTCAATAGCACAGAACAAAGTGTCTCTCTATTTCAAACGCTGGAGGTACTGATGCTTGATGACAACAAATTATCTTCTCCAGGAGTGTTTATGAGCCTTGCTAACTTAAAGAGGTAAGGCATTCATGTTTAAATGAATTTCAGTTATATAAAATAAAAGTCACATTTAACAAGATACACCTCACTAGTCCTGCATTACATGTGGCTTACAGGTGCTTAAATGGAATCTTTATCATAAACATCTTATGTATGTATGTAAATTTTAGCTTTCTGTACAAAATGTGCAGTCATTATGATCAGTCATGTGTAACATTAGGTAGTCTATCAAGTTTCAGTTTTTTAATTCTTCTTGGTATAGACTGCCCTCTTGTGGCACAGCCACAAAATGTCCTTTTAGAATTTTAAACAAAACAATGCTGTAGCCCAAGTGTTTTAAATATGAATGTGCAGTGATTAAATGGCCCGGTTTTGTTTATAGAAATTTGAAGTCTTAAATTATAAACTAATAAATGAGGAAAATGCAAACAGGCAATGTAAGCTCACATTTTAAGAAACTGCATAAGTGATTCTTTCATTTTATTTTTCTTATTTAACGTTTTTGTGCTTTTAGACTTCGTCACCTCAATTTACAAGGAAATTACATCTCAGGAATCCCATTCTTAGAACAGATGGCAACATTTCCAGATTCCCCGACAGGCATTATGCCACAGAGCATCGGACAGAATGTGGGCACAGTGAATGACAAGAGGATGAAGTGTTAGCATATTTAATTTAAAAAAATAAGAGGTTGGAAACAAAAATGTTTATACTGTATGTCAATTTATTTACTTTCTCTGCCAGATAGACTCTGAAATCATAATGAGCCAGCAAAAACCAGAAAAAACATTGAAAGTAAGATCTGGTCTCTTATTTGTTATTCTTCTGTTTACATATGTCTATATTTGACCCTGGACCACAAAGCTGTCTTAAGTTGCTGGGGTATATTTGTAGCTATAGTCAAAAATACATTGTATGGGTCAAAATGATAGATTTTTCTTTTATGCCAAAAATCATTAGGAAATTAAGTAAAGATCATGTTCCATGAAGATATTTTGTATTTTTTCTACTGTAAATTATGATTAGTAATGTGCATTGCTAAGAACTTAATTTAGACAACTTTAAAGGCGATTTTTCTCAATATTTAGATTTTTTTGCACCCTCAGATTCCAGATTTTCAAATAGTTGTATATCGGCCAAATATTGTCTAACTTGTCTAACTTATCTAACTTGCATCTCAAATAGGAGGACAAAGCAAGGACAAGTCTCGAAATGCATTCTGGTGCCTCACAATACTATCAGAGAAAGGACGATGGATGTGCTCTGGGTCTCCATCTACCTTTTCCAGAACTTCATCATCTGAATTTGGCCAACAATGAGGTCTGTGTACTGCCTGCTGGCGGTTAAAAAGCATTTGATTTGCTCTAAACATAGATAGCTGAATGAAGTCATTGACAGCAGAGCTATTTGCCACTTCTTTCCTCTAGATAGCTGAGGAAGAGGCATTGTTGCCCGTGGCATTGTTTCCAAAGCTCAATGAGCTTGTTATTCACTCAAACCCCTTGACAACACAGAGAAGCGGTAAGCTCACACATCCTCAGGCAAGCTCATTGTTAGTGCATTAAATCAGTTAAATCTGACAAAAAAATTTGTTTTTCAATACAGGCGATCCACCAATGCTGACCTATTTTCTTCAAGACAAGCTGGGCATTAAGATAACCCGCAAAAAAACAACTAATCTCATTAAGCGACATATTATACTCCCTATAAGAAAGGTGTCACAAATGCAGAAGTTTGGATTTAGCACTTAATATTTTTCAATTAAATCCTTTCAGAAGCAATTTACCTTCTACTTAACCTTTCAGGTGAAAACCACACTTCCAAACATACCAAAATTTCCTTCGATCATGGCAAATCAACATGCTACAGATACGCTCTTCTCCAAGAAATGTACTGGACAAGATAATCCTCTACCCTTAGAGTATGGGTTAACTCATGTATTTGGCTTCTCGTCTCAAACAACCATTGACGACGAGGAAGACATTGCCATAGGCCAGGAGCATTTTGACTTGACAAGTGCAGACATATTCTTTGAGACGAATCAAAATGCAGAGCCGTTCTTTGTGACAGAGGTAATTTTATTGCACCTAGAAACTAGAAGTGTACATATGAAGACTTGAATGATATGTATGTCAGAAGACTTTTTTGTTTTATTTAATTTTCCAGATTAATGGCTTAAATGAATCTGAATACCAAGAAGATCCAGATGATTCAAAGCAAACCGAACTGGAAAAAGGCAGCAAAGCATGTCCAGAAAAACTGATTGGTTATGAAATCTTACTTGATGACACATCTGAGCCAGAAATGCCTGAGTTTTCTGGTAGGAATTTTCCTAAACTTTGTTGTTGACCTCTTGCTTTGTTTGAATCAGTGCCGTTTGTTTGTTTGTGTTGTCATTGATTTCTCTCGACGCAGGAATTCAACAAGCCGTTAGTGTTTTGGAGCACATGCTCAAGAACCTGCTTGTGTATAGAGATTCTAAAGCAAATCTGGACCTTCCTCAGAAGCCATACACCGAAAGAGATAAAAAGGTCATTCATCAGTTATATACAGTGCATTAAGCATGAAAACCCAACATCTGTTATTAATAACATGAGAAACATTCGTTTCACAGATTAAAAATTTGCCTCCTTTGGGACCAAAGAAGTCGAAGGGAGAAAAAGTTGAGGAACTTCTCGCCCAAATAAAGGAGGCGAAAACAATAAGCAAAGTTCCATTAGGTAAGAGATACTTCCTTTGTCATTTTATGGCAGGCTTTGAAATATACTTAGTCACTTATTTATTAAAATGACAAAACCCTGATGAATCCAGTGTAATTAAGCGAGTCAAGCCTAGTGATGCTATTCCAGCAGGAAATATTTTCCAACTGAGAAGCAAATAAATTTCATCAACTAGCACAAACTAGCGTGTTTTACAGGTCAACTAACAAGCACACTGCAGAGATGTTATAATGATTGTTCAGCACTGTTTACTTTGAAATACTCTATTTGGCTCTGCAGCTGTTCTTGTATTATTTCAACACTTAACAGATTGCTAGTGTGTAGGACTGTGCTGCATGCATTAACATCAATAGACTGATTGTGGATATGCCATCTAGGAAAACCTCCAAACTACTATTCAAACGAATATGAATAGATATTTCTGATATTAAACGCATTATTGCTCATAGAATGATACTAAATGCACGTTTATATGTTCTCTATCCAGATAATGTACTCAAAGGAGGGAATGGTATTTGTAAGAGAGAATACGAGGAAGCACTGACACTACTGAAGGACATGAAAAGGAAGTACAGGACGGCTTATCTGAAAAGAGTGGAACGGGCAGCACAGATTGAGACTGAGATGTTATGTAATCTAAAATAACAGGTGCTTTACTTTCTGATTTTTCATGAACGAATTAGATTTAGTTTGCAATAAAACACTATTAAGATATTGGTGAGATGGTGACAAAATGTGTGATCTTTGTTGATTACAAATAAACAGTATATGTCATTGCTATCAGATATATTGAGTTTGCTTATATCATGTGCTGAGAGCTTATATATCTAGAAGGGCATGTGTTTTACCTCACACTCTTCTCTGAAATTAACGGTATATTCCCTGAGGGATTACCTCAAAGACCTTTTCATATCAAAATTTGGTCACTCACAATTCATTGATTCATTCATTCATCCAAATTATTTTAAAGATCAACAGTTAGGCTGTTGGGTCAACTTTTGAGTGTTTTTGACACAATTAAATATGTGATGTTTTTTTGGTCAGGTTGGGAAAAACGTGACAAAAGCTTAAAAAATACACAATTTTTACCTGAAATATATTAGCATTAAGTTTTGAAATGTGAAAAAACCTACAACAACAACAACAAAAACTCTCTCTCTCTCTCTCTATATATATATATATATTCATTTAACAATTTAAAAAAAACTGATTTGAACTCCAACATCAATAAACATGTTAATATATTTAGAACAGGACTAACTACAACAATGTGTAAACTGCTCCAAGAAAATAATTACATATTTTTTTACATCAGTTTTATTTTATAAAAGCTTTTTTATTACATAAACTAGCTCTTATCAAATATACATATATCAGCATAATATAAATTTAATGTGCTTAAATCCATATACTGATACATTACCGAGTATTTTTTTAACTACTGTCAATATTACACAAAAAAATTTAAAATTACTTTTTATATATTAAAAAAAAAAAATCTAAATAAAACATTTATCAGAATAATATCAGATTTGATGAGCTTGAAGCATTTTCCATAACTGATTATTATTTGTATTTTTTTTCTTCTTTTTTTTTTGGTAATGTTTCTAAAATAATGTTTGTACAACACAACGAGCAAGTTGGTTTTCCTGTAGGAGGCGCTTTAGATAAAAACCTAGAAGCGCTGCAGAAACTCCCACAGACCGTCGTAGTTATAAAGTGCGGAGAAGTTTGAGAAGACCAATCCTGCATGTCCACAGTTTCCTGGAATATGAAGAAAAGAATGACCTACTTGAAACATCTTTTCATTTTGGTCACAATGCGATGCTTCGTTCAGGGTGAAACAGAGGCAATACGACCAGGAAAAAGTAAGTGACTCCACCAAAGAATATTTTATTGGTAAATGGGCATCACATTTCGTTGCATCATTCTGCCAGCAATACGACTGTATTGAAAATGCTGTGTGATGAAGTTATATAATACAAATTCATTTATAACGGCGCTTTCAGTGTTTCAAAGTCATTAAAATGATTGTCATTGCGTGAAAAGGTGTCTATTATGTCCTTCATTAAGTAAACAACGATACTATTATTACAGTTGATTTCAATAAGACAATAACAAAACCAGTAGAATTATTTTATTTATTTATCCGTACCTTTTTTCCATAAGAATGCCTTTTTGGTCTCCCCAGCCATGTTTGCTAATAATGTTGTAATTAGTCGCTCTCACTATATTTGTAGGATTCAGTGAACATATTTTATGTTCCAAGTGAAATGTTATATCATAACTCCCCCTAAAAATGATGCATAATTTAATATATAACATATATAAATTGTCATAATGGCATCATCATCCTATGAGGATCTTACATTTTGTCAGCTTCGTTAGTAAGAGACCCTGTATTTGTAGTAAACAACAGTTTAATGTTATGGTGCCATCTTTTAGTGTCATGACTTTGAGAAAAATGGCTACATAATATGTAAACTTTCAACCCTGTTTTATGTATAGAAAAAAATAATAATTAATGCCATTCGTGAAAATCAAATGATTATATGTTTGTGTTGCATACAGTGTCAGGTGTTTTCTGCACTTTTAAAGAGAAGACGTACAGGCCAGGGGATAGCTGGCACCCCTATTTGGAGCCCTTTGGATTCATGTTCTGCATGCGCTGTACTTGCACAGAGGTACATATCCAATTTCCAAGTCTAAAAAAATTACTTTTTTAAGTTTTCATATGCATTGTTTGTTTTTTTTTTTTTTGTTTTTTTTTATACAGGTGATCATTCATGAATTCACATAGGATTTAATGTTGCAATTTTCCCATACAGTCATCTATGCATGCATGTAGGCGCATTCACTATGTGTAAGCTGTCAATGTTTCTGTCTACTTTCATGTGGGTGTACATAGTCTGGTCATGTGAAATGCAACAGCATCAAATGCCCTGTTCTGCGATGTGAAAATCCAGTGACTAACTCACAGCAGTGTTGCCCTCGTTGTGCAGGTAAAACATCACGCTTTTCCAGGTCCCATTGTTTATGTAAATTAATATGAATGATTCTTATTTGAAATTATCATAATCACAGATGAGCACAGAACTCCTGCTGGTCTGCGGGCACCCATTAAAACCTGTAGGTATAATGGAAGCACTTATCAAACAGGGGAAACATTTGCCAACCATGAGCTTTTCCCATCCCGTCAGTCGAACCAGTGCGTCATGTGCACTTGCTCTGTAAGTATTTATTTTATTTTTTTGTAATCATTATTGTTGCTGTCACTATAGCACATCAATGAACATAGGGATCTAATCTCAAACAGTTTAAAAATCCTTTATAATAAAGTGTTTTGAAAGACAGCATTGGAGAGCAGGTGTAAATACAGTATTTCTGTAGCTCAAACAGTAGAGGGAAGCGCTAGCAATGCCAAACTCATGGGTTCCATGTATACAGTGAAGGTTGTTTTGGATAAAAGGCTATGCTTTTAAAATGAAATGTAAATATAATGCTCAATAAACCACAATGCACTCACCATATCTCCAACTATTTCCTGAAAATAGTGAATATCAACAGTTTCATTAACAGACACATAGATATATAAAAAAAAAATAATAATCAAATAACAATGTTTCGTTTTAGGATCTATAAAAACATGCATAATGTTAAAAAAAATTACGTCTCCTTCCACAGTTTCACATGTTGATGAGACATTTTAAATCAAGTCATTTATCCTTGCTTTCCCCCATGTTGTTAGGCACTGATGTTGAGGTTTTGATTTTAATAATTTTGTCAATTTCTGATTCTTATTATTTTTTTGTAATCTCATTCTTTTCTATTAAAGAATGGGAATATATTCTGTGCATTGAAAACCTGTCAGCCCATTACATGCTCCTCACCAGTGTCAGTCTCAGATACTTGCTGCTTAGTGTGCAAAGGTGAGAATATATATGCAACTTAGAGTATTTTAGGTGTAAATTATATTAATTTTGAAATCTGATGTTACGAGCTGTATTCATGTTTTAATTTCACTCCTGATTGTGGTGATTAAATAACATTGTCTCTTTTGAATAAACAGAAAGTGCAATTGATATCAATTCTGCATCATTTGATGATGGAGGACAACAACTGAACAGAGGAGTTGTATGTATTTTATATTTCAGGGGACTCACTGTATCAGATATCTCAAAATTATTCAAATGATCAAATTTGACATGCTTTACACAGTCTACTACATGCCTTCTGTGATCTGATTGATATTTTATATATATATATATACTGTTTTTTAGAAAGTCTAAGTGTAATTCTAAAAAGTCTTTGAGGTGGTACCATCTTTTTCTGTGAATTTTTTTCACGTAAATGTAAGAATAACGTTTATGTTGTTGGTAATATTTAATGAGGAAAACTTACTGGACTGTTGCAGCTTTACTTATTAGCCATAAATTATAAAAAAATTTTTTTAAATGTATCAAATATAATACATCAGGCTTTTGATGAATATTTATTTGTACGATCTCTCAATCATTTTTCTATTGCATTGCATTATATGTTTTGACCCCCACGGTAAACACAGAGCTTTGCTCATAAAACTAAGCAGGTATAATAATAAATCATTTTAATAAGACATATTATTGGAAAACATAGTGACAACTGATATTTAATAGCATTTTTTAAATAGTCTGCTACTTCATCAGAATTTCATTTAACCTTTTGGCCATGTGATGATAAACTTTATCATTGCATATTATTTGCTTATTTTGGCCTCTGAAAAATATTGAGGTGTTCTTCCTCCTTGAGTATGAGCCTTCATATTCTGCTATATCATGATATATGAGCCATTAAAGCCTGATGTATATATGATCCTCAACTAGATTTTTTATTTATTTGTATTATTATTATTTAGTATGTCAAGTGTTACAGGGTTGTTTTATTGTTTAATTCATGCTACTGTATATATTAGTCCAGAGTTACAACATTTGTTTTTATGTGTCCTGAAACACAAGAGGCATTCTGTGGATCAGTGTGCTGCGGAACAGGTCAGGGGTCGCTCAGTTAGGGCCACGCCGTCGACCCTGCGGGTGTCTCCCCGAGGCCTCAACCTACAGACCCTACACCTCAAAGGAGCTTCCGAAACTACTGTTAAAATTCTTCTACAGCGCAAACATCAGAGAGGTAAACTGTAATGCACCACTAATTCCAAATTTCAAGAATTGCTTGTCAAAATCCAATAAAGTCACATCCTGTCAAAGTAATGTAGGGTTTCTGACTTTGTCTAAGCTTGTGTGTACAGTGGCAAGACGTATTCTCATGGCGACGTGTGGCACCCGGTGCTGGGGAAGGTCTTGGAGTGCATCCTGTGCACCTGCAGGGACGGCTTTCAAGAATGCAGGCGCATCACGTGTCCCAACCAGTATCCATGCCAACATCCCATAAAGACAGACGGGAAATGCTGTAAGATTTGTCCAGGTAGGCAGATGAGTGATATTATATTTGCAATGATTTAAACTTCATGGTTTATCAGTGTGTTTCTTTCAACTTGGTTTCCAGAGCTCAAAGCAGAGAGCAACAGGACGGAGTGTTACCTTGCTCAAGACAATAATAGTCTGTTGGTGTATAAGGTTGAACCCCCATCAGCTGCTCAGTCAGAAGATAAAGTACGGATGATTGCCATTGAGAGACAAGGAGCCACGGAAGTAGAGGTGCAAGTCTGGAAAACGGTTGAAGGTGATTCAAACAAGTTATAATATTGAGCATCAACAGGTTATGTTACTTTTGTGCAGTCATTCCAGACTATTTCAGACTTATAGTATTAAACACATCATTTCTATCAGTCCTGAAACAACCAATCGTTTAGGCTGAAAATAGAAGAAAAGATTCTTTCACTTTACCAGATTACATCCAAATTCTTAGTCACTGACCTAGATTTTATAAATCAATTTGATAAATATTTGCTGGTTCTCAGCTGCAAGATAAGATTGTGTATTCTGTTATATATTGTGTATTCTTTTGTAATGTTAAGGTAGCAATTCAGTTCTTTTTGTTAACATTTGTTAATGAATCAACATACAACAATGAAAAGGACTTCTGAAGCATTTATGAATCTTAGTTAATGTTAATTTCAACATTTCTTAATCGTTGTTTAAAATCAAAAGTTGCATCTGTTAATATTGAACACACCTGAGCTAACAAACTAACAATGAACAGTTGTATTTTTATTAACTAAGAAGAATAAAGATTAATAAATACTGTAACATATGTAATTGTCATTGTTAATGCTACTTAATTCTTTAAGTAACATTAACAAATGCAACCTTATTGTAAAGTTTTACCTTTGTTTTTTGTTTTTTTTTGTTTTTACTTCAAAACTGTCTTCTAACCTTTGCAGGTGTTTTGCATCTGATGGAGACAGGTGACGTTCAGAAGAAAGACCTCATAGACCATCCGGAAAATTACATTTTGCTGACTACATTAGATGAGGGTATGTTTAACTCTTTTCATTTCACAAAATTAGTTTAGCATTAGTTTAGAATTATTGCTTTATGAGACACAGAAGGTCATACAATACACAGTACCACATATTCAAACATTCAACTGTGTATTTTGATAGTTAAAATTGAGTTTGATTTGAAAACTTTTTTCTTTTTTTTGGGGCGAGTAAAAGTTAAACGTATCCTTATATGTCAACCTACAGTATGATTTAAACAGCCCTAAAAACACAGAGTCTAGGGACGAAACTAAATATTTGAGCTTAGAGTATTTACAGCTGCCAGGAAATATGAGAAGGTGAAGGAGACCAAAGGAAATTGAACATGTCTAACATGAAAATTAAAGAGGTTTTTGATTTCCTTTTTAAAAAAATTCTGTCTAACTATTTCAGCAAGTCACTCTTAATGCATTTTGTGTGCATTGGCTGTCTTTCAGCTTAAATGCTGAACTGCCAGACAGACTTAGGCCTGTTTGACACGGCACGCTAAAGCAATCCATATGGTTTTTGTCATATGTATTACAGTATTCGTAGAATTAACTTTTTTTTTTTTTTTGCATAGAGATGCAATGCTATGGAAGCCCGTTTCCGAACCAGGATAAAAAACAAAAATGAAAATTACAACTGTTTTATATCTCCCAGTCTGACTTTTTCTGTGAAGATTATGAGACTTCTGACATATTTTTCCTTGAATTTCTGAGTTTTAATTTCTGCCACAGAATAAAATGCATAATTGTGACTCAACTATTCTTTTTTTCTCTCACAATTGCGAGTTTATATCTCGCAGTTCCGACTTTATATCTAGCATTTTTCTCAGAATCTTTTTTATGTTTTGATCCCATGGCACAAACAAGCTTCCATACAATTTAGATTCAACTTTCAAAAACCCTAATGCATTTATGCCATTGCTTCGCTATGAAAAAGGCCTTTGCTGTAAAACTTCTGTACGCAACTTAATTTTTCCCTGTTTGGATTGTCCTTTCCTTTTTATGTTTGCACAGACACTTGGAGAAAGTTCAAAGAAGAAGAGGACAAGCAGAAAGACTTAAGTAAGATTAGGAGCTGTGAAGACGGGATCAAGGAAGTGGTGAAGTACTTAAACCCTGAACAGCTGGACAGTCTTTGCACTTCTTAGTCTCCTCCCTACTCTAACATTGTGCCATCCCAGTCTGACACTCATTTTATTACCAGAAGAACACACACACCCACACTCACACAATGTGCATGTAGTACAAAACCAGATGCTGGCAGCAGGTAGTCTAAAGATCTCGTTTATTACTATGACTCAGTTTAGCGCAAGTATTTATGAGTTTGACATCCCAGAATTCTTTCTGAGACCTTGTTTTATTTTTTTTCCAGAGGCCTTGAGGTCAGTCGTGTTTCTTGCATTGTTGAAAAATGCACGTTTGATGAGAAAAGTGAGTGAATATATGCTATTTGGGTGGAATTATAAGGAAGTACAAGTTTAAAGCAATCATCATCATCATCATAAAAGGAAATGATGTATGTAATTTTAGCAAGCATCCACTGTATGTACATAAGAGGAAAAACAAAGGATGATGTAGACAGCTTATTGGCCGGAATGCTTTTATAAAGTTGACGTAGGCCACATTTTTTCCACTGTTCTTAGTTATACGCTACTCATATATGTAACATGGATAAACTAAAAATACACTATTTATTGCAAAGACAAAGCAGACATCTTTAATTCAACAGAATATTTTTCTGCCTATCTTCTATGCAGAAAATGTTTTGCATTGTAATCTATGTAGCGTGTGCATTGATCTGATATTGTATAACCTATGCACCTAAAATGATGAGAAATATATTGGGCTAGTGTCCTGACTAACTAATATAAAATTGTATTGAAAGATTGCTTTTATAGACTGTTCTTATGTTCTTGTTTTCAAACATTATTTTGGGATGGAAGCCTGTTTCTGCAAAAAAAAAAAAAACCTAAATAAAAAAGGTAATTTTTATCTAAAAATAGGTTGTTTGCACATGACACCATTGCTGTGGTGCGAAATGCATCTGGAGGGCAGGAAGTGATTTTTCTATAAAGGACTCGCCAGCAGAAACTCAAAATGCCTAAGTTTGTGTTGTTTATGGATGCTCAAATCGGTCAAACCGAGAAACCACAAGGAGCTTTTATCGTGTACGAAAATTTGTTTTTCATTAAGGGGGGAAGGCAAGAAATTGACTGAAAAACACAGGGGAAAAAATGGCTTGTGAACCTGCACCTGGAGCTGAGTTGAATAAAGCTTGTGTTTGCAAATGGTTGATGTAAGGTATAATAATATATTAAGATATTAACTCTATATTAAGATATTTATAAGGACATATAGATGCATCTCAAAAACTTTGAATATCATGAAAAAGTTCATTTTGTCTTGTAACTTATTTAAAAAAGTTCAACTTTCATATATTTTAGATTCATTACATGTAAAGTAAAAAATTTCAAAGGTTTTTTTGTTTTAATTTTGATGATTAGAGCTTACAGCTCATGAAAGTCAAAAATTCAGTATTTCAAAATATTAGAATATTTCCTAAGATCAATCAAAAAAAGGATTTGCAAAACAGAAAAGTTCAAGTTCTTTAAAGTATGTTCATTTCTGCACTCAACATTTGGTCGGGGCTCCTTTAGCACAAACTCCAGCATCAGTGAGGTGCGGCATGGAAGCGATCAGCCTGTGGCACTGCTGAGGCACCATTGAGCCTTCAGCTCATCTGGATTGTTGGATTGACTGTTTCTCATCTTTCTTTTGAAAATATCCCATAGATTCCATATGGGGTTCAGGTCAGGCATGTTGGCTGGCCAATCAAGTGGGCAGGTGCTAAAGTCCTGCTGGAAAAGGAAATCAGCATCTCCATAAAGCGTGTCAGCAGATGGAAGCATAAAATATTCCAAAATCTCCTGGTAGACGGCTGCATTGACTCTGGACTTGATAAAACACAATGGACCAACACCAGCAGATGTCACGGCACCCCAAATCATCACTGACTTCAGAAACTTCACACTGGAATTTAAGAAGCTTGGATTATGTGCCTCTCCAGTGTTCCTCCAGACTCGAGACCTTGATTTCCAAATGAAATGCAAAATTTACTTTTATCTGAAAAGAGGACTTTGGACCACTGAGCAACAGTCCAGTTATTTTTCTCTTTAGCCCAGGTAAGATGCTTCTGACGTTGTTTTGGTTTCAGAAGTGGCTTGGTAGCCCTTTTCTTGAAGACGTCTGAGAGTGGTGACTCTTGATGCACTGACTCCAGCTTCAGTCCACTCCTTGTGAAGCTCTCACAAGTGTTTGAATCAGCTTTGCTTGATAGTATTCTCAAGCTTGTTGTCATCCCTGTTGCTTGTGCACCTTTTCCTACCCAATTTCTTCCTTCTAGTTAACTTTGAATTTAACATGCTTTGATACAGCACTCTGAACAGCCACTCCTTTCAGTAATGACCCTCTGTGACTTACCCTCTTTGTGGAGGGTGTCAATGTTCGTCTTCTGGATCATTGCCAAGTTAGCAGTCTTCCCCTTATTGTGGTTTCAAAGAACAAGAGATACCCAGAATTTATACTGTAGGGATGGTCATTTATTAAACCTCAAATGTAAATATTCTAATATTTTGAGATACTGCTTTTTGACTTTCATTAGCTCTAATCATCAAAATGAAAACAAAAAACCTTTTTAAATGTTTTACTTTACATGCAATGAACCTAAAATTTATGAAAGTTTCACTTTTTGAAACAAGTTACAAGAAAAAATTAACTTTTTCAACATATTCAAATTTTTTTAGATGCACCTGTATATAAATAGATATGGGGCTGCCAAATCTTATGTGTTCAGCATGAGACAGTAAGAATTCACTCAATGCTAAATGGCACACGTAGACACAATGTAAATAAGATCGTATTATTGCAGTTTAGAGAGCTTCATTGATTATAATGGAACATTGTGAGATTGCGATAAATTGAAGTGAGTGACAGCTATGGAAGTGCTATTGGCTCGCTTTCTAGGCTATAATCAATTCAGAATTTGAATAAAAGTTTTGTTTTTCATTCTGCTATCAGGACCAACGGCCACATACACTGTACATGCAGCAAAGTTTCAGGAGTGAAATGTAACCCTCATATAAATGTGGGATTCACTTTCGAAATAGCTTGTTTGCTTGTTTTTAGTTGCTTAACCTATATCCACTACCTTGATGGCAGGCAAGCATTTCAATTTAGTTGAAAAATCGCTCCTCTTCATAACATAAGGATCAAGTCCAACATATGTTGTGATTTACTGTTTATACCTTTCTCATGTAATAGTGTCTAAACCATTAACTTTCCTCCATGTCATCCATTCTGCTTTTCACTTCCTGCCCTCCATCTGAATTTCATGTCATCAGAATCACATGATTGATTACAAACAGGCTAACTTTTTTCTCTGAATTATGAGATTACGTCTCACAATTCAGTTTTTCTTCACAGAATAAAAAATAAAAAAGGTAATTGTGAATTTTATCTCACATTTCTGAAAAATCAGCTGCGAGTTAACATTGCGCAATCGAAAGATAAAGTGTATATATCTTAGAATTCCAAGTTTATATTCTGAGAGAAAAAAGTCAGAATTGTGAGATATGAAGTATCTTTAATTTTTTTTTTTGTGTGGCAGAAATGGGCTTCCATATTATGGCCTAATGCACAAATTATAATAGGACATTTTTTTTTGCCATAAATGCAGATAATGCTGGGATTTTGCAGGCTTTTAAGTATCAAACATCCATGTACTAAAGCAGGTCATTAGTTCACATGATCATTGATACTGATGAGAAACTTTCATAATGTTGTAAATGAGAAACAGACATGATGGGATGTTTACTTTTAGCTGGAATGAACAATCCGTTGCGGCATAAATGAGAAGAAACCTGTTGTGGCCCGTCATCATGACGGGCTCCTGACATCGTTTGTTCTTCCGTCATATTAATCATAATGAACCGAGACGGGCCGTCGAACCCAGATTGGGCAGTTCAGGGAGTTGTGACTAATATCCCCTCTCTCTAGATCCCAAAAGCCCACTTTCATTTTCTATTACAATGAGTCACTGTGCTGGCCGCACACAAAGTGCCAGACGGTGCTGTTCATCTCTCACTGAAGGCCTGACAAAATATTTTGAAACAGAAGCCCCTCAGTTGCAGACCTTAATAGTCACACAATGAAGCTGTGAATTATTTCTGCTGGCTGTTGGATCTAACAGTTTCTGGCAATTTGTTCTCTTTGAACGGCTTTGGAGAGAGACAAAGGGGATTTTACTGTGTGCTCCTATTTAATTTTCTCTCTTTGTGTATGTTAGTTTAAAGGGAGGGTCGGACATCCCGTTTGATCCGTACGCAGGCCGTCATTTCACAAAAAGAGCCCTTTGTAATGTTGAGAACCTTTCGATTTATTATGTCCGTGTTGATTTGGTGGAGTCTGAAATGATTTCAGCTCGGTGGGGTTCGATGCTCGCAAATTTGATTTTAAACATACAGTATCTCACAGAAGTGAGTCACCCCTCACATTTTTGTAAATATTTTATTATATCTTTTCATGTGACAACACTGAAGAAATGACACTTTGCTACAATGTAAAGTAGTGAGTGTACAGCTTGTATAACAGTGTAAATTTGCTGTCCCCTCAAAATAACGCAACACACAGCCATTAATGTCTAAACCACTGGCCACAAAAATGAGTACACCCCTAAGTGAAAATGTCCAAATTGGGCCCAATTAGCCATTTTCTCTCCCGGGTGTCATGTGACTCGTTAGTGTTACAAGGTCTCAGGTGTGAATGGGGAGTAGGTGTGTTAAATTTGGTGTTATCGCTCTCACTCTCTCATACTGGTCACTGGAAGTTCAAGATGGCACCTCATGGCAAAGAACTCTGAGGATCTGAAAAAAAGAATTGTTGCTCTACATAAAGATGGTGTAGGCTATAAGAAGATTGCCAAGACCCTGAAACTGAGTTGCAGCACGGTGACCAAGACCATACAGCTGTTTAAGAGGACAGGTTCCACTCAGAACAGGCCTCGCCATGGTCGACCAAAGAAGTTGAGTGCACGTGCTTACCGTCATATCCAGAGGTTGTGTTTGGGAAATAAACGTATGAGTGCTGCCTGCATTGCTGCAGAGGTTGAAGGGGTGGGGGGGTCAGCCTTTCAGTGCTCAGACCATACGCCGCACACTGCATCAAATTGGCCTGCATGGCTGCCGTCCCAGAAGGAAGCCTTTTCAAGATTCAAGATTTTTTTTTTATTTGTCACATACACAATTATACAGGGTATAACCAGCAGTGAAATGTAGGTAAAATATGATGCACAAGAAAGCCCGCAAACAATTTGCTGAAGACAAGCAGACTAAGGACATGGATTACTGGAACCATGTCCTATAGTCTGATGAGACCAAGATAAACTTATTTGGTTCAGATGGTGTCAAGCGTGTGTGGCGGCAACCAGGTGAGGAATACAAAGACAAGTGTGCCTTGCCTACAGGCAAGCATGGTGGTGGGAGTGTCATGGTCTGGGGCTGTATGAGTGCTGCCGGCACTGGGGAGCTACAGTTCATTGAGGGAACCATAAATGCCAACATGTACTGTGACATACTGAAGCAGAGCATGATCCCCTCGGCAGTATTCCAACATGATAACGATCCCAAACACACCTCCAAGATGACCACTGCCTTGCTAAAGAAGCTGAGGGTAAAGGTGATGGACTGGCCAAGCATTTCACCAGACCTAAACCCTATTGAGCATCTGTGGGGCATCCTCAAACGGAAGGTGGAGGAGCACAGGGTCTCTAATATCCAGCAGCTCCGTGATGTTGTCATGGAGGAATGGAAGAGGACTCCAGTGGCAACCTGTGAAGCTCTGGTGAACTCCATGCCCAAGAGCGTTAAGGCAGTGCTGGAAAATAATGGTGGCCACACAAAATATGGACACTTTGGGCCCAATTTGGACATTTTCACTTAGGGGTGTACTCAATTTTGTGGCCAGCTGTTTATATATTAATGGCTGTGTTTTGAGTTATTTTGAGGGGACAGCAAATTTACACTGATATACAAGCTGTACACTCACTACTTTACATTGTAGTAAAGTGTCATTTCTTCAGTGTTGTCACATGAAAAGATATAATAAAATATTACACAAATGTGAGGGGTGTACTCACTTCTGTGAGATACTGTAGCTCCATTGACACTTTCACTTTTGGCTAAAGGTTTTGAATTCCCAATAAATAGCTTTCAGCTTTGCATGCTTAGTCTTTGCTCTGGCAATCTGAACAGCTGGGGGCAGTCACTGGGTATAAATCAGGTGAATGGGTCAGTTCTCTGTGTGAGTTTTTCTGCTAAGCTTTTCTTCACATTGTTGCGTGTAAAAGTGTAAATGGACTTCGGTTTTATACCACTGTGATGTACAGCAGCTTTTAGAAATTGCTATTTGCCTTTTCTTTTTTTTTCTTCGATGTATTACTCGTCGTGGAATATCCTATATGAAGGCAGGATATCTCCATAATGGCGGAACACGGTCACTTGGAGGAGAAGAATTGTTGAACTAAGTCGTTATTTTTTTTTTTGTGTGCGCACAAAAAGTATTCTTGAAGTTTCATAAAATTACAGTTGAACCAATGATGTCACATGGAGCATTTTGTCGATGTTCTTGGTACCTTTCTGGGCCATGAACATGGTAGTTGTGTGGAGGGTCAGAAAGCTTTCGGATTTCATCAAAAATATATTGTGTTCTGAAGATCAATGAAGGTCTTATGGGTTTTAAACAACCTGAGGGTGAGTAATTAATGACAGAATTTTTTATTTTTTTTTGGTGAACTATCCCTTCAAACATACTAATAATTCAAGTGTGCAAAAAAGAAGATAATGTTTTTTATTTTAATGAAGAAAAAATACTTGTAAAGTATACATATATTTAAAAAACATGGGGCAAAGCATGTGAAGAGTTTAAGAAGAGCTCAACTCGACTCAACTCAACTCTTTAATCATATAACTATTGATTTAAAAAAAATTAAAAAAAATTGTACTACTGCAACACCTACTGCAAATGCAAACAAACTAGTTCTATCTTATTTAAAAATGCTACAGCAGCAGGACAGATGCGTGAGCATTAATGTTTATTATTTTAATGTTACTTAGTTTTTACCTGTGCCTGCACATATTGAGTCAGTCATGAACAAGTGAATTGTTACTGGATTCTCGCTCTGAGTGGATCATGAAATCTTAGAGTTGTTGACTGGAGAACTTCTGTGATCAGATCTGTCTAAATGAATTGTTCAGTGCTATTTGCAAACTGATTCAACAGGTTAATTAAAAAGAGTCATTTTGTTCCTGAATTATACCCTGCTATCTTGTTTTAGAGAGTGCTGTGATTTCCACTGTTCAAAATAAAATGGAATGATATGTTTTTATCAAATGTGGTGAAGAAAGCATAATGTAGAAGTAAAAATGTCTTGAAATAAAAATAGTCTGATAAAGTACAAATACTTGAAAACAGTACTGATGTAAAAACTGTTCACCACTGTGAATATGTGTTTCTGCCTCTGAACTGCTGCTCTGCACGGTGCCTGAAGATTCACAGTCTCTAAGCAACTGAAACTAGATTCAAAGGGAGCTAAACTGTTAAGCTAATTAACTCTGATGGATTGGTTAGCTTTCGTAGCTGATTAAGGTGTTCATGTAACCTGTGAATTAATGTGCCATCCAAATACTTCAGAACGTTTTTTTGTACCCCATTTCTCTCTCTGCTTACTTAATCGTTTCAGCCAATGATTTGAATCATGCTAAGCAAGCACTGAACAGCCTGTCATGAACAATCCAGTAAAGAATTTGCCTTTCCTGATCCCTACTGGAAATGGTAAGGACACCATTACTTTTCAGTGACTGTCATCATAATCATTTACTCACCCTTGTGTCATTCCAAACGTATGTTGTCTTTCTATCGTAGAATAAGGAAATGTTTTGAACAATGTCAATGCAGCTCTGTTCCGTACAATGAAAGTGGATGGGGACCAGGAACTGTCAAGCTCTAAAAAAATCAACCATAATAAAAATGCACTAAATATATGCTTGTTTTGTGCGAGGAGCAGACTGAAATCACTAAGAGTTCCATGCCTCGAAAATCTTTATTGGTGGTCATCATTCACTTTCATTGAATGGAAAAGAGCAGCTTGGATCTTGCTATAAATACTGTAAATGCTTTTGTGTTTGACAGAAGAAAGGAAGTCATATGGGTTTCAAGAAAACATGAGAGAGTACACGATGACAGAATTTTCTTTTTTGGGTGAACTATTCCTTTATGATTTTCCCTTCACAGAGGATAATAAATGCTGCTAAAAGTTCTGCCAAAATAAAAATATTATGAATATAACAAAAATTTACTTCCAGACAATACCAATTTAATTGAGAACAGACTACATGGCCTTTGCCACGTAAACCAGTAATTAAGCCACATCAGCCCATGATGGATGGGTGTCATATGGCCGGTTAACTAATATGACAGAATGATGAATGATGATGTGAAGTGTTTTAGAGATAATCAGGGCTTGTATTCATGCCACGTTTCGCACGTGTGCAGTGTTTCAGTGCTTTCAGTGATATTTGTAATGAGATCACAGGCTCTATTTGCTAATCAGAATCAGAAAAATACAAATGCATGCTTGATTTCAACAAGGCAAATCCAGATGTGAGGCACCCCACACCCTAAAAATAACCTCAAAGACATCAAATCCCAGAAAGGTGATGCATGCTCTGCCTTTTCCAATCATGTTCTGCATATTTTCCTGTTTTGACAAAGAACAGTGGTCCTTCAGCCAAATGCATTTATATTATCCCGTCAGACAAGCGTGTAAAAATCTGCTTTCAATTAATACACAATGATTTATTCTTTAAGAGTTCTGCATGAGAACAGTGAGGGGGATTAGAAAAATAAATCACTGCTCAAAGTTAGAGTTATTGCTGTTTGATGTATTTTGTTGGCGTTGATCTACAAAGCGAGATTCTCTCATGCCTGCGAGCTCTGCTCAGACTTAAAAGGATTCTCCGTATTAATTGTTTTACACTTAATGAACTTTTATGAGGGTCTGTAAAAAATTCAAAAGGAACTTAAAAAACGTTGAGTTCAAGTACTTGCTTAATGGGTTATTTCAACCGCAAACACGGTCGATGTGCAAAAGGGAAGTGGGAGGAGTCACATGGGTAAATATGTTAACAATTAAAATGTGAATATTCAGTAATGAGTGGATAGTGTTTGTCACATGTGTGAGTTAGGAATGACAGGATAGAAAAATCTTGCAGGCTGAACCTACAAAAGCCCATCTGATTTTGTCAGATATATATTTTTACATGAGCAGAAAAGACAGTGGGGTAAAATATGAAGCACGCAAACAATATTTAATGGCTTTGCAGAGTGCCCAAGGCCAGTTTGAATTTAATAATGCGGGTTCACTTGATATATTTTGAAAATGCCTATTGATTTATACCACCTGGGCTGAAAAATGCATTGCACTTCTGAGCGGCTATGCAAGAGCAATCTAATTGAAATCGTACGGTGGCCAAAAGTGTTAAATCGCATTGATGGATAGAACAAGATGAAGATCTGAAGTGTTACACAAATGGATGTGGTAAATAATGACTCTTGCCACATTTATTTTTCTTTAATGGAAAATAAACCTTATTATAGAAGCTTGATTCATCTGTGGAATTAAAAAAAAGACTTTGTTTCTCACAATTGCAAGGTAAACACAGAATAGCGATATATACACAGAATTCAGAGGAAAAAATCAGAATTGTGCGAAATAAGCTTTGGATTCAGACATTTTTTTTTTTCTTGCAGTTGCGATTTTAGATTTTAAAATTCAGACTTCTTAGAATTTAGTTTATATCTCACAATTCTGAAAAATAATTCAGTTCTCGGAATTTTGAGAAAGGAGCCAGAATTGTGAGATAAAGAGTCCCAGTTACCTTTTCAATTAGGGTTTCAATTTTTTTTCCTTCGCATCATTTTATAATAGCAGTGTGTAATATCCTACCTCACCAGACGATGGCGCTCTTAAGGGGACAGGTCACCAAAACGTCTGGCGTCACTTACTCACACTCGTGACTTTTCCAAACCTGTATGACTTTCTTCTGTGGAAAATAACAGATCATTTAACAAATCACATACAGTCAATGGGGTCCAGTGTTGTTTTGGACCCGATTCATATGCTCTGAATAGCCAAAAACAGTTCTTTAAAATTTTCTACACTATTTGGAAAAAAATAAAATATAAAACAGGTGTGAACAAAGCAACAGAAAATTATTGGAGTATGTTTTACTAGAAAAAAGTATTTTGAGCTTTTCTACTCAAAAATATCACATTTAAGTAGATGTAATTTCTGAATGAAAACTATTTCTACACCAAATGTTTTTTTCCCCCAAGTGTATTTGCAAAAGACAAAAGGGTTTGGAATGACATGAGGATGAGTAAATCATGACATAAATATCTAATAATGCAGCCAGTTTTTTCACTAGCAATCGGGCTGCAAATTACACTTTTTCAATTTAATAGTTTTTTTTTTTTTTTCCATTATTGTTGTGCATTAGTGGTTTATATGGAAACCAAAAAGATCCAAACAGGTAGCTGAACAAGTGCACCTTTGAAGACTGAAGGTAAACCTGGAAACAGTTAACCGCACTCTCCCGAAGTTACGGCGAGCCAAAACCATTGCCGCATTTTTCCAACGACAGCTATGCAATCGAGCAAAGGATTTGCTCAGACAATGAGGCACCTAAAATTTTAAACGGCTGTGTGATAAGGTATCCAGTACAGACGCCTTACCCCAGTCTCCATCTGACTGCCCAGCGAGAGGCCTGCAAGGGTGAGCTAAGGGAACAGGCAAACACCTAACTGCACAAAACAAACAAAACCAAATTGTTTTCCTTCACAGAATGCAGCTGGATAAGGTAATTAATGTCAAAAGTGGTTTTTTTTTTTTTTTTACAAATCAGATGATCACAAAGAGGAAAATTTTGATTATTCAATATACAACGCAAACAGAAATTCTCACTTTGCTGGACCCCAGGTTTGAAAGCACAATTATAAATGTTTTACAATATAAAGAACACTCTGTTCTTGAATTCAATCGCACATACTAACTCAGACCTAAGTTTAGAAGCCTTTCCTCAGGGAAAAAAGTGAGTTTATGGGGAATGATGTCTTGGCACAAAACGCTCAATTTCACGTCTGTGGCACTGGATCAGAAGAGCTTGGACTGATTTTGATGTGCATTTCCAGAGGCATGCCTTTCCACACAGTAAGTTTAGTTTTGATAAATGGAAATGTCCAAGATCAACACAACTATGGAGCCAGAAACTGATGTCATGTACAAATATGAAGCTCAGAGGAGAAAACTTGACTCACGGTAACCAAACAAGACAGTAAGAGAAAACATTTTCTTGACCACTGAGCAGATTTTTAATGGACTTAACTAATGAATATCAGAGAAATGTCTGTCTAAACCAACTGATATTTATTTTACATTAATTTTAACGCAAACAAAAATAAATTATTTTATCTTCTGATTTATTATCCAGAAACATACTAAAAATAGACAGACTCCACAAACCTTACAGTATGGGAAGTCTTGGTGGTTGGCCATGTGCAGGTTGGCTTATAGTTAAGAAATCTTCTCGATCAGCAGGGTCATACACTTACAACAGACAATCATATCAGGCCCAGAACTGAAATCCAGCATGTGAAGTTGAATGGATAGTCAGCACAAAAGTGTTGTTCATGTAGAAGCAGAAATCTCCTGTTTCAATGTCTCTGAAGAGTGACATGACAATGAAGACTGATTTCCTCATTACAGCATCAGATGTGGTTCATGGGAATGTCACTGAACAACATGAGGATGAGCATTTAATGACAGTTTGCATTTCCATGTTAACTATTCCTTTAAAAGTCCGTGAGAAAAAAACTATTTCTTCTGGAAAAATCCCATGATGGATGGCTGTTTTGTAGGTTTCTTAGCAGTAGAGGTCTTCTTCTGACTCTTTTCTTTTTTCTCTTCCTCTCTTTTTCCAAATGACTGCTTGAGTGAGCTCGAGTCTTTGGCTTGACTGTTGGGTTCAGGCTCCTCTTCACTCTCAGAGTAAGACTCACTCACATAACCCTTCTCGGTCACTAGGAAAACAGAAACAGAAACATTGGTTATTCATTGTCAAGATGCATCTGGTGAATATAAGTGTCTGGTTTGGGGTCTATATACACACACTTGGATTTACTCTGTCACAGTGATTTTGCAAAGTTGCCATTCTTTTTGGCCAAAAGAAAAGTTCCTTAGGCAGCATAATTAATATTAACAGCCTTCACATTGTGCTTATTATTATGTCTTAAATTACTGCCTCTGTAGACAACACATAGGTTTTAGAGCAATACACATTCCTGGCTATGATATAAATCTTGGTCTGGTCATGTATAATGTATAATAACAAACAAATAAAGAAAAAAGATAACATATGAATTTGGTTACAATACAATAAAAAAATCCACTTCAAAGAGTTTTTGTGCTGAACAGACAACTGGCATTAAGGAATGTGTAATATTAGACACAGTGCTAAATACAAAAATAATACCAGTGGTGCAAAGTTATAGGAATCAAACACACATTTGTGCTTTTGGTCTTCAAACACAAAGATTTCCTCCACATAAAGTCAAAAATAATCAGAAATAAACAGTTTCAGCAAAAATAGTTTTCCAGCTGTCTGTATTTCTGTCATATAACTTATGATTTACTCAGTGGTTTAAGAGTTTCTGTCAGGTCTTATAAATGCTGTGCTTGTAAAAGTAAGAAGAGAGTTCAGTCAATGTTATGCACCCTGTTTAAAGAAATCTTTCATGTTAAACAGAAAACAAAGGGTAAGCATAATGTGAATTACCACAGAAAATAAACTTTTGAAACACTGTGCTTTGTCATATTTATTTCCTATATAATAAAACAGATGAGCAGAAACAATTGTATGTGGTAACTGACATAAATGCCACAAATTCTGTCTAAAACAATATTTACATTTAACCTAACTGTTAAAGTATGATTAATTTTTTTAATCATTATCCTTTATATTACAGATATGAATGAATGATGCATTTATATAGCGCATTTATTGTGTATTGCCGTACACCCAAAGCGCTTTACAATCATGTGGGGGTCTCTCCTCAACCACCACCAGTGTGCAGCATCCACTTGGATGATGCGACGGCAGCCACAGCACAGCGGCACCAGTGCGCTCACCACACACCAGCTACAGGTGGAGAGGAGAGAGTGATAGAGCCAATCAAGTGGATGGGGATTACTAGGAGGCCATGATTGATAAGGGCCAGTGGAGGGAATTTGGCCAGGACACCGGGGTTACACCCCTACTCTTTAGGAGAAGTGCCATGGGATTTTTAGTGACCACAGAGAGTCAGGACCTCGGTTTAACGTCTCATCTGAAAGACGGTGCTTTTTACAGTATAGTGTCCCCATCACTATACGTACTGGGGTGTTAGGACCCACACAGACCACAGGGTGAGCACCCCCTGCTGGCCTCACTAACACCTCTTCCAACAGCAACCAAGTTTTCCCAGGATGTCTCCCATCCAGGTACTGACCAGGCTCAACCCTGTTTAGCTTCAGTGGGCAACCTGTCTTGGGCTGCAGGGTGATATGGCTGTGGTATATTATATATATATATATATATATATATATATATATATATATGTGTGTATATATGTGGTATGTCTATGATGCATTTGATGGTTCATGTACATGGAGCAGATCAATATCAACTGATACTTGCCATTTTTTTCAGCAACTGCCGAAACGTTTTTGTTCGACCAGCATTTATTTTGACATCGACTAGACTTCATTTTCAAAGCGCTATCATACTTACCAAAGGCACCTTCTTCATCAACAAATGTGTTAGACTTCAAAACACGCCTTCTTTTCCTCCTCTTCACATCTGAGCTCTCCTGAACAAGTCAAGAACATAATCAATGACAATTTTACTGCATGGAAAATACAAATGAGATGTGTAAATGAATGACTTGTATATCGATATCTGTTAGTCACAAGAGAATAGCACACAGTGTTTTTCTTTGCAAAAAAAAGAAAAGAAAAGCATTTTGTATGAACTGATGACTACTTTTGAATGGTTGTGAATGAGTTCCCTTACGCCATCTATCGGCAGTAGCTAACTGCCCATGTTAACCTCGACCCTACTGGTTTGAGTGAAATAGCATTTTGGCATGTCGAGTTTGAGGTGAGTCTTCCTGTAGGAGCGTTTGGAAATTATTTTTTAAAAAGCTAGTAATTATTGGTGTTGGTAATGCTTACTTGGTGTGAAACAGGCTCTCTTTTCACTTGTTTTTTAGGGCTGGGAGTGTGTACATTAGGCACAGGTGGAGAATCTGGCACAACTGGAAGAGGGAAGAAAAAAAAAAAAAAAGATACGTCAAGTATAAAAGTCTTTGTGTATATTTTATATATATATATATATATATATACACACACACACACACACACACAGACAGAAGAAAGAGAGAGAGAATAAGGGAAGAAACAATGAATGTTATCAATTAGCTTTTGTTTGTCAGAGAGCAATTTTGATATTTTATTCAGCACTCTGCCCAGAGGGGGAACTTATTTCTTTGTTTTTCCTCATTTTGGGTCACAGAGCGCCTCATCTGGACTGATTCAAATCTGCCAAGCATGACGTGAGCTGCCCCCTCCTTGTTTTTTTCCCCCCTATCTCTTTCCTACCATCATCATCACTGCTGTCTGGCTGGGGCTTCTTTATCCGCCGTCTCTTCTTCTGCTGGCTCTCCAGTTTCTCATCGTCACTGTCCACAACCTCAGGGCACTTTGTTTTACTTGGAGGAAGCACATGTAGCTTTTAGTTCACATTTATGAGATGAGTATATATATATATATATATATATATATATATATAAGTAAATTATATAAAGTATAAGTAAAAATCTACTTCAAAACGGAAAAAACTAAACCTTACTTCCGAGTGTCTTGTGATTCAACCTTCAAAGCATTGGACACTTTGGATTGTTCCTCTTTAACGTCAATCTCGGATTTGGCAGACTTCTGTGACTGTTTCATACTTGCAGTAGCCAATGCTGTTGAACTGCCATCCATCTCTTCTTTAATGCTTTTGTTAGGTTTTTCATCAGCCTTTTCTAAATTTCACAGGAAAAATTTTTGTTTGGTTTACTTTGTTATGCTTTGTTTCTTGCATTTTTTTTTGGCAGACAAGAATGAAAAACACTCACTTTGGGCAGACTTCCCAAAGAAGTTACTCATCGGGTTTGTTTTGGAGGCTGTTTTGCTTTTTGATGTTTCAACCTAACATGTGAAACCATTATAAAATTCACACACAGTCTTGTGTTTCATCAACATTAAATTATAGTTACACCCTTACCAGAGAAGAATCGTCTTTCTGCTCTGTTTTCACTTCCTTGCTGGATTCTTTGCTCTTAGAAGCATTTTTGCTTGCAAACATTCCCATGATGCCTGCTGGCTGCTTAGCACTGGGTTTGGAGGTAGCTGAAGTGTTTTCATTCAAGCCAGGTTTACTGATTTCCTTCTCGGCAGGAGGGACCAAAGCCATCTCTTGAGCTCTTTGCAGCACCGCAGATGACATAGGGACCGCCGCAACACAACGTATAGCACTGTACCTGAGGAAAGACAAGAAATATTAGATGTGTCACAACTTTAGCATATGATGCATGCACGTGACATTACAGGTTATATGAGTATCACTTACTTGTTGCAGTTTTTTAGGTTCTCCTTTACAGCATCATAATCTGTATTGTAAAGTGGTGAACTATCCTTCAGCTCGGCTCTCTGCACACTGTACACATGCACACTGATGGTCACGTCCATCTTTGCTTTAACAGCTGTTAAAAAAAAAATCCTCTACTGAATATTTAAAAATGGAAATAACATTAAATGTTTTTTTTTTTACTTCCCACCTTTTATATAATACAATGTATTTATATATTACACATATAAATTCAATAATAAATTAAATTTGCGACTGAAAACTACTGCGTGCGACTATGAAAAAATATTTAGGAGCACCAGTGCGACTGACCCGATCAGTATTTGTATTTGTGCTGAGGGAGCTTTAAAGGTTTCTAATGTACTTATGTGTTTTTGCAGCGTTGAGTAATGTATCACAGACGTATTCTCTCATTATAACAAAAGAAAAAAGTGTAGACAGTGTAAAATAAGAGATTAATTGTGCAGTGTAAGGAGCTTCGTTGATTATAATGGAGTTTTGTGAGATTTCGATGAACTAAGATGAGTGACAGCTTTTAATGATTATTAAGGGAGTTTGCAAATGTGATATTGATTTAATACAACAGTTCATTAAACAAGAAGTTAATATTAAGCGACTTGTATTGTCTGACTACAACACTATTGCCTTATTTAGCTTTATTTCATCAACTCAAATAGTTTCAAACAAAAGTCCTAGCTGAGCCGCTGCGCATCTCCATTCAAACACAGCGGTGTTTCATTTATGAATGAACTGCGTTTTTAAACTAATCTAGTGAGTCAATGATTCAATTACCCGTTCATAAAGAGTCACATACTTCATTCCTGAACGAATCGACTGTTCCAACGAATCAATTAAATGAATGATTCAGTGATAAAATCATTGACATACCGCCACCTACAAGCAGTTTTAGTTAAATTTTTAAAGTATCTTTTCTGTTATTTAAATCAATATTTCTACATTCAAAATTGTATATTTAAAACATTAACCTCAACATGAATTTATGAATTTAATTGCACTTATGCAACCTCTGAGCCTCATTAAACATCTGCAAATACACCTACAAGCCACTTGTGTGTTCTTCTGTGCCACCTCTGTAGTTCAAATGTATTAAATACTGATTTCATTTGATTGGCATCTTATTCTACTTGTTATTTATTCTGTTGTTTTAATTAGAAATGATAAAAAGCTTATAAATATATATTTTTTAATTTGACATCAAAGATGACATACTTTTAATAAAGTTAGAAAAATGCCATTACAAAGGTCAAAACAGAATTCCCTGTAATTCACTTTAAGGAATCAAATATCACCTCGTAATGGGAAGATTAATTTTTGATCAGAATGTTTGATTATTGATTTGAAGGTGTCTTAAATTTTTGACCGTGCTCCTAAATATTTTAAATTAGGAGCACAAGCACTCCTAAAAAGAAAAGTAAGCGTAGAACCCTGGCTAGAAGTATAAATATAAAATCACCTATGTGAGATTAGAGAAGCCTAACATTTTTTTATCCCAGGATTAATGCATTTTTGCCCAGTATTAATGCTTTTTGTTGTAATTTACAATATACATACAGTATTCTTACCATCAAGCTTGTCCTCACGTACTACTGACACTTTATGGCACTAAAAGCAATGAAAAACATTCAACTGCAGATCTCAAAGTAATGATTATTCAGGAAACATTAATTTCACAAAGGTTAAACAATTATCAGATCTCAACCCTTACCGTACTACCATTCTCAACACATTTCCCAGATACAAGGTAAGTGGCATGAAGGGGAGTCCCTGAACTTTCATTGCGTTTCTGCTGCAGGTAATGATACAGCATTCTGCAAAAATGTTACATGAACATTAGTGACTTCAACAGATCATTAAATGCGTAAATACAAAAAGTGATGTCAATAAAAAGGCCAGGACTAACTGTTTTGCTGTGTTGACGTGGACTCCAAGAGTTAAACTGAGCCATTTGTAGGTGACCTGCAAAAATCAAATATAAACGCTGAATAGTTGATAATGCAGCTAATAACTATTACTTACTGCAGACTGAATAATTGACATTTCATAACTATTAATTTCAGAATTTGTATCTTTAACTACACGTTAACAGTCAGTCAGCAAATAAATCGATTTCTCACTAACGTAACAGTACTTTTTGTTGTTGTTCGGTTAGAGTCGGATTTGATCAAGTTAAGATGGGACATGGGATCGCGCATGTGTTTTATTCACTAAAAATAACCAACTCATAAGTTTCAATCGGAAAAAAAAACAGACTGCACAGAAGAAAAAAAATGTTAACGGAAAGAAACGGCACGAAAATCATTCGGTACCGGTATTTTTCGTGGTCTCCAACCCTGAACATTCAAATAAACAAGCATGCAGCCACAGTATATCAACAGACATATTACATACACGATGACAAGAACGATATCATTATAAAAAACGACTTACTATCTTATTTTGATCATTGACAAATTCGTCAATATTGTCCAAATACAGCTCATCCATATCCGGAACGACTGGCTGCTACTCCAAGTTTACACTTGCGACCGAAAGAGTCGCCAAACGCGGGAACTGCTGCTGAACTGTATTTACTTCCGGTCACGTGGGCTAGAGCGTCGAAAAGCAGAGACACGCTGCACAACACGCATTTTTTTTGGTTTGCTTTATTTATTTTATTTATAATTTTTTTTACAGTGGTGCCAAGTAACATTTTTTTAATGTAGCAATAATAACCGTTGTAACTATTTTGTTATTATTTTTTAGTAATCTTATAATTTAATAAATATTATTATTATATAGTTTAGTTATTTGAAGTTATGTATAGGTATTTGGCAGAATCTATATGGTTATCATGATAAAGATTTAATGTATTATTTAAAATGGCACTTGTTTTTTGTTTTTTACCCATTTTGCATTGTCTTGTCAGTTTTTGATGTTTTTTTTTTCCAGAAACTTGTTTAATCAAAAGTCTTTTGGAAACAAAATATTTTTCTCAAAATAATTATTTGAAATAACTTATTACCTTAGCTGCTCAAATGAATAACCTGTTTGCGCTGTGCAAACCACAGAACTGATTTCTTAATTTTTCTTCTTCTTCTCATTCTTTGAGAACAGGTTTTAAAAGCCTTGGAATCATAAATTCACAGAGAGGTAAACAATAGCCTATTAGTTTTATTATTGCATCAGTGCTGTATTATATATTCAGACAAAATAACAGTCCATCAGAAGACCTAAAGGCAACTATTCCATGTAGTAAACTGTATGGTTCGCCTTAACATGATGGTTTGAAATTCTTGATCATCAGATGCTATTAGATGACAATCAGTGTTATATACAAGACCATTTAAAATATGTTAATCCTTAAGGCATCTCCATGTACATGATCCCAAATCAAACATGCAGGCATGTGATGAGTTAAAGCAGAGAATTATCATAGGTAAGGCTGGATTCACATAGTAGACTTTTGAGGAACATAATTTCCAGTTCTCAAAGAAAATGTGATACACAGCACCTGAAAAAAAAGGAAAAATAGAAGTATATTTTAATATAGTTCATAACTGGTATGACAGATTATTGCTATGATATTAGGCATATACCAGAACTTACAAGAATCCCTTGCCACAGCCTAAGGGTCCAAAGTAAAGCTCAGAAGGCAGACACACTCCTTGTCTGCAAACTCCACTGAGACTTGCACAGCTCCAGGGAAATGACGCAGCCTCATTCTCTTTGCCTTAGACAGAAATGAAATGCTTTAGCACTGAAAGATCCAGTAAAACGAGCCATGTATCCATGATATTTATCCAAAAACTAAAGGCAGTTTTGCTGTTCAAGATTTCCCAGTTTTAGGTTTACACAAGCACTTCTGCCTCAAATAAAAAGTTAGTCAATTAAAACACTTTTATCATTAAATGCAAAAACTCCAAACCTTACAGTGCAATGCTAATACGACAAGTACAAGCAACACAAGTATATTCTGAGGTTTCATGTTGGTATCTTCGGATGATGATGGCACTCCCAGGACGCAGTACTGCGATCAGGCTCGGTCTTATTTTCTAAGTGATGGAGGAGTGACCCAACTGAAGCCACTCCAATCAGACTTTAAGTTAAAAATTGAATTATGCAGCAGAATGAATGGACATACTGTTCTTAATCCTATTTGGTGTAATCAGAAAATACCAAGGTATAAGAGTACCATCACATGTTTGAGGCTGCTGCAAATTATCATCGTAAAAAAAAAATCATCACCTGATCTGAAACACATGTTTATCCTGACGGCAATAATTTTTAGGTGTCTTAACAATCTTGAGGATCCTCACATTGCAGAGATGCTGGTCTCTATAGTAGACTCTTGTCTGAATATATGCCAGTGTGGCGAAACACAAAAAAATGACATTGAAACAGTGATATTGAAATTTTTGTTTTGAGGACAAAATTCACAAAAACTGATCCTAATGCTACCCAGGAGAAAAAAAGTGCACTTCCATAATGTACTTCAAGTGCTCACACACTAATTTTGTACTTAATATCCTAAAAATATTCGTTAATACTTCTTAAGATAATGTAGTACACTTGAACCCACTAGTGTGTGAAAGATTGGTTTAAGTGTACTACAAGTGGTGACTAAATAAATTTTTTTAATACAGAGAAAGTATGTTAAAAGCACATTTTAGTTCATATTCATGGTGTCCCAAATTTGAGGCACTGAGATACTGATTTTTGACTTTCATGAGCTGTAAGCTCTAATCATCAAAATTAAAACAAAACAACTTTTGAAGTGTTTTACTTTACATGTAATGAATCTAAAATATATGAACGTTTCACTTTGAAATAAGTTACAAGAAAAAATTAACCTTTTCACCATATTCTAATTTTCCGAGATGCACCTGTAGTAGTAAGATGCATAAAAAATATTTAGACGAGCCCACAACAACAAAGGATACTACTTATTTGAACCTTTTCTGATAAGAATGTGCGCTTCAAATGCGAGCATTTTTGGCGGTCAGTTTTTTGTCTGGCAGTGGCAGCAGGTATGCCTTAAAATTTCAATTTACATCGATTCTGGCACCCAACATCACAACAAGATGATATTTTCAGCTCCTTATGTAGCTGAATCTGCGCTGGTTTGGATGGGCCGCATCCAGTTCTCCCTTTGTTTTGTCTACTGCTAGCGCTGTGACGTAGGCCCTAAAAGGGTCTATAGAACAAAAGATGTCCAGTGTCAAATGTTAAAACACAAGCACTTATATAAATATACATATACTTCTCTCAGCTATTAAAATCATGTAACAAAAATAATAATAAAACTAATCATCCACTATAAGTGAAACGCATCATGACATGAGACAAAAAGCAGTCAACACTAAATTAAAATAGTGAATACTACAAGATATTAATTCTTAAACTTTGTCAAATATAAAATATTTTTGCCCTTACTGGTCTTAATTTAATACCATATATTACAGGATTGACAACAGGGGGAACAATCAGGTATATAACAGACAAAAAGGTATATAACTTACGAGACAACCTTTTTGCTCTTAATTCTGTCTGGGAATAATAAAAAAATAAGTTCAGAAAGTGTGGCATACATGTGCTAAATAACTTCTCTTGATTTACTTTAGATCTTCTACAAGCTAGAATTATTTTAAGGTAGGAAATCAGAACTAAACCAGTAAAGACAGTTATTGAGGCGTACATCCATCCATTAAAAATCCCATATGAAATATCTTCTTTGCAACCAAGATTAACCAAGGACAGGTTTTCACAGAAAAGTTTATCTATGTTATGTCTGCAAATAGGGTGTTTCATAGCCACCAAAATGGCCATTATACTCGCAAAACAAGGATATATCCAAATAAAAGTCACCAGGCTCCACACAGTAAAAGGTGACATTACAAGGATAATGCAAAGGTCGACAGATCGCTATGTACCTATCAATTGCCATGACACTTAAATTTGATAATTCTCCAACTGCATAGACAATAATGACTATACCTTGGACAATACATTCCTCAAGTGAAATCCATTCCTCAATGTGTTTCCGTAAGTAAATATACCAAGGCCCGGGGATAAAACCCTGTTGTTCCACACAGATCATTAACACACAGATTACACACAAAATTGTACATGGGCTCATGCAGGGCTTTCTCAAAAGCAATAATCATAATCAAGGTGACATTCAGAACAATAGTCAGAATGTAACCTGGAAGCGCAAAAGAAAAAACTATGATCCTGCTGGTCCAGTCCCACTCATTCAGAGCTGTGACAGTGAGAATATGGGAAGAGGAGATGTTTTCCATTTTTTTCAAAATCTGACTCCAGATCAAACAAGGCCGACACAAACAATGTAGAATTTCTTATGTCTTGTGTATCTGTTGGAAGACTTCAGATTAAAATAGAGTTATAAGCAGTATGTTGTATTAAAATGTCTTGAAGGTCTGTGAGGTTTGTAGAATGCCTCTAAACTCCTCTTTTAGAGATCCATCCTACATTCTGCTCATAGCTCGATGAGGGAGCTTTATATACAGTCAGATACGCAACATCATAATGATCTAACAGTCCTTTGATAATTCAGAAATAATAATAGAATGCAAACTTGACCTTGAAGTGTTTTAGATGACTTTATCCTGCTGGAATTCTAAAGCAACTGAAATGGAGGTCCGGCAGAAACACTTTAACTAAAATAGTACTATCAGTGATGGGCAGTAACTACATTTCTCTGTAGCGTGGTGGTAGCGTCGCTGCTTTCTCAATACTTCGGCATTGGCTCCTCAAACTGTCAGTCAATCCTTATTATTCCACCCGCACTCTCTCGTCAATGAAGTGCGGCACGCATTTAGGAGCATCTCAGCTTGTTTGCTGTCTGAAGGTAAATTAAGAATTGTCGATTGAATAGTATATCGGTTTCTTAACTCGAAAAACACTGTTTATAAAGGCTAGTGTTTTTTGGGGGTTTTTTTGTATTTGAGGAGCGGAGAAGAGTTTCTTAGTCTAGCATTTGTTGTCAAGTCCCAGCCAAATAGCTTGTGCGAAGCGCTTAATCTTTCATAATATGATACTTTGGCCAAATAACAGAAAAAAAAAAAACTGAACGCCCACATAATGACAGGAAACTGGGGAAAACGGGACACGAGTCAGAAAAAAAAAAACATTTGCTGGTCAAAAGCTTCTTATTTGAACTTGATTTTGGTGAAATGTTTATATTAATATAATGACACATGCAACGATGCAAATAAACAGCCTATCTGTAGGCCTATACATCTATATGGTAACACTATACAATACGATTTCATTGCTGTTATCTAATGTATTATTGTTACGGTACGGTGGTAGTGGATGAAGGAGGCGCAAGGCGAAGGCATAAACAAAAGGCGTAATCTTTAATGAACAGCTTCAACACACGTACTACACTTGTAAACTTAAGATCCGACAAACATAAAGGCAGAACTGAGGACTTATAAAGGAAGAGGAACAAACGAGGAAACAAGATGATTAATCAAACACAGGTGAAGGGGATCATTAATTAACAGAACTAGGATAGGAACTAAAACAGGAAGAACCAAATAAGGTAGAAACAGAACAAAACCAAAACTGACATGTTACAGTATCTCCCCCTCCCGGAAGGTGCGTCCCGCACCGTAACAGCAACATCGGGGAGGGGGGGTGGGCGCCCTGGAGGCTGGAGCAGGCCAGGACAGGGAGGAGACAAGGGAAGCCTCCAGGGTGGATCTGGAGACTCGGGAGACCATGGCGGGACTGGAGACTCGGGAGACCATGGCGGAGCTGGAGACTCGGGAGGCCTTGGCGGGACTGGAGACTCGGGAGGCCTTGGCGGGACTGGAGACTCGGGAGGCCATGGCGGATCAGGAGATTCGGCATGCCATGGCGGATCGGGGTCCTTGGGAGGCCACGGCGGATCGGGGTCCTTGGGCGGCCACGGTGGATCGGGGTCCTTGGGCGGCCACGGCGGATCGGGGTTCTTGGGCGGCCACGGCGGATCGGGGTCCTTGGGCGGCCACGGCGGATCGGGGTCCTTGGGCGGCCACGGCGGATCGGGGTCCTTGGGCGGCCACGGCGGATCGGGGTCCTTGGGCGGCTTTGGCGGGACTGGAGATTCGGGAGGCCATGGCGGATCTGGAGACTCAGGAGTCCATGGTGGATCAGAGTCCATTGTGGCCTTGGCCTTTGGCCTGGCCACACAGACTGGGACTATATGGCCCCCCCCCAAAATTTCTTTGGGAAAGTTCCCCTCTGGGGGCCACATTGGAGGAGAGGGCTCTAGAGGGCGCTCTGGAGGAGCGGGCACTTGGGGGCGCTCTGGAGGAGCGGGCACTTGGGGGCGCTCTGGAGGAGCGGGCACTGGGGGGCGAACGGGAGGCGCGGAGCTGGACGGAACCAGCGGAGACGAAGGAGAGCTGGACGGGACCAGCGTAGATGCAGGAGGGCGCTCTTGCAGCGCGGACTCCTGAGGGCGCTCTTGCAGCGCCGACACTCGAGGGCGCTCTTGCAGCGCGGACATTAGAGGGCGCACGGGAGGCGCGGGGCTGGACGAGACCAGCGGGAACTCAGGTGGGCTGGACGGGACCAGCGGGAACTCAGGTGGGCTGGACGGGACCAGCGGGAACTCAGGTGGGCTGGACGGGACCAGCGGGAACTCAGGTGGGCTGGACGGGACCAGCGGGAACTCAGGTGGGCTGGACGGGACCAGCGGGAACTCAGGACGGCTGGACGGGATCAGCGGGAACTCAGGACGGCTGGACGGGACCAGCGGGAACTCAGGACGGCTGGACGGGACCAGCGGGAACTCAGGACGGCTGGACGGGACCAGCGGGAACTCAGGATGGCTGGACGGGACCAGCGGGAACTCAGGCGGGCTGGACGGGACCCTCTTGCGAGGTGCAGGGATAGGAGGACACAGACGAGGAGCAGACAATGGAAGGCACTGGCCAGGAGCGTGTACTGGGGAGAGGACGGGAGCCGAGAATTCCCGGGGAAGTGCCTCATCCAATATCCCCCTGTCCTGAATCTGAGGCGTGGGCGGCGGAACCCTTTTCACCGCAGCTGGCGCAACGTTCATCGCCCTTTTCGGCGGCATCCTCCTCGCCGCGGGCGGAACATTCATCGCCGAGTACGGCGGGATCCTCTTCGCCGCGGACGGAAGCACAATTATCGCCGGGGACGGCGGACAGTTCCTCACCTTCTGCGGCGGTCTTCTCTTCGCCACGGTTGGCGAAACTATAGGGTTGGGCAGGCGGGAGGAGCCGTTGGCGAGGTATGTGGAGGATCCCGGCGAGGAATGAGCTGGGGAGACGCTGTGCGTTCCTGCTGGAGTGGAATGACGAGTTTGGGGAATCTCCTCGACTTCTTCGTCGAGCCCATTAAGGAAGAAGACTAGGTTAATAAGTTCGACCAAGGAAAAATCACCTGTGGGAAGCTCACAGCGGATGACCTCGTCATTCAACCCCAGCAGGAAACGCGCACCCAGAGCTGCGTCATGCCAGCTCACCCGGTTGGCAAGCTCGAGAAATTCCTCCACATATCGCGCCAACCTCAGGCCGCCCTGCCGCAACCTGCATAGCACGACTTCTGCCGGAGTCATGCTTTCCGTGGTCTCCGGCGTTTGTCTGGCTTTCTGTAGCGGTCGGATCTTCTGTTACGGTACGGTGGTAGTGGATGAAGGAGGCGCAAGGCGAAGGCATAAACAAAAGGCGTAATCTTTAATGAACAGCTTCAACACACGTACTACACTTGTAAACTTAAGATCCGACAAACATAAAGGCAGAACTGAGGACTTATAAAGGAAGAGGAACAAACGAGGAAACAAGATGATTAATCAAACACAGGTGAAGGGGATCATTAATTAACAGAACTAGGATAGGAACTAAAACAGGAAGAACCAAATAAGGTAGAAACAGAACAAAACCAAAACTGACATGTTACAATTATCTAACATGATCACAATGTATAAAATACATTCATTACAGTATTACATTAAAATACATTTATTACAGTATTTATTAATCTTTGTTAATGTTAGTTAATGAAAATAGTCATTCATTGGTAGTTTATGTTTGTTCACAGTGCATTAACAAATGCTAACAAACAACTTTTGATTTTAATAATGCATTAGTAAATGTTGAAATTAACATTAAGATAAATGCTGCAGAAGTATTGTATCATTCCTAGTTCATGTTAACTACACTAGTTAAGTAATGTTAACTACTGAACCTTATTGTGAAGTGTTACCATTTATATAAATATATCTGTATACAATAAAGCCACAATACCAACTACCAATACGAGGTTTCCGGCCGACAGCAAAAATGTATTTTTCCTATGTCACAATTTGAGGTCAGTCCGGCCCTGTATTTGATACTGATTATGTTGCCAAATTGGTTTGGAACAGTTGTTGAATAAACAATTAAACTGAACATGCCTGTCTATCTGCTTGACTGACAGTTTTATTGATCACTGAGAGAGAGCATTGACTTGGTATGATGTTGGTTCAATATATATTTTTTTTAAATAGCTTGGATGTAGTAAACTACTTTTGCCATGTTGCTGCAGCTTAGCTTGCTACATTTCCTTAGGGCTGTAGCTTTAGTGTAGTGAAGCTTCATTTAAAGAAGAGTAACTGTTAGCTTAGCTCACTACATTTTCCAAGCTTGCTAACTGTATTTCAGACTTTTTATTTCCAAACTTTTCTCTTAATTCAATATGTTACTTGCTGGTAATTACTTGGTAATTATTTGTGAAATTTTGCCATTTCTGAATGAAATTTTTTTCAAAGTAAATCCTACTCCATTTTTTATCCATTGTATCAGTTATTGTGAACTTTAATGCAGGAATCTCATAAATTAAATATTTTCTTGAAAATAATTACAATTCTGCTTTACTGAAACGCTTAAAAAAATATCCTTAAATTTTCCTGCATGTAGTCACTGTATGTGAGCTACATACATTGTTTTTGAGGTATATATTTTTATATTTGACCTTTAATTTGAGGGTATTCTCATCACAATTGCAGGAAAGGTTAAGGAATTACAGCTCTTTAATATGCACATCCCCCTTTTCATTCAGAATCATAATCAGAAAGAGATTTTATTGCCAAGTATGCTTGCGCATACAAGGAATTTGTTTTAGTGTCACAAGCTTCCAGTTCACACAGACAAAAATTACACACAGACAATAAAAATAAGATGAGAATAAAAAATACACATACAGGTATGTAAATGTAAATAATCAAAGAAATGAACAAGAAAAATAATTTGAAATATAAATGATTGGATATACACTTGTGCTATAGATGATAGAATAGAAGGAGATGCAGGGATGTACTAGGATGGAGGTGGTAGCAAATAACTATAAGGTTATTGCACATTGTAATGGGGGGGCATTTAACTGTTCATAAGTTGGATTGCCTGGGGGAAGAAACTGTTCTTGTGCCTGGCTGTCCTGGTAATTGGGGCTCTGTAACGCCGGCCAGATGACAAAAGTTCAAAAAGGGGATGACTGGGATGTAAGTGTTTTTCTGAGCCCTTTTCCTCACTCTGGATGTATCTTGAAGGCTGGGCAGGGAGGCACCGATAATCCGATCAGCAGTCAGAACTGTTCTCTGTAGTCTTCTGATCCCAGATTTTGTAGCTGAGCCAAACCAGACAGTCATTGAAGTGCACAGGACAGACTCAATGATGGCGGAGTAGAACTGTTTCAGCAGCTCCTGTGGCAGGTTGAACTTCCTCAGCTGGCGCAGGAAGTACAACCTTTGTTGGGCTTTTTTTTTTTACAATGGAGTTGATCTGAGTGTCCCAATTCAGGTCCTGAGAGATGATGGATCCCAGGAACTTGAATGTCTCCATTGCAGTCACAGTGTTGTCTATGATGGTGAGTGGGGAGAGTGCAGGGGGGTTTCTCCTGAAGTCCACGATCATCTCCACTGTTTTGAGCGTGTTAAGCTCCAGGTTGTTAAGACTGCACCAGACAGCCAGCTCTTTAACCTCCTGTCTATAGGCAGATTTGTCTCTGTCCTGGATGAGGCCGATGAGTGTGGTGTCATCTGCAAACTTAAGGAGCTTGACAGAGGGGTCTTTAGATGTGCGGTCGTTGGTGTACAGAGAGAAGAGCAGTGAGGAGAGAACACATCCCTGAGCGGCACCAGTGTTGGTGGAGGGGCTGTTTGACATGAATTTCCCCAGTCTCACTAGTTGCTGCCTATCTGTCAGAAAGCTGGTGATCCACTGACAGATAGAGCTAGGGACAGAGAGCTGTGTTAGTTTGGTCTGGAGGAGTGTAGGGGTGATGGTGTTGAAGGCCGAACTAAAGTCCACAACCAGGACCCTCACATAAGTCCCTGATTTGTCCATGTTTTGCAGAATGTAATGCAGTCCCATGTTGACTGCATCATCCACGGACCTGTTTGCTCGGTAAGCAAACTGCAGGGGGTCCAGTAGGGGCCAGTGATGTCCTTCAGGTAAGCCAGAAGCAGTTTTTCAAATGACTTCATGACGACAGACGTTAGAGCCACAGGTCTATAGTCATTAAGTCCTGTTATCTTGGGTTTCTTTGGAACAGGGATGATGGTGGAGCGTTTGAAGCAGGAAGGGACTTCACACAACTCCAGAGATCTATTGAAGATCTGTGTGAAGATAGGGGCTAGCTGGTCAGCACAGGTTTTCAAGCAGGCTGGTGTCACACTGTCTGGGCCTGGTGCCTTCCTTGTCTTGTTCTTCCTGAAGACCTGGCGCACATCTTCTTTACTGATCTGGATTGCAGGTGTGGGGGAGAGGGGGGTTGCTGGAGGTGTTAACGGTTGTGTAGAGAGATGGTCAGGATGGGTGTGGGGGGTTTCAAATCTACAATAAAACTCATTCAGGTCTTCAGCAAGTTATTGATTCACCTCAGTGCTGGGGGATGGTGTCCTGTACTTGGTGATGGCTTTCAGGCCTTTCCACACTGAAGCAGAGTCATTGGAAGTGAACTGATCTTCTAGCTTTTTAGTGTAGGTCCTTTTAGCCACTCTAATCTCCTTATGCAGTGTGTTCCTGGCCTGATTGTACAAGACTCTGTTCCCATTTCTGTAGGTGTCCTCTTTGGCCTGACGAAGGTGTCTGAGTTTTGCTGTAAACCATGGCTTATCATTGTTGAATGTTACATAAGTCCTGGTGGGAATGCATATATGAACGAGCAAAACTCCCGCGGCGAGTAGAAAGGCTTACAGTTTAATTGAGAGCGTTTCTAGATCTGGACAGCACATCTTCTTTAACACAGTTACATCTGTACATCCCCTTTCATTGATGTAGAAGCATGTCCCGCCGCCACTCGATTTCCCCGTTGATTCTGTGTCGTGGTCTGCTATAAGCAGCTGAAAGCCCAGCAGATGAAGCACGCTGTCTGGAATGGCATCATTCAGCCAGGTTTCTGTGAAATACAGAGCAGCAGAGTTTGAGAAATCCTTATTTGTCCGAGAGAGCAGAAGAAGTTTGTCCGTTTTGTTGGGTAGAGAGCGGAGATTCGCTAGATGGATGCTAGGCAGTGCCATTCTAAATCCACATTATCTGAGCTTCATGAGCGCGCCGGCTCGCTTCCCCCGTCTGCGCATCCTGAAGCATCTAAACAGCCCCGCAGCTCTGCTGACTACTATGTCCAGCAAAACATCCGAATAATCGAAAACTGGTAGCAGATTTGTGGTGTGTTCTGTCGAATGTTCAGCAGTTCTTCTCTGGTAAAACTGATCGTGATTGAGAAACAAAAAACAGGAAAAACTTAAAACAATTAAAACTTTAAAACTTAAAACACTAAAACAATTGTATAGCGAAGCACCATGGCTGCTGAGAGCGGCACCATCTTCAAGGGAACATACAGTAAGTAATTGAAGAGTTGAAAAAAATTTCATGGACAGATGTGCTCTATTCCCTCATTATTTCTACATAAATTAAGCAGGTAAAATGTCTGGAGTTGATTCTAAGTGTGCCATTTGCATTTGGAAGCTGTTGCTGTGAACCCACATCATGCGGTCAAAGTATCTCTCCATACAAGTGAAACAGACAATTGTTAGGCTTTAAAAACCAAACAAATCCATCAGAGAGATAGCAGGAACATTAGGAGTGGCCAAATCAACAGTTTGGTACATTCTGATGTAGCATTTGGACAAATCAGACACAAAAGTTTGCATTTGATTTAACAAATCAATTAGTTATTAGATAAACAAATAATCACAGACCCCTCACCCAATACACATCTCACATCAGTGACTCCCCTGCCATTCTGCAGATCTTGTAGATTCTGAGAAGATGAGGATGTGAGCTAGAACTCTTCTAGACCCTTAGGTTTTTGTGCCAGGCCTTGTGGCCTTGTCTTTCCATTCAACCAAGGATCCTCGGATCTCAGCAGATCTATTTCTTAGCTCTTTTTCCCTTTCTACCTGGGAAGAAACTCCCAATTACCATCGAGCCAGAATAACATCTTTTGGAGTTCATCACCCTTCAAACCTGGAAGAACTTGAAGAACTCCAACACCACCAAACCTTCAAACCATCAGGACTTTCATCCGAGACTGCATCCGGATACTCGGTCAACGACCAAGGCACTGCAAGTATCGTACATTTAACTAAACGAAATAGAGGTTTAGTATAAGTTATAGACCCCGTTATAAACGGCACTGATGGTTTTACTCAGGTGGTTAACTGACTTTCCATAACTGCATTCTCTGGTTTCTCTAATGCTTCATTCATCCACTTTAGCTCCCCTTTGAATGTACACGTGAGTGTATGTTCAATTCGTTTGTTTGTTTAGATTAGTTATGTGTGTTAGCGTTAAGTAAATAAAAGTTGTGTGCACAAATTATATGAGTTTCTGGTTCTGCCTTGCAAATGAATGTCTCTTTACGATTTTGACCCTCGCTACATGCTCTAATGCATTAATAGGAAAGTATTTTCTGTGGCCAAGGAAATATACTTTCTTAGAGTTGATATGAACTTACACTGAATGTTCGCTGGACGAACAGATCAGTTGACGGCAATTTAATTCTGCTACAATTATTACTGTCAGCCGATATAAATAATTGTAATTAATCATAATTAATTGTAATTATTTATATACAATTCCCTAATTCCCCCCTGTTAAAACATAACTGTGGTTTATCACACCTGAGTTCAGTTTCTCTAGCCACACCCAAGCCTGATTACTGCCACACCTGTTCGCAATCAAGAAATCACTTAAATAGGACCTGCCTGACAAAGTGAAGTAGACCAAAAGATCCTCAAATGCTACACATCATGTTGAGATCCAGGAACAAATGAGAAAGTAATTGAGATCTATCAGTCTGGAAAAGGTTATAAAGCCATTTCTAAAGCTTCGGGACTCCAGCGAACCACAGTGAGAGCCATTATCCACAAATGGCGAAAACATGGAACAGTGGTGAACCTTCCCAGGCGTGGACAGCCAACCAAAATTACCCCAAGAGCACAGCGACGACTCATCCAAGAGGTCACAAAAGACCCCACAACAACATCTAAAGAACTGCAGGCCTCACTTGCCTCAGTTAAGGTCAGTGTTCATGACTCCACCATAAGAAAGAGACTGAGAAAAAATGGCCTGCACGGCAGAGTTCCAAGACGAAAACCGCTGCTGAGCAAACAGAACATAAAGACTTGTCTCAGTTTTAACAGAAAACATCTTGATGATCCCCAAGACTTTTGGGAAAATACTCTGTGGACTGATAAAATTTGAACAAAAGTTGAACTTTTTCTGGAAGGTGTGTGTCCCATTACATCTGGCGTAAAAGTAACACAGCATTTCAGAAAAAGAGCATCATACCAACAGTAAAATATGGTGGTGGTAGTGTGATGGTCTGGGGCTGTTTTGCTACTTCAGGACCTGGAAGACTTGCTGTGATAAATAAAACCATGAATTCAGCTGTCTACCAAAAATTCCTGAAGGACAATGTCCGGCCATCGGTTCGTGAACTCAAGCTGAAGCGAACTTTGGTTCTGCAGCAGGACAATGATCCAAAACACACCAGCAAATCCACCTCTGAATGGCTGAAGAAAAACTAAATGAAGACTTTGGAGTGGCCTAGTCAAAGTCCTGACCTGAATCCTATTGAGATGCTGTGGCATGACCTTAAAAAGGCGGTTCATGCTCGAAAACCCTACAATGTGGCTGAATTACAACAATTCTGGCAAGATGAGTGGGCCAAAATTCCTCCACAGCGCTGTAACCGACTCATTGCAAGTTATCGTAAACACTTGATTGCAGTTGTTGCTGCTAAGGGTGGCCCAACCAGTTATTAGGTTTAGCGGGCAAGCACTTTTTCACACAGGGCCATGTGGGTTTGCATTTTGTTTTCCCTTCATAATAAATAAGCTTAATTCAAAAACTGCATGTTGTGTTTATTTGTGTTATCTTTTATTAATATTTAAATTAGTTTGGTGATCTGAAACATTAAAGTGTGACAAACATGCAAAACAAATAAAAAATCAGGAAGGGGGCCAACACTTTTTCACACCACTGTATACAGTCGTGGTCAGATTTATTGGCACCCTTGGTAAATATTATCAAAGAAGGCTGTGAAGATGAATCTGCATTGTTAATCCTTTTGATCTTTCATTTAAAAAATTCATAAAAATCTAACCTTTCATTGGATAATAAGAATTTAAAATGGGGGGACATATCATTATGAAATAAAGATTTTTCTCTAATACACATTGGCCACAATTAACGGCACCCTTTTATTCAATACTTTTATTCAACCTCCATTTGCCAGTTTAACAGCTCAAAATTTTGAGACACCTGACAAGAGATCAGAGACCATTCCTTCATCCAGAATCTCTCCAGAGCCTTCAGATTCACAGCTCCATGACGGTGCTTCTTCTCTTCAGATCACCTCACTCATTTTCTATAGGGTTTAGGTCAGAGGACTGGAATGGCCATAGCAGAAGCTTGGTGTTGTGCTCAGCGACCCATTTTTGTGTTGTTTTTGAAGTTTCTGTTTGGATTATTGTATGGTTGGAAGATCTAAACATGGCCCATTATAAGTTTTCTAAGAGAGTCAGTAACTTGTTGATTTTTTTTTATCTGTTGTTATTTGATAGAATCAGTGATGCCATGTGTCCAAACAAGATGTCCAGGACCTCCAGCAGAAATATAGGCCCACAACATCAAAAATACAGCAGTGTAGGATATCAGAGACTGAATCAGACCAATTTTAAGATGCTTCAGAACATTGAAACCTGAGGAGCTGGAATGCAGAGAGGCCTTAAGGAACAGGACGTCATAAATCTAGTTGGAAGCAAGCAAATCCCAACTAGCAAGCCTCTGTCACCAAACAACTTGCAACACTGAGGACAAAGAAACACTTATTGATAATTCCAATTCAAGAAGGAGACTGTCAAATTTGTTGCAAATAATCAAGACTGATGGTCAAAGAGATGGCCATCACGGGTTCCACGATTGTATTCACAAGCTTCCTTAGACTGACTTCTCCCCCACATAGAAGACAGACCAAACCAACATTCCTCTCTAAAGAACATGCATTCGTTCTCCTTAGAACTATACAAAAACTTTCTTCTCCATATGCACATAAAATCATCCTAAAAGGACATTTTTATGTTGTACCCACATATCATGTTTTAATCAAATAATATGTATGTCTTTTTAATAAGTATTGAATAGCTCGAGCCTTAAAGATAAGTATTGCATATTTAGTATGTATGAGCTTGAAAATCCATGATGTGAATGTTTCTTCCAATCAGTTCTTTGTCAAGTGCATCATAGTCTTATTATGAAATCATGTTCAGAAAGGTATGCTTTGCCAAGGCCTGTAAAATTCGGACCATGTGACTGATAACAAGCTGATTTATGATGTAAAGAACACACCCTAGCTAAGCAAGGACAGTTTCTGATTGGTCAAGACCTCCAGATGGGATGTGTCCAGAAGCGAGTTTAAAACTCTTGTCCGCTTTCTCCTCCCTCTTTTTCTTCTTCGCTCTCTCTCTGACTCTCGTACCCTTGTCCCTCTCACCGCGTGCTGCCCTTTGAGCATGCTCTGGCCTCATGTGCCATAATGAGAAGGAAAACAACTTAGTCTCGTTACATCATTTTATTTTATTATTTTACGTTAGTTTCTTTTCTTTCCGTGGAGTTTCGTGTGTTAATGTAAGTTTGATACAAAAGTCCAGCTTCGACTGCACTTCTTCAAACGTCCAGCAAGCCAACGCCCAAAGACGTCACTTCAAAGACTACTGAACTTCCAGCCAATCAGACACTTCGGGGAACCCCCCCCCCCCTGTCTGCAACGAGGACACAACCCCGTTACACAGGCAAAACAAGCAACACACCTCCAGATTCTAACAGGTTCTAATTGGTGTATTTAATATAAATTTTAGCCTCATTGAGAAACTCAAAGCGAGGGTTAAATAAGTGATTGATGGTTGTTCAGGTCTATGCAATAGCACATATTGCTGTGAACTTGGGATTTCACATTTCCATTCTCTTAAACTCATCCTTTCCTCACTTTCTCTCTTTCTGCAACGTGTGAATGTGTGAATGCTTGTGTTCATGTGTTAGATTAGTTTATGTCTTAGGTTTATATAAATAAAATCTGATTTATATTTTAAAAGAGAAGTATCTTGTGTTTTCTGCTCACAAGTTAATGCCTTAATCTGTCGATTTCGTTACTGTGCTATTTAATAGTGTTTTCACTATATTTGGGATTTTAATATCCAGTACAGAGTTTGTCATACGGCTCGTTCAGTGAATCGCCGTAACACTGATTCTGTTCAAATCCCTATAAAATCATAAACGATTCCCTTTGAGCTAAATTAAACTATTTGTTTAAATTACGTATTAATATTATAATAATAAAACCCCTACATTTTTTCATTGGTGGAGGTTAATATTATATGTAATAACCTTACAGCAGTATATTTCATTGTACACATGGGGTACTTTTTATGTTCACCAAACCCATCTTGAGTGTTTGCTAAAAAGCTAATTGTTTAGTTTCATCTGACCATAGAAGCCAGAAGTTCCAGTCATGTCTGATAACTGAATATGCTGCAGTTTGTTTTTGGATGAGCTAGGAGAAAATTTTCTTGAAACCCTCCCAAACAACATGTGGTGATGTAGGTGCTGTTTGACAATTTTTTTAAAGGTTTTCTGACCCCGAGACTCAACTATTTTCTGCAATTCTCCAGCTGTGTTCCTTGGAGAGTCTTTGGCCACTCAAATTCTCCTCCTCACCGTGCATTAGGACGATATAGACACACATCCTCTTCCAGGCAGTTTCGTAACACTTTTTGTTGATTGTATATTCTTAATTATTGCCCTGATGGTGGAAATGGGAATCTCTTAAATTTCTTAAAACCACTTCACTAATTTGTGAAGCTCAATTATCTTTTACTGCACATCAGAAATATATTCTTTGTTTTTTCTCATTTTGATGGATGATTAAGGGAATTTGGGCTTTGTTTTCCCTCCTATTTATATTTCTGTGAAAAAGGAAGCCATGGTTGGATAATTTCATGTTCATAATCACACTGGAGTGCTCAAAACTGTGAATATGAATTGGAATATACTTCAGAGATATTTTACTCAAGAATTTTTAGGGGTACCAATAATTGTGTCCAACGTGTATTTGAGAAAAACATTTATTTCATAATGATATTTTCCCCCATTTTCAATTGTTTTAGTTAAATGAAAGGTTAGATTTTTGGGATTTTAAAAGAAAATAAAAGATCAAAAGGATTAATAATGCAGGTTTATTTTCAGAGCCTTCTTTGATCATATTTCCCAAGTGTGCCAATAATTCTGACCACGACTCTCTCTCGCTCTCTCTCTCTCTCTATATAGAAAAAATGGATTGTGAAATATGTGAGTGTTTGTGTCCCCTATCACAGTTACACTGGCAGAAATCCCAGGGACAAATATTTGCTGAATCCAGCCATCATTCTATTTTTCATAGGTATTTTTCTCATCCTTCTTTGGCCGTTTTTGAAAATGTATATTTCTAAGGATATCTCGCATGCACGCAGTCTACTCAAAGGTATGGGTTGTAACATCATCATCTTGCACTTTCAAGATTCAGTTTAATGAGTGATAGGCATCAGAAAATAACAATAATGGACCATCTAGAATGGCATTTTGGTTTGCCAGTAGTCTTACAAAAATCTTGGTGGGCAAATAGGCTTTTAACCAGAAGATGGCACCAAAGTGTTACTTTGATACTTTTGATACACTGTGTTTATAGCATCCTACACAGATCCACTATATTTATGAGACCCATCGTTTTAATGAATGTGACACAGGCTTGCTTTGTTGAAACCAATATCCAGTCAAATGTTAAGACACAAGCACGTGTATACATATACATATACTTCTCTCAGCTATTAAAATCATGTAATAAAAATAATAATAAAACTAATCATCCACTATAAGTGAAACGTCACAGTGATGCATCATGACATGAGACAAAAAAGCCTATACATATATTTCTTTCAACCATTACATCATGTAACATGAATAGTAAAGTATAAAGAATAAATTATCCTGTTTAAATAACATTATATATGAACATCTCAAAAGAAACATTAAGTTTTAGTGAAAGGTCAGAGTAATGCATCATTAGACAAAAATCAGTTGGCACTGAATTATAACAGTGTATCCTAAAAGTTCTTCATCCTTAAATTTCGGAAAATACACAATGCTTTTGCCCTTACTGGACTTAATTTTATACCATATATTACAGGATTGACAAAAGGGGGAACAATCAAGAATATTACAGTGAAAAAAGTATATAACATGCTAGGCAATGTTTTTGCTCTAAATTCTGTCTGGGAAGAATCAAAAAACACACAGGCTATGTAGTTCAGAAAGGTAATCAAGTGTGGCATACATGTGCTAAAGAACTTCTCTTGATTTACTTTAGATCTTCTACAAGCTAGAATTATTTTAAAGTAGGAAATCAGAACTAAACCAATTAAGACAAGTGCAGTGGCATACATCCACGCATTGAAAATCCCATTTAAATGATCTTGTTTGCATGCAAGATTAACCAAGGACAGGTTTTCACAGAAGAGTTTATCTATGTCATGTCTGCAAAAAGGGTGTTTCATAGCAACTATAATGGCCATTATACTCAGAAAACAAGGATATATCCAAATAAATGTAAGCAGGCTACTCACAGTGAAAGGTGACATAATATTGTGATAACGTAAAGGTTGACAGATCGCTATGTACCTATCAATTGCCATGACACTTAAATTTGAGAATTCACCAGCACCATAAACAATGATGACAAGACTTTGTACAATGCATTCCTCAAGCGAAATCCTGTTTGTTTCCGTGAGTAAATATACCAAGGCCCGGGGATAAAACCCTGTAGTTCCACACAGATCATTAACACACAGATTACACAAGAAAATGTACATGGGCTCATGCAGGGCTTTCTCAAAAGCAATAATCATAATCAAGGTGACATTCAGAACAATAGTCAGAAGGTAAACAGGAAGCGCGAAGGAAAAAACTATGATCCTGCTGGTCCAGTCCCACTCATTCAGAGCTGTGACAGTGAGAATATGGGAAGAGGAGATGTTTTCCATTTCTTCTCAAAATCTGACTCCAGATCAAACAAGGCCGACACAAACAATTTCTCCTGCATTCAGTCTTGTGTATCTTGTTATGCTGTCGGAAGACTTCAAATCATCTAAAATAGAGTTATAAGCAGTATGTTGTATTAAAATGGCTTGAAGGGCTGTGAGGTTTGGAGAAGGCCTCTGAACACCTCTTTTAGAGATCCATCTTGCATTCTCCTCATAGCTCGATGAGGGAACTTTATATACAGTCAGATACGCAACATTATAATGACCTAACAGTCCTTTGATAATTCAGAAATAATTATAGAATGCAAACATGACCTTGAAGCGTTTTAGATGACTTTATTCTTCTGTGTTTCTGAAGCAACTGATGATTTCAGGCAATGGAGGTCCAGCTGAAACTTTTTAACTAAAAAAACTCTTTAACTAAAATAATACTATTCATTCTAGATGAATTGCAACTGAACTAAATTTTAATTTTAGAACCTTTAAATGTTTCTGGAATCTCCTAAATACCACTAAATATAACTGCAAACTTTACTATAAAAAGTCTTACAATATGGATTGTAAAATTTGAATGTTTGGGTCCTCTAAAAATTATTCCCCAAAGTTGTCAATAAATATTACTGGAGTGAACTTTACATGAATATAATATTTAAGACGTTTTATTTCCAATTTTTAATAATAATAAAAAAAAAATCTGTTAATTCAATGCGTTACTTTGTAATTGTTGTTATTATTGCTGTTGTAATTATTTGTGAAATTTAGCCATTTCTGAATGAAAAGGTTTTCAATGTAAATACTACACCATTTTCTTTTAATTGTATCAGTTATTGTGAACTTTCATGCAGAAATCTCATCAGTAAAATGTGCTGAAGCCAACTATATTTATATTGCTCTTAAAATTTTTTACAATTATGCTTTTGTCAGTCCTGTCTTCCTGTGTCTTGTGTTTCCCCTCCTCTCGTGCCCATATTTGGTTAGTTCCTGTTCCTGTCCTCGTTTAGGTTTATTAGTTCATTAGTTCCAGGTGTGTTTGATTTATTATCTAGTTTACTCTACTGTTTATAAGCCCTGTGTTCCCTGAGTCTGGTGCTAGATGTTATACGTCATTCCTTGTGTTCTATGTCTCCTGTGACTCCTATATGTTCTAGCGATTGCATTAATAAATATTGTTATTTGAAGAGTTCCATTCCTCCCCGTTTCCTTGCTCCAGAAAAGCGAGAATAGCTGACCATAACTGTTACCTCGGCGCGGTGTTCCCCCGTTTATTTTCTTCCGTTTTTGAAAAGCTGTTTTTGCCGCCACTCGTTTCACCGCCCTAGCCCGTCTGGATCTCCCCTTTTATGAGTACGCCAGGGAGTTCTGCATGCTTGCCGCGGCGATGAAGTGGGATGACACCACTCTTAATCATCTGTTCTGGCTCGGGGCGAATTATCGCCCCGTGGACCTCCCAGACACCACTGGACTGAGTTGGAGAGAAGGGATTTTCCGGTGTCTGGCAAGTGTCCGGGCCCGAGCCAGAACCAGCCTGTCAATGCCAGCCAGCCAACTATCAGTCCCGTCTTCCTGTGTCTTGTGTTTCCCCTCCTCTTGTGCCCATATTTGGTTAGTTCCTGTTCCTGTCCTTGTTTAGGTTTATTAGTTCATTAGTACCAGGTGTGTTTGATTTATTATCTAGTTTACTCCACTGTTTATAAGCCCTGTGTTCCCTGAGTCAGGTATCAGCTGTTATACGTCATTCCTTGTGTTCTGTGTCTCCTGCAACTCCTATGTTCTAGCGATTGGATTAATAAATATTGTTCCTTGCCTCCCCATTTCCTTGCTCCAGAGAAACATGACAGCTTTACTTAAACACTTCAGAAATATTCTTAAAGGGGTGGAAGATTATGATTTCACTTTTTTAACTTTGATTAGTGTGTAATGTTACTGTTTGATCATAGACAATATCTGCAAATTTACGGTGCTGAAAGTTCAACGCAACGGACATTGTTTTTTAAAATTACGGCAGTTTACTACCTACAAATACAGCTGGAAGGGACTACAAGGAGCTACTTCCCAGGTTGGTGACATCATAAACCCAGAAATTTACATAACCGGGAACATGCAATAAAGGGGGCGAGGCCATGTTGCACTGCTTTAGAGAAGAGGAAGAGTTGTTGCCATGCCGTCAAAACTAGTGGTGCACAAAAAAATCTATTCATATATGAATCGCGATTCTGTCGTCTAACGATTCTAATGGATTCACAAGTTTCAAATTCATCAATGTTCTAAAGCAGCGGTTCTCAATCCTGTTCCTCACGTTGCCCTGCTCTGCACACGTTCTGCTCTGTATATCTCTCTCTCAACTCAGATCATCAGCTTGTCAGCTCCAACAGTGAACTGTGTTCCAATTATACACTTTGTGTATAGACAGAGAGATATTTTACACATAGCTACAAGAAGCGTAAAACATGGATGTGCACGCAGTTGCCGTGGTGGTAGCAAGTATCTAAAACAACAAACAAAAAAACACACCATTCTGAAACATCCAGTAAGAGCCATGCTTGCACAGATTCTGTGTGATCCTCTTCACTAATATTATCTGGGTCTCAATCGGGCTCAAACTGATAAGCAATATTGATGACGACATTGTTTACATTACAACCAGAGCACATTCTGAGGTGAGGCTAAACAATCTGAGCCCATTGTGTATTTCTGAGGGAGGGGCTTGATAAAACCAGGAAATCATCAGAGCGTTCATAAGAGAAGGGACAGAGTGGTGTTGAATAAAGGTAAATTATTTTAAAAATAATTTTTTTAACAAAGTATTAACACATGTTAGACTGTACCCCATAAACACAATCAATCATGACATTGGATTTTTTTAAAATTATTATTTTAATATGTTATTTTAACATATTAATATATATTAATATGTTTAATATGTTTTAATGTTAATTTAGTTTGTGCACAAAAAAACAAAAACTAATAAATATGTGGAAAAATGATTTTCAACCCTTATTCTGAACCTCTCTCAGAAACAGGCTATTTGTAAGGGGCAGGTCCTTCAAGGCTTCTCAGTATTCTGCCACTGTTATGATTGGCTAACGTTATTCCATAGGAAACAGTCTCAATGCCCCCTCGTGCCATTAAAAATAAACTATCCACTTCCACTTAAGTGTGGCTCCTTCTGATATCTGCACAAAGACGCGAATGAGCTGTTTTAACCAAATGCGTCAAAGCAAACATTATTTTACTCCATTTGTCCTATTGATGGCAATGTCAGTTTCGTGAGTTTGCTTGGCCCGTTGTTTTGATAAACAGTAAAGCATGCCCAGCTTAATTTAATTACATGTTTGTCAGACAGGAATAAAAAAGGTTAGTATACCACAGTAGTCCTTGAGTGAAGAGCGAAGTCCTGTACATTTTGCCTATGTCTGCTAATACACTACTCTTTTTCTATTAGTCTCAATTGTCAGTCTGCGGTAAACAATGCATATTTCATTACATCTATTACTAGTCACTCAAAGGTAAACCTCGTGGCCCTGACAGAGACCTGGATCAAACCAGAGGACACTGCTACACCTGCCGTACAATACAGTTTTTACATTAACACAAAGATAACATTTCTATTTGTTGTTGACATATATTTATTTACACAGAGACAGGGTCCGTGCACTTTTGCGTCCATTCATTTTTCGTTTTTTAACCCAGACGAAAAACATGAAAAAATAATGGTTATAGTATTTTTAAGTACTATGCTGAAAACCAAAAATGGAAATAAGAACGTTACACACAATATTCTTCACGAAAAGGTAAAATATTGACTTCTTTTCAGATTTTTGTTTATTAATTTTTGTACTTTTAATAAACATTTGAAAATGCACAAATTAATATGGAAAAATGCCGATATTAACAAGTTTTCTTTGGCCAAATTTAGTAATGCTTCTCCCACACGTTAAGTTGAGAACTAGAGTCCATGGAACAATGCAGAGACTTAATACAAATATGGTTTTTAAAATAGACATAGGCAGAATCCTGGGAACTTTATCGTCATGAAATTATATACTGGGATATCATTTTGTAAATTTTGTGTGATATCTGGGTCACGGTATCAGAGAGGACCATGCATGGCAAGTTTAATATATGGGGTAAAAATAGAAATATATAAAGTTGTAATCTGATACAGGCAGGCCGGTTCTTGAATCACTGAGGGTGCTTCTGAAATCAGTGACGGTGCTCTAGCCTTAATATACATGTTGACATATTTTTGCCCTGTTAATTAATGCTGCATTTATATGCAGATGTCACTCCCGAAACATTGCAGCGTGCAGCTGTCACTGGTCCAATAGCATCATGAAAAACAAAACTTATTCAAATTCTGAATGGATTAGCCAAGAAAGCGTTCTGCGCTCCCTATAATAATTATAAAACTGTCATTAATTTCAGTTTATCGAGATCTCACAAAAATCCGTTATAATCAATGAAGATCTACACTGCACAATGAATCTCTTATTTTCATCATGTTACACTTTGTTATAATGAGAGACTCCTGGGGCCTGTTTCATAAAACAAGTTTACCAAATAAACCAGGCTTATTTCAGTTACTTATTTGGAACCAAATCAGCTGACAATAAATCAGACTAACTGAAATAATCTTGCCTTATTTGGTAAACTTGTTTTATGAAACAGGCCCCCGATTGTGCAGCACTGAACAAAACTGTGTCTTGGAGTTGATTCTAACTTAAAAGCATGGCCACTCAGGAAATCAACAGAAAATCAAGTCATCCTATTTCTAGCTTTAACCAAATTCCCTTTGCTTTAACTGGCCTTCTCTTGCTTTTTTATTTAATTCCCTCTAGCGCTCCCGTAGAACTTGCCCAGGATACAGTTATTTGCAAAGAAATATGTAATGAGTATTTCATACATGTTTTTAGGCATGAATAATTATTAAGATCATAAAAATATCGAAGGTAAAGGTTTTGATAAAGCAGTTATGGTAGTAGCGCGAGAGGGCGCTAGTGTCTGTATAGAGACGCTAAAAAAGGTAGAAATTAAACTTTGCATTTAGCCTATATACATTAAAAAACAAACTTCATTTCATTTTTATGATTTTGAATGAAATCGGAATTTTGAATAATGAAAATCTGTTTGTGCCTGCTTATTCTATTCATCAGTGTTTGAACCATTATAAAGAAACCGCATTTTCCGTATTTCATTTCTGGATTAAAAAACTAAAAATGAATGGACGCAAAAGTACACGGACCAGGTCATAACTTGTTTCATAACAGATTTATTTAAGTATACATTAAATAATTACATCACTAACAGGTAAAATATAATGAGTATTTAGTTTAATATTTTACATAATGCTCTTCACTAGACTTAATTTCTCCTGCGAGCTAACGGTCAGAGGGGTATGTTTAAGGATATTCTGCCCAAGCCGTCAAACTGACGTCATCAAAAAAGGAATGCCATCCCAGAGCGGAAGTAAATGTTCAGATTTTGATTAAAGATTACCAAAAAATTTTTTTTTTCAGCGGATTAATTTGCACGTATTAATTGCTAACATCAAGACTAGCAATGTGCGCTAGTACAGTAAATAAAGTCCATTTTGATTTCATGCCGACTTTAACATAATGCTGTAAATAAGAATCTGAAAAGAAATAAGCTATAGATAAATATTTTAACATGCGTGAATAAATCCAACTACCCCTATAGATTTAACTTTAACTTTCCATAATCCGTGACCGACAGTCACAGGCAGAGTGAAAGACTGGATTTTTTCGATTTGTGATCGAAGTGATTTAAAAATATTTCAGCCAGTTTATTTATGTTGTGTATATAGTATTATTTATCTCGTATGAGATGCATTTGGTTGAGTTGCGGTAAAACGCTTCATGTAATACATCTCGTCAGCTCGCAGAGCGAGCAGTAGGCTACAAACAACGATGCAGAATATTACTATATTAATATTAATTATGACTGGGACTTTCATATACATATTATAACGAGAAGATAATTATTATAAAACGCTGTGAATGTTTCTGCACGTTGTTGCGTGAAGAATGCGTCCACAAACATTCAGAGTTCATTCAGAGCCGCACCGACACGTTCATGCATTATTTTTGTATCTGCGAGGCATCCATTACACATTTTATTTGTGTGTTAACGTCAGTAATTATGACTGTCGAGTGTCTAACTTGACTCTTGGTTATGTATTTTGCCCCTCGTCCCCAAACATATGATTCGACTATCAGTCGACTATCGGCAAGATTCGAAAATTCCGATTCGACTATGAAAATCCTTAGTCGGGGACACCCCTACTGCAGAGTTTAGATGCAACCCTAATTAATTCATTAATTAAAGCAACCGCTGGCAGGGATGCCGGAAGTGTGGCATCGAAATGCAGCGTCTCGTTCCCTCGAGGAGCTGGGGTTACATACGTAACCTAGGATGTTCCTCTTCAGGAACTCGAGCTGCGTCCGAGAATGCTAGGGGACTGAGATTCCCACGCCGCCAGACTGACAAATCCCTGCCTAGTGTGGATGGAGCACAGCTAGGGCGAGAGGAAAAAGGCCACAAGTGGCTAAAGTGGGCGTGGCCTGCGTCCCAAAGGCCAACTTCTGAAAAGAGAGTCTTGATCCCCAGAGGGGAGAGCAGAGGACTCGAGGCTATGGAATAGCATCCTGATCCACCACCTAGCAAAAGCTCTCTGGCTAGAGGCCTTAGCCTTTGGAGGAAACATGTAACTAGGGGTTATCTACACACTGACTGGCCACCAAGAGGGGCACGGTAGGCCGGTAAAGCCGCCACGTAGACCTTCAGGGTGGAGTGGGTTAATCCTGTGGAGGAACAGGCCTGCACGAACTCCAGAACTGTACCAATCGGGCAGTTAACTGGGTCGAGCCGGCAACCTCCGCACCATGTGACACTTTCACTTCAGGGCGTACAAGTGGAGGCCTCTAGAACTCTCTGTGCGAGAGGAGGCCTGACGACACTCGCCGAAACAGCCGAGCTCTTGGAGCGGAGACCTCTGCATGAAGACTTCGAGTTATGTCGGCACAACATGGGGCTCCATGGAAAGCGCCACAACCTGAACCCCGTCACAACCCTGTGGCATTGCAAATGTTGACAAGCAGCCGCGTGTCAGACAAATGCTACACAAAGGTCATAACCTTCCCAATGCCCCAGTGCAAATTTGCTGAACTTGGCACCCACAGGGACCAAAAGGTGACCTTCGTGAAAGGTGCTTCACGCCTTTTCTGTTTGTCGTATACAGCTTGGCAGTAACGATGGGGAAGCAAGCCTTCCAGAGAAGGGCGCTACGAAGGCCACATACTGCCCGTAGGGAGCTATCATGTGGAGACACTAATATGGACTGACCCAAGCCTGGGGCAGTAGCCTACTACATGGGGAATGGACTCTGAGGCAGGTCCTACCTGAGAGTAGGGAGGAATGACTGCCAGCAGAGCCTGACAGAATGATCTGTCAAAGGGAAGACATGTGTTCACAGAGAGGGAAACCTTATTGTGGAAGAATAAACATATGGGATCGCCTGAAGGGAATCGAGCCATATGGATACCTAGCCCAGTACAGGGGCTGACCGGAGACCCGGGCAAGCTAACACTGATACTGGGCCTGGTGTCAGACTGCTCCACCCAGTCTGACTGCCGGGGGTGCTGGAGGATACTCAACCAGGGTTCTATACTGGAAGAGGAAAAAGGCACTTGCGTCTCTGGAGGGGGAATGGCACAGCAAGCGTGCGCCCAGCCCGCAGCTTTAAGCTTTACAGGTGTACAGCTTTACCGAACACCTTTGTGAGATTCTACAGTCTTTGCGTCAAGCCGGTTTCTTCCCGTGTTTGGGTAATAGGTAAGTGGCGGGAATGATCGACGCCTTTTTCCTCTTCCAGTATAGTTCCCTGGATGGTGAACCCTGGTTGAGTATTCTCAAGCACCCTCAGCAGTCAGACTGAGTGGAGCAGTCCAGTAAAGTTCCCTTTAAAAATATCTTGTTTGCATGCAAGATTCAGCAAGTAAAGGTGTTCACAGAAAAGTTTATTTACGTCATGTCTGCAAAAAGAGTCTTTCAGAGCCAGTGAAATGACTATTACACTTGCAAAACAAGGCAATATCCAAATAAAAGCCTTTCTTCACCAGATCAAACAAGGCGACACAAAGTAGTATTCCACTTGTGTTCAATCTTGTGTTATGCTTTTGGAAGACTTTTTAAATAATTTAAACTTAAACGCATTACTGTATGTTATTAAACCATCAAATTGTCAAAAAAAGAAGAAAAAAAAAGGCTTGGCTTGAAGGGCTGTGAGGTTTGGTGAAGGCTTTTGATCACCTCATTTAGAGATCCACCTGCTACTCTGCTCACAGCAACATGAGGGAACTTTATGTACAGTCAGATACGCAACATCATAAAGATGTAAAAGTCCTTTGATTATTCAGAAATAATTATAGAATGACCTTGTAGTTATAGTTTCTACTATTAGATGACTTCATCCTTCTCCAACTCTGATGATTTCTCATAACTTATAACTTATATCATAGAGAACACAAACAGCTTCGTAATAAAGAAAACAATTAATTCTGGATGAACTGTATCTGGGCCTGCCTACATTGTCTCTATAATTTATATATTTATTTATACTGTATATAGTGTCTATACATTATCTTACATATTATTATCTACATTATCTTAAATTATAAATATAATGTAGATAATTATATTATTATTTACATTGTCTTTATGATTTATGGAATTTATTTTACACAGATTTTAAAAAAGCATACAACCCTTATTGTTAACTTATTTCATACCATTGTATATTTTTAATGTTATATTAACCCTTATTTAGTAATTTCCAATTAAAAAATAGTTGATGTTTGCCTTGTACAGTGCCAGACATGGGCACTTACGTTCTTTCATAGAAATCTCTTGTGTTTTGCTCTTTTGAAACATGGAACACATTGTTCCATCAACAAATTCAGATAATTAATTCGGATCATGAAGATTGATGATTTTCTGAGGAAGAATCAGTGGAACAACACTGGTGCCTTAATGTGGAAATGAGTTGCATTGCAATCTTTTGTTTACTTATTTATTTATTGTATTCATATTTAATATCATTGCAATTTGACCAGAAACGTATGATTTGTATTTTCATATTCATCATAACAGTCATGAATCAATGGAGGAGCACACAGCCCACATTTACTGCTTCATGTGAGCAATGTTACCAGATCTCCTGTGAATAAGCAATGTTTAATCTGTTTGTTTTGATCTTAAGCTTTGGAATACATTTTTTGCTTTTGTCCTTATAGGAGTTAGTACAATTCCATATATTATAGGATTAAGCAGAGGTGGAATGATCACAAAGGAAACTGACAGGAAGTTTTTAAAACCCTGAGACAGACTGTTAGTTCCAAACCGCTCATAGAAGCTATTAAAAAGTGACCAGACCACATAATTAAAAAAGGCTATCAGATGTGGCAGACATGTTGTCATGAACTTCTTGTGGTTTTGTACAGAGTTCTTACAAGCAATCAGGATTTTTATATATGACAAAAACACAAAGCATACTAGAGCACTAATAGCACATGTTATTATTCCACTGAACACAAACTGAGCAGTGTCCACCCTGCAGGCAAGTCTCTCCAAGACCCAGGTTTCACAGTAAAGTTTGTTTATCTGCTTCATGCAAATGGGAATCCTGAGCGTTATCAGTATCATCAGTATTGCTGTGCAGCAGGGAAACATCCAAATGAAAGTCAGCAGCCTCCAAACAGTGATTGTTGTCATGACAGTATGGTAGTACAGTGGTCTGCAGATTGCTAAATATCTATCAAATGCCATTACACAAAGATTAGTAAACTCACCTATTGCATAGGTGAAAATGGCAAAGCTTTGGATGGCACATCCTTCCAGAGAGATAACGTTGATTTCATTTAGTAAATAATACAGCAGGGGTGGATACAATCCTGTGGCTCCGTATAATCCATTTATACACAAATTACACAAAAAAATATACATAGGCTGGTGGAGAACTTTCTCCAGAACAATTATGAAAATCAAGACTGTGTTGACAAAAATGGTCAGACAATAGCCTGGGAGGGCAAAAGAAAATACAATGATCTTGCTGGACTGGCTGGTGTCATTCAGAGCTGTGAGAGAGAAAGAGGAGAAGGAGGAGATGTTGTCCATTCCACCTGACAAACTAATGCAGACAAGACACAAATGCAAAACCAAAAGCATCTTAGGAGAAGTACAATCATAATGAATGCTAATATCATACTTTCTCACATGCATTTTCTTTTTGTGTACACACAATGTGGTCAGACTCAGTGTATTTACAATCAAACACTTTATGCAGCATAGAAAATCCTTTGATGAGAAAGCTAAAAAGCTCTCCAAACAAATTGTACCTGAAAAAATAAAAGAGAGTGTGCAAAATGTGGAGGTGTTCTGGAAAGTCCTTCTGTTCTGTGCTCTGAGGGAGATTCCCAAATGCTCATGGCTCATGACAAGTTTATAAAAGACAGGGTCATAGGATGGGGTGGGTTTAGTAACCCCTTTGATAATTAAGTTTCATAACTAAGCTGATGTCACTCACTTCATTATTATTGTCTTGTAGCTTTTTGTTGAAATGCTGATGTACTTTAGAGAAAAGCGCTATGTAAATAAATGCAAAATGTAGCTTTTTAGATATCAGTTAAATATCTTTAATGCAGTGATGATTTTTAAAACATTTAGCATATTTCTTTATTTTAAAACATTTAGCATATTTTTCTATTTTATTAGTTGTAGTTTTTATTTTATTTATATTATGATTTCTGTTGATTTTCTTTATTATTGTTCCTAAATGGAAGCCTATGGCAGCCCTAACCATTCACAGGAAAATGATCAAATCTAGTACACTAATTGAGATGGTATTTAGTAGTATCTGACCAATTTAGGACCATGAATGTTCGAGGTTTCTGGTGTCATTCTCTTCCAGTTATTTTTTTGCTGTACAAAACAGCTTGTTATGGTTCTAAATAAAACCGGTGTTTGTTATCACATTATTTTAATGTATTGTCATTTTAAACATATCAATTTGTAGTGCAAATAGTTTTACTGTTTCTGTACTTTGCAATTCTAGTTACTTACCCAGTCTCACACATTCAGAGGAAATACATTTTTTCTGTTGCAAAATAAAGTGTATTGTGCTCCCACCCACTACTCCTCCTTTGATTTTTGATATTCGTCATTGTTTAACATTTTTTGATGATGATGAATTTTCTGATGCTAACACATATAGAGGCTATGCACGTGATGTCACCGTCAGCTGGAGTGAATGTGGTTCCGCCCACTAAGTGGCAAAAGACTGAATGGCAGCATTGGTTTTTCAGCATAAATTCTATGACAGAACACACAAAACACATCTAAAACGAGAAAGAGCTTTGCGATTGACTGTACAAATAGATCTGACAAGAAATCGGAGGTATATTTTTACAAACTGCCAAAAGCAGAAAAGAGAATCAAATGGATGGATATCTTTTTATTTTCATATGTTGAATTTTGTGGTAAAATCATATCCTATATATTGTATTGTTATATAGTTTTTATTCATTTACATTTATTAAAAATACATTTATTAATATATAAAATACATTATATAAGTTAGTAACTCTAAAATACTTAGTAAAATGGTACTAAGTACAGTGTTCTAATATGATTGTTGTAAAACTGAAGTACTTTTCCCCCCACAGTTCACACCAGACATATGCTTAAGAACACACACTTTATGACAGTTTATCATAATGAATTTCTAAATCCATCTATTTTTTTTTCTTGTATCAGTTTTAGTAAATAATTAAGTTGTGGACCTTTTCAGAAAAAGCTATTCTCCTGATGCACATGATACACATAAAGTGCTCATGTGATTCAGCTGCTCGGATTGAATTGGGCAGGTCATTCCACCAGAAGGGAACAGTTAATGAAAAAGTCTGCGAAAGGGATTTTGTGTCCCTTTGGGATAGCACAATAATGCATCGTTCATTTGCAGAACGCAAGCTTCTAGAGGCCATGGGCCATCTCCCTTGACTCTCCCGAGCACGCAACTGCAGGGGCTCCTGATCTCTCGCACCCATGGCACCCAGTGGCAACCACTCAAACAGCAAATGATTTTTGGCAAAATGTTGCATCACTCAAGTGAGGCCAACAACTAGCTGGCACAGCCAAAATTGGGTTTCGTCTGTGGGTGCCAAGTTACACGGACCCCCTTTTTGGGCCTCGAGCTATGGAGTTCGCTCCTCTCAAGAGGGTGGACCACCGTGTAACTTCACAGGGTAATTAACCAATATTGCCCTTATGTGTCAGTCAGTATGGTCGATACAACACTTGAGGTACCCCATTGCTGATGTCGTGCTGCGTGTTGCCTCCTGGAGTACAGGGTCAGAGGTATCCGAGGCGCCCCACTCCACCTGAAAGGGGAGTCGCGAGGTTTCCACGGTGATGTGTGTCTCCAGGGCACCGAAGGTAAAGAGAAGAATTCACGTTTTGGTTGTGGGAGAAGTTTTATCTGGTTTCCCTGTAACACCCATTTTGGTTAATAACAAAGCACATAATTTCAGCGGGAAAGTGTTTCTTTGTTCCACTTGACATCTCATTTGCATGTTTTAGGACTGTTCTGCTCAATCGGTGTAATTTGTAGGATATCAAAGACCGAATCAGACAAAGTTAAGACTCGATCAGAACATCGAAACATGAGAAGCTGAAATTCCAGAGAGGACCAACAGGACGTCATAAATCGGTCCAGATTCCTAGCTTCAACTAGTCTGAAGCAAGCAAACTAACCAGCAAGCCTCTTTCACAGAACAGCTTACCTTGAGACAAAAGAACACTTATTGATAATTCCAATTCAGGAAGGAGACTGTCAAAGTTGGGGCAAGTAATCAAGACTGATGGTCAAAGAGATAGCCTGTGATAGAAAATCATGAGCTACAGACTCTCTTGGGTCGGTCTCCCCCCATACAAGACAAAGACTGGACTGGAATTCCTTAGGAAACCTTTTAACCTCTCTCTGGTCGTCATAGAACATGCCTCTTATTCTCCATAGAACTACACAGAGACAATATTTTCATATACACTAAAAATCATCTTAAAAGGACTTATGAATTATTTCTCTGCATATAAATAACCTATATTATGTTTGTAACCCACACATTAGATTATCATGTTTTAATAAAATATTATGTATGTTTTTTTTAATCACTATTGAATAGCTGAAGCATTCAGATGCGTGTCTGGTATGTACGCGTTTGAAAAATCATGCTTTAAATGTTTCTTCCAATCAATTCTTTGTCAAATGCATCATAGTCTTGTTATAGAAATCATGTTCAAAAGTATACTTTGCAAGAGCCTGTAAAGTTCGGACCTCTGACTGAACAGATAACATGTTGATTTATTGATTGGGTGGCGGACCAGAGCAACACCCCAAGACCCCCTCAAAACTTCTACCAGCCACAACTCCGCATCCTCAGCCAACCCCAACCATTAGCTTCCCAAGACGTCACTTCAACGACTACTGAACATCCAACCAATCAGCAAACTTGGGAAAACCGCCCTGTGACGCCGACAAAAGGGAATCCCAGAGGCAATGCAAGCAAGTAACCTCCAGACTTTTGCTGTGTCGGTGCAGTTTAATACAAATTTTAGCCTCATTGAGAAACTCAAAGTGAGGGTTAAATAAGTGATTGATGGTTGTTCAGGTCTATGCAATAGCACATATTGCTGTAAACTTGGGATATCACATTTTCATTTTCTTAAACTCATCCTTTCCTTACTTTCTCTCTTTCTTCAACGTGTGAATGTGTGAATGCTTGTGTTCATGTGTTAGATTAGTTTACATGTCTTAGATTTATATAAATAAAGCCTTATTTATATTGAAAAGAGAAGTATCTTGTGTTTTGGGCTCACAAGTTAATATCTTAATCTGCCGATCTTGTTACTGTGCTATTTAATAGTGTTTTCACTATATTTTGGATTTTAATATCCAGTGCAGAGTTTGTTATACGGCTCGTTCAGTGAATCGCCGTAACAGTGAGTCTGGTCAAATTCCCTATAATATCATAAATGATTCCCTTTGAGCTAAATTAAACTATTTCTTTAAATTACATATTAATATTAAGTTTTTACGTTACAAATTCTTCCCACAGTACAGTAAAAATTGTGTGATGTATTTCACGTTCACATAGTATAAATCATTGTTTGAGAAATAAAGAGCAGATCATTTTAATATCAAGAAAGAGACATCTAACATTTATTAAACCGGAGATCCATTCATACACTTGAAAATGAGTGTTTACAGCTTACTAATACAAATAACGAGTGGTAACTAGGCTAATATAATAAAGAAACATACAAACAACACATGCCTATACCAGATACATTTGTAACTGATTAATTATGGTCTAAATAAAGGAAATGTCTCTATGTGTGTGTTATGTATCTTGTAATCGTGGGGGGTAGTCCACTGGTCAGCCAGGCCTGGTACCGAGGGTCATTTAGTTCCCTATCTGTCGGTCACTACGAGTTATGTCGTGACGACATTAGGGGATTTACTTGGAAGCCCCGACTGCCTCTGATAAGAGAAAACGCCAATGAAATTTGGCTAGTGGATTTTGCATACCTGAGCCACTCCCCGTGCATACGGGTATAAAAGGGCGACAGGTGCATCCACTCATCAGATTTTTGCTTCGGAGCCGAGTGGATGAGAAGTTCTGCGATCTCCACAAAGCCTTCTGCCTCAAAAAAAAGAGTTTGTTCCTGGGTGGCGTCACGGTGCAGACAGCGGTGTCCCTGCAGCAGCGATTCCCCTGGGCACTTCACCTGAAAGAGCAAATTTCTAAAACACTGGGCGGTTCGCGTCTTTTTAAAGATGCCGTTCCGTCCGTGTTCTCTTGGTTGCGGTCGCTTCCTGTCCTCGGATGACGGTCACGAGCGTTGTCTTCAGTGTCTGGGCATCCAGCACGCTGAAGATGCGTTTGTGGATGAGTCATGCGCCTGTTGTGGGCGTATGAACATGGCAACGCTGCGTTCTCGCCTTTCCTTTCTGAAAGGATTGGCACCCTCTGCCGCCACCCGTCCCGGTCTCTCTGGCTCGAGCAGAGGACCGCCGGCTGGCGCTCTGGGAGATCTGAGGGTGACGGTAAGAGCTTCTCCGCCGGGCACGTCCCCACGGACCTCTTACTCCTCCCGCAGCGCTTGTTCCGTCCGGTTCCCGAGTGATTTCGCTGGTTCGCCTCACGGGGCCGCCAGCATTTCATTCGGTGCGCCGCCCGAGGATCAGATGTCGATCGCGGCATCGGGGGATGGGCTTTCGTCCCCTTTCGTCCTCCAAAGCCTGTAAGCTGACGGCCGCACTCGCCGCCAAGGCTTACAGCGCTGCGGGCCAGGCCGCCTCTGCCCTGCATGCCATGGCCATCCTGCAAGTTCACCAGGCCAAGGCACTAAAACAAATGCACGAGGGTAGTCCCGACCCGGGGTTGATGCAGGAGCTGCGCACGGCGACTGACTTCGCTCTCCGGGCGACGAAAGTCACGGCGCGGTCCCTCGGGAAGGCGATGTCCACGTTAGTGGTCCAAGAGCGCCATCTCTGGCTCAATCTGGCCGAGATGAAGGACGTCGACAAAGTACGCTTTCTCGACGCCTCCATCTCCCAGACGGGGCTATTTGGCGACACTGTCGAGGGTTTTGCCCAGCAATTCTCGGCAGTACAGAAGCAGACGGAGGCAATTCAGCACATCCTCCCTAAACGGCGGGATGCTCCAGCTGCCACCGCTGGCCCAAGGGCCAGGCCCCAGTCTGCTGGTCGCCGTGGGCGCCCTCCTGCGTCCTCCAGAGCTGCTCCGCCCCGTGCTGAGTCGTCACCTAGGCCGGTGCGTCGAGCCTCTCGCAGGAGTGCGGCGCCCCCTGCGCCTCAGCCGGCCGCCAAGTCCTCCAGGAAGACGACAAAGCGGCCCTGACGCGCACAACCCGGAGATGGAGGAATTTGCTCTTTCCCAGGAGACGACGAGGCTAGCGTCGCTCCTTCCCCCGGAGGAGGGCCGGGTGGAGAATCCTGTGTTTTCTTTTTCTTTCTGTTCCGCCACTGGCTCAAGGGCCAGTGGTACCCACATTGTCAAAGAAAGAGCAATTTCCCTTTCCTCCGGGTTCCCAGGTCTGCGGGCTGACAGTGTGCGACGCACTGCCTCCTCACTCTCACCCGAGACCCATATTGCCAGTGGCCAAGAGAGTGCGGTCTGGGGACGCGATGCCTCCCCGCGCACCTCTAGCCAGTCCCCCCGGGGACTCACGGAGTTTTGTGGGGATGAGTCAGAACGCACCGCCTTCTGTTCCATCCAACCTTACTCCCCCTCGCTGCACCACTGCGGGCACGTCGATTGTGCCTTTGGTGCCACTTGCACGGTATCTGGGGGCGTGGCTTGCGCTACCCAGCCCGTCTCGCTGGCTCATTCGCACAGTTCGACTCGGCTATGCGATTCAGTTCGCCAGGCGGCCTCCCAGGTTCAGCGGCATCCTCGAGACTTCGGTGGCAGTCCGAGATGCACCTGTCCTGCGCGAGGAGATTGCTGTCCTTCTGGCAAAGGGTGCGATCGAGCCGGTCCCTCCAGCCGAGATGAGGCAGGGGTTTTACAGCCCCTACTTCATCGTGCCCAAGAAAGGCGGTGGCCTCCGGCCAATCCTGGACCTGCGAGTCTTGAATCGGGCCCTACACAAGCTCCCGTTCAAGATGTTGACACAGAAGCGCATTGTCAAATGCGTGCAGTCCGCGGATTGGTTTGCAGCGATCGACCTGAAGGACGCTTACTTTCATGTCTCGATTCTCCCTCGACACAGGCCGTTCCTACGGTTTGCGTTCGAGGGGCGGGCATGGCAGTACAGGGTCCTCCCCTTCGGGCTCTCCCTGTCTCCCCGTGCCTTCACGAAGGTGGCGGAAGGCGCCCTTGCCCCGTTACGGGAAGTGGGCGTCAGGATCCTCAACTATCTCGACGATTGGCTCATTCTGGCCCGGTCGCGAGAACAGTTGTGTGGTCACAGGGACCGGGTGCTCCGGCACCTCAGCCAGTTGGGGCTTCGGGTCAACTGGGAAAAGAGCAAGCTCTCCCCTGTGCAGAGAATCTCTTTTCTCGGTGTGGAGTTAGACTCCGTGAGTATGACGGCACGTCTCACGGACGAGCGTGCCCAATCAGTGCTGAACTGCCTGAGTTCCTTCAGAGGCAGGACAGTGGTTCCGCTGAAACAGTTTCAGCAGCTCCTGGGGCATATGGCATCCGTAGCCGCAGTCACGCCGCTCGGGTTGCTTCATATGAGACCACTTCAGCACTGGTTACACTCACGGGTCCCGAGATGGGCATGGCGCCGCGGGACACGTCGTGTGACCATCACACAGTCGTGTCGCCGCTCTTTCAGCCCCTGGTCAGACCTTGCTTTCCTACGGGCCGGGGTGCCCTTAGGACAAGTGTCCCGGCATGTTGTTGTCACAACAGATGCCTCCAGCAGGGGCTGGGGCGCTACATGCAACGGGCAGGCAGCCTCGGGGCTCTGGACGGGGCCTCGACTGCTTTGGCACATCAACTGCCTAGAGCTGTTGGCAGTGCATCTGGCCTTAAAGCAGTTCCGGCCACTGCTTCTAGGCCAGCACGTGTTGGTCCGCACGGACAACACTGCGGCTGTTTCGTACATCAACCGGCAGGGGGGTCTACGATCACGCCGCATGTCACAACTCGCCCGCCATCTCCTCCTCTGGAGTCAGTCACAGCTCAAATCGCTGCGCGCCGTCCACATTCCGGGGGAGCTCAATCGTGCAGCCGACGCGCTCTCACGACAGCTCACGTTCCCCGGAGAATGGCGACTCCATCCCGAGACGATCCGGCTGATTTGGAGTCGATTCGGGGAAGCTCAGGTAGACCTGTTTGCTTCCCGCGAGTCCTCCCACTGCCAGCTGTATTTCTCCCTGACCGAGGCCCCCCTCGGCACGGACGCACTGGCACACAGCTGGCCTCGGGCTCTGCGCAAGTATGCGTTTCCCCCAGTGAGCCTGATCGCACAGACGCTGTGCAAGGTCAGGGAGGACGAGGAGCAGGTCTTGTTGGTTGCGCCATATTGGCCCACCCGGACCTGGTTTCCGGAACTCACCCTCCTCGCGACAGCCCCTCCCTGGCGCATCCCTCTGAGGAAGGACCTTCTTTCTCAGGGGCTCGGCACCATATGGCACCCGCGTCCAGATCTGTGGAACCTCCACGTGTGGCTCCTGGATGGGACGCGGCAGACTTGAGTGGCCTGCCACAGGCTGTGGTGGACACCATCACTCAGGCTAGGGCCCCTTCAACTAGGCAAGCCTATGCACTGAAGTGGAGTCTGTTCGCGGACTGGTGTTCTTCTCGTCGAGAGGACCCCCGAAGATGCACGATTGGAGTGGTGCTTTCTTTCCTGCAAGAGAGGTTGGAGCGCAGGCTGTCGCCCTCCACCTTGAAAGTGTACGTGGCTGCTATTGCGGCCCATCACGATGCAGTGGACGGCCGGTCCCTGGGGAAGCACGATCTCATCGTGAGGTTCCTGAGGGGTGCCAGAAGGTTAAATCCTCCTAGGCCACCCCTGATGCCCTCCTGGGATCTCTCTATTGTCCTGGCTGGACTTCAGAGGGGTCCCTTTGAGCCGCTGGACTCAGTCGAGCTGAAATTCCTGTCGGCCAAGACAGCGCTCCTGACCGCGCTCACTTCCATCAAGAGGGTCGGGGACCTCCAAGCATTTTCGGTAAGCGAAGAGTGCCTTGTGTTTGGGCCGGCCTACTCTCACGTTGTCCTGAGACCCCGGCCTGGATACGTGCCCAAGGTTCCCACCACGCCCTTCCGCGATCAGGTGGTGAACCTGCAAGCACTGCCCTCGGAGGAGGCAGACCCAGCCTTGGCGTTGCTGTGTCCCGTAAGAGCGCTGCGCATATACGTGGACCGCACCCGGAGCTTCAGAAGCTCCGAGCAGCTCTTTGTCTGCCACGGAGGTCAGCAGAAAGGGAAGGCTGTCTCCAAGCAGAGGTTGGCCCACTGGATAGTGGATGCCATCGCCTTGGCGTACCAATCCCAAGGCGAGCCGTGCCCCCTCGGGGTGAGGGCTCACTCCACACGGAGTGTTGCCTCCTCCTATGCGCTGGCGCACGGCGCCTCTTTGGCAGACATCTGTAGAGCTGCGGGCTGGGCGACACCGAACACCTTCGCGAGATTTTACAGTCTCCGCGTTGAGCCAGTCTCTTCCCGTGTGTTGGGTAACAGGTAAGTGGCGGGAAGAGTTGGCCGGTGTCACGCTTGCTGCGCCATTCCCCCTTACCCGGGGATACGAGCGCCTATTCTCTCCTCCAGTTAGTTCCCCGAACGGCGAACCCTGGCGGAGTTCCTCCAGCACCCCCGGCAGTCAGGCTGGGCGGAGCAGTCTGACGCCAGGCCCAGTACCGGTGTTAGCTTGCCCGGGTCTCCGGTCAGCCCCTGTACTCGGCTAGGTGCCCGTGCGGCCTGATTCCCTTCGGGTGATCCCACACGTGTATTCATCCACGGTACGGTTTCCCTCATGGTAAACCCGTGTCTTCCCTTTGACAGAGCTCTGTCAGGCCCTGCTGGCAGCCTTCCTCCCTTCTCCTAGGTAGGATCTGCCCCAGGGTCCAGGCGTATGTAGCACTGCCCCAGGCTTGGGCCAGTCCATACCAGTGTCTCCACACGTTACCTCCCTTCGGGCAGGGTGTGGCCTCCGTAGCGCCCTTCTCCGGAAGGCTCGCTTCCCCGTCGTTACTGCCGGGCTGTAACAACAAACAGGAAAGACTTGAAGCAATCTTTCATAGAAGGTCGAAATCCCTTCCGATTTCTGGGGAAAGGAACAGCGGCTTGGCTATCTCCAGCAGCAATGTACTCAGTGGTCCCTGCGGGCACCAAGGTTAGCGAATTTGCGCTGGGGCGACGGGAAGGTTGCGACCTTCGCATCGCATTTGTCTGTCACGCGCTAGCTTGTCAACATCTGCATGCCACAAGGTCGTGACGGGGTTCAGGTTGTGGCGCTTTCCATAGACCCCTAATGTCGTCACGACATAACTCGTAGTGACCGACAGATAGGGAACGTCTCGGTTACGTACGTAACCCTCGTTCCCTGATGGAGGGAACGGAGACGTTATGTCCCCATGCCACAATCTCGAACCATCGCTGGTTGCCAGGGACACGTTCTCGGCTCCTCAGCGGAAAACCTGATGAGTGGATGCACCTGTCGCCCTTTTATACCCGTATGCACGGGGAGTGGCTCAGGTATGCAAAATCCACTAGCCAAATTTCATTGGCGTTTTCTCTTATCAGAGGCAGTCGGGGCTTCCAAGTAAATCCCCTAATGTCGTCACGACATAACGTCTCCGTTCCCTCCATCAGGGAACGAGGGTTACGTACGTAACCGAGACGTTCTCTTGGAATGTGTTTGAAGTCCGATGGAGAGAACAGATAGTCAATTCTGTTTAGCATCTTTTTGACAGTGGGGGGGACAGCAACTGGCAATTTAGCACCCATATACAGGTCCTTTTCAAAAAATTAGCATATTGTGATAAAGTTCATTATTTTCTGTAATGTACTGATAAACATTAGACTTTCATATATTTTAGATTCATTACAACACAACTGAAGTAGTTCAAGCCTTTTATTGTTTTAATATTGATGATTTTGGCATACAGCTCATGAAAACCCAAAATTCCTATCTCAAAAAATTAGCATATTTCATCCGACCAATAAAAGAAAAGTGTTTTTAATACAAAAAAAGTCAACTTTCAAATAATTATGTTCAGTTATGCACTCAATACTTGGTCGGGAATCCTTTTGCAGAAATGACTGCTTCAATGCGGCGTGGCATGGAGGCAATCAGCCTGTGGCACTGCTGAGGTGTTATGGAGGCCCAGGATGCTTCGATAGCGGCCTTAAGCTCATCCAGAGTGTTGGGTCTTGCATCTCTCAACTTTCTCTTCACAATATCCCACAGATTCTCTATGGGGTTCAGGTCAGGAGAGTTGGCAGGCCAATTGAGCACAGTAATACCATGGTCAGTAAACCATTTACCAGTGGTTTTGGCACTGTGAGCAGGTGCCAGGTCGTGCTGAAAAACGAAATCTTCATCTCCATAAAGCTTTTCAGCAGATGGAAGCATGAAGTGCTCCAAAATCTCGTGATAGCTAGCTGCATTGACCCTGCCCTTGATAAAACACAGTGGACCAACACCAGCAGCTGACATGGCACCCCAGACCATCACTGACTGTGGGTACTTGACACTGGACTTCAGGCATTTTGGCATTTCCCTCTCCCCAGTCTTCCTCCAGACTCTGGCACCTTGATTTCCGAATGACATGCAAAATTTGCTTTAATCCGAAAAAAGTACTTTGGACCACTGAGCAACAGTCCAGTGCTGCTTCTCTGTAGCCCAGGTCAGGCGCTTCTGCCGCTGTTTCTGGTTCAAAAGTGGCTTGACCTGGGGAATGCGGCACCTGTAGCCCATTTCCTGCACACGCCTGTACACGGTGGCTCTGGATGTTTCTACTCCAGACTCAGTCCACTGCTTCCGCAGGTCCCCCAAGGTCTGGAATCGGTCCTTCTCCACAATCTTCCTCAGGGTCCGGTCACCTCTTCTCGTTGTGCTGCGTTTTCTGCCACACTTTTTCCTTCTCACAGACTTCCCACTGAGGTGCCTTGATACAGCACTCTGGGAACAGCCTATTCGTTCAGAAATGTCTTTCAGTGTCTTACCCTCTTGCTTGAGGGTGTCAATGATGGCCTTCTGGACAGCAGTCAGGTCGGCAGTCTTACCCATGATTGCGGTTTTGAGTAATGAACCAGGCTGGGAGTTTTTAAAAGCCTCAGGAATCTTTTGCAGGTGTTTAGAGTTAATTAGTTGATTCAGATGATTAGGTTAATAGCTCGTTTAGAGAACCTTTTCATGATATGCTAATTTTTTGAGATAGGAATTTTGGGTTTTCATGAGCTGTATGCCAAAATCATCAATATTAAAACAATAAAAGGCTTGAACTACTTCAGTTGTGTTGTAATGAATCTAAAATATATGAAAGTCTAATGTTTATCAGTACATTACAGAAAATAATGAACTTTATCACAATATGCTAATTTTTTGAAAAGGACCTGTAAATGTAGAATGTGGGGCCAGGCTGTGAATTATATGCAAATGTCAAAAGGCTAAAAGGGTCTCTTAAGACATGAAGTCCCAATGACCATCAAGGATCATAAGCAGATGCTACACCTACTATGATTTAGTATCTTTTGGCACCATAAGGGTGAATATCACAGGATAAGACATGTTTTTTATCATTAGGGATGTCTGTAAGAGGTGTACTCAAATCTCTTGGGTTTAATTATTTGCTCATGGAAAAAAAGCTTTGAAAACACTTATTTTGTTTTTTCATTTTGCTATTAATTCACAAACTTAAATATGCTATGTTAATATGGTAGCCTTAATGAATAGATCAAAAAACATATTCAAGTACATGTGAATTCACCAACAGGAATTTCAGCAACATTTAGCCTCATCTTCTTTATGACAGGAGAGCTGAGCATGTGCAATTACCTGCATCACGTCATATACAGTGCCCATATGAGAAAATAAATCTGCATTGCTTATCTTTTTGATCTTTCATTCAAAATATTCACAAAATTCTAAGCTTCTATTAAAGAATAACCATTGAATGTGGGGGGAAACTCGCATTATTAAATAAATGTTTTTCTCCAATGCATGTTGGGAACAATTATTGAAACCCCTAGAAATTCTTATAAGTAAAATATCTATGAAGTATATTCCCATTCATATATTTTTTTTTTTTAGTACACATGGGTGACTAGGAGCATGAAATTATCCAGCCGACTTCCTGTTCCACGGGATTTTAAATATGAGGAACACAAAGGCCAAATTCCCTTGATCATCCATCATAAGGAGTAAAACCAAAGCATAATAGGCCGTGGTTGGATCTGCCATCAGGACAGTGTAAACAAAAAATGTGTCACTGAGCACAAAATGAAACTTCTGCCATGGCCTGACCTGACCTGAACCCTGTAGAAAATGAGTGGGGTGAATTGATGAGAAGCACCAACAAGGAGCTGGTAAGGATCTTGAGATATTCTGCATGAAGGAGTGGTCTCTGATCTCTTGTCAGCTGTTTTCAGAACTCATCAGGCATTACAGGAGAAAACTCAAGAGCTGTTATTTTGGGAAAAAGATGTTGCAATAATTGGGTGCCAATAATTGTGGCCAGTGTGAACTAGAGAAAAACATTTATTTCATAATAAGACCCCCCCCCCCCACACACACACACACACTTTTTATTGTTTTACTTCAATATACAGTGGTGTGAAAAAGTGTTGGCCGCCTTCCTGATTTTCTTTTTTTTTTTTGCATGTTTGTCACACTTTAATGTTTCAGATAATCAAACTAATTTAAATATTAATCAAAGATAACACAAGTAAACACAACATGCAGTTTTTTAAAGAAGTTTTTTATTATGAAGGGAAAACAAAATCCAAACTCGCATGGCCCTGTGTGAAAAAGTGCTTGCCCCCTAAACCTAATAACTGGTTGGGCCACCCTTAGCAGCAACAACTGCAATCAAGCGTTTGCGATAACTTGCAATGAGTCTGTTACAGCGCTGTGGAGGAATTTTGGCCCACTCATCTTGCCAGAATTGTTGTAATTCAGCCACATTGGAGGGTTTTCGAGCATGAACCGCCTTTTTAAGGTCATACCACAGCATCTCAATAGGATTCAGGTCAGGACTTTGACTAGGCCACTCCAAAGTCTTCATTTTGTTTTTCTTCAGCCATTCAGAGGTGGATTTGCTGGTGCCTTTTGGATCATTGTCCTGCTGCAGAACCCAAGTTCGCTTCAGCTTGAGGTCACGAACAGATGGCCGGACATTGTCCTTCAGGATTTTTTGATAGACAGCTGAATTCATGGTTCCATTTATCACAGCAAGTCTTCCAGGTCCTGAAACAGCAAAACAGCCCCAGACCATCACACTACCACCACCATATTTTACTGTTGGTATGATGTTCTTTTTCTGAAATGCTGTGTTACTTTTACGCCAGATGTAATGGGACACACACCTTCCAACAAAAAGTTCAACTTTTGTCTCGTCAGTCCACAGAATATTTTCTCCAAAGTCTTGGGGATCATCAAGATGGTTTCTGGCAAAACTGAGACGTGCCTTTATGTTCTTTTTGCTCAGCAGCGGTTTTCATCTTGGAACTGTGCCATGCAGGCCATTTTTGCCCAGTCTCTTTCTTATGGTGGAGTCATGAACACTGACCTTAAGTGAGGCAAGTGAGGCCTGCAGTTCTTTAGATGTTGTTGTGGGGTCTTTTGTGACCTCTTGGATGAGTCGTCGCTGCGCTCTTGGGGTAATTTTGGTCGGCCGGCCACTCCTGGGAAGGTTCACCACTTTTTCACACAGGGCCATGTGGGTTTGGATTTTGTTTTCCCTTCATAAAAAAAACCCTTCATTTAAAAACTGCATGTTGTGTTTACTTGTGTTATCTTTTGATTAATATTTAAATTTGTTTGATGATCTGAAATATTAAAGTGTGACTAACATGCAAAAAAATAAAAAATCAGGAAGGGGGCCAACACTTTTTCACACCACTGTAGGTTCGAATTTTGTGAATGAAAGATCAAAGAAAGATTTATTTTCACACCCACCTTTGTTCATATTTAACAAGGTGCAAATATTAGCAGAGGGCACTGTATATTCATGAAAAAGCACTTATAATATGGGAAATTCCCACAAACATTTAGGCCTGAAAGACACTTGGGACAGTTATTTGAATATATCTGTACATGTTTTACAAGTTTAAACATTCAAGATTTTTTAAACCATTTTGCACAATAAAATGCATAAGACTGCAGTACCCAGACACCCACAAAGCACTCTCAGACAGTGTGCCAATACTGAATTGCATTGTTTTTGCGTCTTATTGCATAAATGTTCTGAAAATGCCCATCTTGGCGAGTAGGCCTATTCACGTAAACACAGTCATTTATATCTTAAATGAACAAAAGAAACTGAGAAAGAAAACACATGTATAACAGTAGATCCGCCTATTTTGGTCTTAAAGGGTAACTAAACCCTAAAACAACTTTTTTGAGTTAATGATCTGTAAGGCTGTGTCTTTATTAGAGCTGTGCATTGATTCGAGTAAATGTTTTGACATTTGGTTATAAAGTGTTTTAATTCTACAATATATGGTGTAAAAACGTCTGAGTGCTGGCCTCTTCAGGTTGAACGGTGGCTACTACAGTTGAATTTTCCTATTGGACATTGCATACCCCTGTGACGTATGATGGCACTTACTAACCACGCCCCTGCACGAGCTCAATCAATCCATCACTGTGGGTCTCAGGTGCACGCCCCCCACTCAGCCCCGCCTTCGGTTCATCCCCTCTGTCTCCGCTGGGCTCTGCCCACTTTTCCAGCATTTTTCAAATATTACCCTTTAAAGAGACAGCAGCCTATAAAACATGCTGCTGTCTGGTGTGGCCCTGTCCCAAATGACACACTTCATGTGCACTTGCCTGCCTGCACTGAAGCAAACTCTACAGCAGACATCCACCCAACAGTCAAAGCTGAATTATGTGACGAAAGTGTGGACTCAGAGGAAGACTGTGAGGGTGCAGGGTTCCTCAAATCTTACCCTGGAGGTCCAATCTGCTGCAGAGTTTAGCTTCAACCCTGATCAAACTCACCTACCTGTGATTTTCTAATGATCCTGAAGACTCTGATTCGCATGTTCAGGTGTGTTTGATTACGGTTAGAGCTAAACTCTGCAGGAATGGTCCAGATTTGGGGACCCCTGGTTTAGGGTGTGATTTGGGACAGGGCCTGTGTCATTAATTTTAATAATAATAATAATAAAAAAAAAAGACAGAGAAAATCCCTTGCGTGAATAACTGTTTAACTTTATTGCAAGGATTTATGTGTGTTTATTTATACATTGAAGATTATACAGTGTTATTTTGTATTTGATTTCTTAATTCAACTTCTGCAGTACCTGAATACTACAAGGCCTAATCACAGTTTAATTTTACAAATAAAAAGACAGTTGTAATCTTAACTTTTTGTTATAGTATTTTTATTGTATTCATAACAAATCCCAATTTAACCCCTGCTTGTATGTCCAACATATATATGTCCATTTGCAGCTGTGCCTTGTGCACAGTGAACATGTCTAAAAACTCATCATTAGCAGAAACTCGAACTGACTGCACCATTGTTGGGTCCACTAGGTGGAAGCACTCACTTTAGTTTGACTACTAAAAACAAATTTGCCAATAATGTCACAGTGCCCTTTATGGTAATGTTCCACAGGCCACTATTTTTAGATTTTAAAATATAAATATATATTTGTATAACATTATGTAGCATGTCATGTCTGTTAATATGTAAATTTTATTAAAAAGACAAAGTACTTAGTATGTCTAAGGGAGTGCAAAGACCCTGCATCAAATACTACAGTTACAGGCTAGTTTAATAATAATAATAATAATAAAAAAACTTAAATACAAGGTATCTGTTTCTAAATATAAAAGGCTCACATGCAGTATTCCAGTATTCATTACCAAAAGTTTGACAGTTTTCCAAAAAATCTGGTAGGAGAATAAAAAGTTGCAATAACTTTCATAGAGGCAGAGGTAATTAATCTGAGGTAATTAAATAAAATTATTTAATACAATATTCACAGTAATATAAATTATGTTGAACTAATAATAATAATAATAATGAACTGCATTTTCGCATTCACTCATGACATGACACATGAGTGAGAAGTTTTTCTTTGTTTGTTATTATCAACTGATGATGCTTGACAGAGAAAACTAAACTAAACAGAAAATAAACTGAATTAAGCATATTTCATAGTAAATTGTAACTATGAACATTTTGGTGTATGTTTTTCAGCATGAAATGACATGAGCAATCCTTAATTTATGCTATTTTAAGATAAAATACAACACTGCAAACACATACAACAGAATTGTATCATTATTTCTTTGAGATATTTATACATGATTTCAAGATTCTGTTGCGGACTTCTTTTAAGTTTAAACCGTAGATTACAGGATTTAAAAGAGGTGGTACAATAATTATTTCTAAAGCCAAAAAATTACGCAGGTCATCTGGGAAATCGCTTAAGTCGTATCTGTTGTACATTGTATCAAAAAGCATTGCAGCACTGAAATTAACTAATGAAATTATATGAGGCACACATGTCTGCCAAAATTTTCTTCTGCACTCTAATGATGCTTTACATGCAATGGCAAGCTTTACATAGGACACAATAATTACAGCGAAAATGCAAACATTAAATGAAATGCTTATTAATCCATAAATGTTATTGGTGACAGTTGATTCGCATGAGAGCTTTACCATTGACCAGTTGTCACAATACAGTTTATCAATGTGATTTTTACATAATACCAATTTATTTGATAGGAGTAGAGCAATAAGTGTTGAAATGAATGGTACAATCCAACAAATGAAAAGTAACATGACACAAGAAAATGTGTTCATCTTTGAGTGATAGTCTAAAGGTCGACATATGGCCACATGTCTGTCATATGCCATCACTGCTAATGTAGAATATTCACATTTAATTGAACTGTAGATAACAAAAGATTGAAAAGCACACATATAAGAAGGAATCACATATGAATCCAGTATTAAATCATGTAGGAATTTAGGATAAAATCCAGTGGCTCCATATATTCCATTTAAACACAGATTGCACAGAAAAATGTACATTGGTTGATGAAGGGCTCTCTCCAAAACAATGACCACACAAAGGCAACTGTTCAAAAACAATATTATACTATAAATAAAGAAAAAGCATGTGAAATATGTATGTCTATATGATTTAGAGCCTTGTGGTTCCATCAAGGTGTAGGTTGCAAAATAAGTAGTATTACCCATTATCTCTGTATGTTACAAATTTAATTTGATATTTGATTATTTACAATCACCAAATGTTACAAATTAAGAATAACAATTAAATCTCAAGTAACTGATAAGCATCAATGTCTTTCACCAAGCTTAAAAATATAACACAAAACTGCTAATAGCCAACTATTACCATGCCAGAGTCCTCATCTTGCATGTTTACAACCACGAAGTGGCTCTAAAGACGACTGACATGCTTATAAATGCCTTTTTCCTCACAGCAAATTCTCAGAGAGACTCGAGCAGACACACCTCAGGGATTAATTTACAAACTTTATTTATTATAAAGATGTGATTTTCAGTCTAAATTAGCTTTTTTTTTTCTTAGTATATTCTGTAAGACATGTAAAAGAAATGTGAAAGTTAACCGATCTAAAAGTCTAAAATATTCACTGAAGGCAAACATTCAGCAGACTGTTACATAAAAATTAATGTAGCTTTCATTCAGTTAATTTCCACTTGTAGTTAATAAATTAAAAAATAAACACCATTGTACCTTTATTATTATTATTAATTTTATAATTAATTTCTATTTTTATTAAATTTTATATTTTATCATTTATACATTTTATAATTGTTTTATTTATTTTTAAAATTAATTTATTTTACATGAACTGTATTTTTATATATATTTTACTTTATTCTCACAGCTATTGTACTGTGAATAGTGCCACTGATACTAAGAAAAGGAAAATATTTCCTTACCTTATTCAATGTATACATTAAATGTTATACATTATAACATTATTATGTGAATGTCATTTTAAATATTGATTCTATAGACACTGATGTTTCCAAAGGTTGTTGATGCCAAGGAGGTGGTAATGGGGATAAGCTCCTACTGCCTATAAAGTGATCCTCAAAAGCGTGTCTCAATTAGCCTCTGACAACCAAGTCCAGCTCCTGGCCCTCACATGTGGTTTAGCAACTAAACTCAGCAGAACTGTTTTCACAAATAAGAGAAGGGGTGAAGGCCAGCCACTAGCACCTCAACAACAGTTTCCTTTGGGCAGACAGGACTTCTTAACCTGGAAATGTAGCTTATCTAAGAGAAGGAAAACATTGGGTCTCATTCACTAATAAGTGCGTACGTTTTTCGTATTTATACGCACATTTGAACTTCTCACGAAAACTTTCCGCCTAATTCACAACACGTGCGTACGCACATGAGCTTGTTCTTAAACTCGTTCTTCTGTTAGTGAATCTGGAGTCTTCTAAAAGAGCGCCCGCGTGCACAAGGTTAGTGATTAGCATAATACACGCCCAAACCAGCTCCATATAAGGGCTTTCCGCAAAGCGGCACTCGTCTAGAGAAAGACAATTATGGCATCGAAACAAAAGACAAAGAAAAATAACTTTAACGATAATGAACGTGAGGTTTTGCTGTCGGAGGTGGAAGCCAGAAAAAATTTGTTATTTAAAAGCAACTGAACAGCCATTCGTCACTCTCAGCAAACATATCTGTGCGTCAGAGCCGGCGCCAGGGCACCTCCATCGGGGGGCATTTAAATTTCTAGGCGGGGGGCACAAATCACGTTTTGTGTGTGTGTGTGTGGGGGGGGGGGGTGTATTCGTGAAGAGCGTGCAATCTGTGTTCGCGTGCAGTTGCTGACGCTCGCTAAAGCGTTCAATTGCTTTCTTATGTGCGCTGTTTTATCGGTACTTTCGCTTTCAAAATCGATCGCGTTCAGCAAGGATGGGAGAGGATGGAAAGTGGGGAGGCACAGTAACTCGTTTGGGGGGCCACGGCCCACGAGTGCCCCCCTTGGCGCCGGCCCTGCTGTGCGCTCTCTAAAGACGCGCTCTCTCCTTAGAGCACGCGTCGCAATGTCTTCAAGCAGTAGGCTACCAAGTGTGCCATGCCTCCAAACACAAGGTGAGAAACAATAATCACCGTTTATATAAGGATAGATCAGGTGATTTGTTGTTTGGACCTCTAATTTTATTTATATATATATATATATATATATATATATATATATATATATATATATATATTTATATAATTGGACCTCTAATTATACTTTATTATCAATTTTAACGTCTAGTTACTTTTCACCCACCCTGTACATAACATATCTAATTATATGTGGGGTTCTTTATACATGCTTATAAGGCCCTGGGCGTACATGATTATTGCGTACGTGTGGTATAAGTTGTTCTTGAATTTTTTCGTACATTTAGAATAAATTTTAGTACGAAAGGTTTTTTTTTTGATGAATCATGATTTATTTGTGAAAACGTCCGTACGTTTCACGCAAAAATTTGTGCGTACGCATGTTTAGTGAATGAGACCCATTGATTCCAAACACCCAGCTGTGGGAAAGGCTTCAGGAGTCGACCCTGAGGAAAAATCCAGAATCTGAGACCCGAAGGCAGTTCACAGCTGTTTACAGCTCCGATCTGGCAACTTATGCCACAGCATCAAAACCAAGCTGTAACCCTTGGACCTTTTGATGACATGAAGAGGGGGGACCTGCTGTATGGTTAACAGCTCATCCTCCAGAACTTATCTTATATCTTTTAACAAGGCTTCGCACATTGGAAAGGTCACTCCAGCTTTGCTATGTCAGCGTCAGAACAATGTGGGAAGCAACAGTCTACTGGTTATAAGTCAACTGCTTAATTGGCGTAGAGCGAGACACCCGGCATAGCTTCCAACTGTGGGAGAGATCATTGCATCTCATTGGATAGCCAATGCCTGCTTCAAGCTGGGCATCCCTCAGCCAGTTGATTGCTAGCTCAACACAGTCTGCTAAGCTCACTGGGTGCAAGGGTTTTAGGGTGAAAACCTGACAAGTGAATCAATAACTACAGGCACCATGAAAAGAACGAAGAGGATAAATCATACAAACAGACATCACAGATGATCATCAGCAAGTGAGTGACAATCGCAAGATGGTGGTCATCAACAAGGAGCTGCAGAGGCTGCAGCTAGACATAGTTGTTCTTCAGGAAACCAGGCTCCCAGACTCTAGATCCATCATGGAGAAGGATTTCACCTTTTTCAGGCAGGGCAAGACAGAAGAAGAACAAAGAGAACATGTTGTAGGCTTTTGAACAGACTGTTGGGAAGCATTGACCCTCCAAATGGGATCAGAGCGTGTTCTTTTTCATGCAGCTCTACACTACAGCATGATTAGTCAGCATCATCAGTGTTTATGCACCAACTCTGATATCCACAGCTGAAGCAAAAGGCAAGTTCTATGATGATCTTAACATCATTGTCAACAGTATCCCATCAAATTAGCCACTGTTTATCCTTGGTGACTTTAATACTAGAGTGGGCACTGACCACAATTCATGTCCAACCTGCTTGGGAAAATGTGGTGTTGGCAAGAAGAACGAAAATGGGAAACACCTACTTTGAGTTCTGCTGCCACCAAGATCTGAGCATCAGCAACACCTTCTTCAACATCAAATCACAGTACAAAGTTTCCTGGAGACACCCAAGGTCTAAGCACTGGCACCAGCAAGACTCGATCCTGAACAGACGCCCAGTGCAGTCTAGTGTTAAGCTTACTTCTGGCTACCAGAGTGCTGACTGTGATTCAGATCTGGTCTCAAGGTCAAGCTGCTGCCGATGGGCTTGCATCACACTTAGAAGAAAGACAGGTCTCAAATCAACACCAATAAGAAATTATTTGAAGACAAAGTGGAAGAGTTTGCACAAGCGCTTGAGGATATCCTCCCAGGTAAATGAATAGCAATGCCAGTAAGACATGGCAACATCTCAGGGATGCTGTGAGTAGTGATGCCATTTTCTTCTTCGGCAAGAAGATAAACAATTCTTTAGACTGGTTTGAATCCAATGATATCAGATGATGCCAGTCATTGCAGCAAAGATGCAGGCACTGGCCACTTATAAGACCCGCGCCAGTCAACAAAACTTGCAGAAGAAAACTTGCAAAAGTCTCAGGCAATCCATCTCATGAACATTTGAACTCTTAACAATAAACATGAAACACACAACACTATCATACTTTTTATTTTTTATTTAGCACACATACTTAGTACATTTTGCACCTAACATATCTGTACATACCAAATTGTCTATTTTGTATATTGTGTTTTTGCTTTTTTGCACATTGTCCATATTGTATATTTGTACATTTTTTTAAATTATCTGTGTCCTGTCCTGGCGCTGTCATTCTGTCTAACATGAGTCCGGGCCCTGCGCTTCTCCCTGTCGCCACCAGAGGTCACCATCTCCCTTCCTCCCGGACTCATCTCATGTAAATACATACACCTGTCACATCACACACACCTGTCCCACTCATTACACCCACAGCTGTTCCCAATTTCCATGGACTATTTATGCACCACACTCCTACTACTCTGTCTGGTTAGATTAATTGTATTTGGCGTGTGTAAATGTGTTACAGTGTTTTGTTTCTAGTGTCTGCTGTGGTCTGGGATACATGCACTGTGCTGCCATCTGGTATCCCAGACCTTTTCTGTTTAGTTTTTTGTGTCGTGTTGGCCTTTTTGTTTCCATTAAATACCCTCACATGCACTTGGACCCTGACTCCGTCTTTTCACGGCGTTTCTTCGCCGTTCCGTGACAGAATCTAACCAGCAGACATGGGTCCAGCAGGGAGGTTGCTCAACGTCCGCCAGGGAGACCGGAGCATGGAGGAGTATGCCAGGGACTTCATTGGAGTGGCTCGGCGGGTGAAGACGGAGAAGACCTGCCTCATGGTCTTCTTCTGGGGAGGCCTGGCTGAGCCCTTCAAGTCCCTGGTACCATACTGGGACCCCGGGGAGTTGCTGGAGGACTACGTCAACCTGGCTCTGCAGGTGAGTGGCTCGGCCTTCAGGGTGGAGTTAGCTGCGGAGCCCGTTCACAGTTCTCCCGAGGGGGTGATCCTGGGAGCCCCCGCTGATGTCGGTGCGAGCGGCGGTGACCGCTTACGTTCCTCCCGAGACAGCCCGTTCCTCCCGAGACAGCGGTGTTCACTCACGAAGCCCCCGAGAGAGCGGGGTTCGCTCACGAAGCCCCCGAGAGAGCGGGGTTCACTCACGAAGCGCCCGAGAGAGCGGTGTTCGCTCACGAAGCCCCTGAGAGAGCGGTGCCCGCCCACGTTCCTCCCGAGAGAGCGGTGTTCGCTCACGAAGCCCCCGAGAGAGCGGTGTTCACTCACGAGGCTCCCGAGAGAGCGGTGTTGGCTCACGTTCCTCCCGAGACAGCTGTGCTCGCTCACGTTCCTCCCGAGACAGAGACAGCTGTGCTCGCTCACGTTCCTCCCGAGACAGCTGTGCTCCCTCACGAAGCCCCCGAGAGAGCGGTGCCCGCCCACGTTCCTCCCGAGAGAGCGGTGCCCGCCCACGTTCCTCCCGAGGCGATGGTGCTCGCTCACGAAGCTCCCGAGAGAGCGGTGTTCGCTCACGAAGCTTCCGAGATGATGGTGACCGCTCACGTTCCTCCCGAGACAGCTGTGCTCGCTCACGTTCCTCCGGAGGCGATGGTGCTCGCTCACGTTCCTCCCGAAACAGCTGTGCTCGCTCACAAAGCTCCCGAGGCGATGGTGCTCGCTCACGTTCCTCCAGAGACAGCTGTGCTCGCTCACGAGGCCCCCAAGAGAGCGGTGTTCGCTCACGAGGCTCCCGAGAGAGCGGTGTTCGCTCACGAAGCCCCCGAGACAGCGGAGTTCGCTCACGAGGCTCCCGAGGCCGTGGAGCTCATTTATGCACCACACTCCTACTACTCTGGAATGTGTAAATGTGTTACAGTGTTTTGTTTCTAGTGTCTGCTGTGGTCTGGGATACATGCACTGTGCTGCCGTCTGGTATCCCAGACCTTTTCTGTTTAGTTTTTTGTGCCGTGTTGGCCTTTTTGTTTCCATTAAATACCCTCACCTGCACTTGGACCCTGACTCCGTCTTTTCGCGGCGCTTCTTCGCCGTTCCGTGACACTGTCGCACTGTGGAGCTTCTGTCACCAAAACAAATTCCTTGTATGTGTAAACATACCTGGCAATAAAGCTAATTCTGATTCTGAGAAGCAGAGTTCAGAAGGTGGCTCAATGATGTGGCAATGATTATTGGCTCCAGCTTTGCTCCCACATACTGTCTGCCGCAGACTCTGGAAACATTAAGATGATGTATGACAGCATTTTTTGCACTAATTTGCTTTTTGCACTAATTTGCAATCCAAGATGGCAGCCTAACACGTCTTGTTGTTTTGTCTTTTTTGTTTTAAATTAATTTTGGCGTCCTGTGCATTTTTGAGTCTCACTTTGGTAGTGGTGAATTTGCAGAGATGTTCAGCGCACCTTAGATCTATTTTATTTTATGAAATTTACTTTTATAAGCACTGTATCCACCACGCAATTAAACTCAAAGCTCTCCAACTTTACCTGAGTCTGCCCACGGCCTGGCGGAAATACTGTTTTCTACAACGGATCAGCGCCAATTTAGGCATGTCTGCTTGGGTTGGCAATTCTACTCTTGATCCGAGTTTTATTGCTGTTTTCTGGATGTAACTCTGGACTGGGACTGAGAGTTCAGTGTTCTGTTGGCGTTGTGGTGCTTTACTGGACTCTGTGGGAATTTCTCGTGGATCGTGTTGTCGATTATCACCAGCCACTGGGACCTGGCCGGTTGATTTCATCGAGTCGGACGTGCGCGTACTGCGCGGTGGATTTCGGCGTGCATCTGGAGATTAACGATTTTACTCTGACTTTTGTGGCTGCATGTGGACTGTGGCTTGACAATGATGTTTATAACTTCTGATGGAGTGGCTTTGTTGGCTTTACTCCTTTTGATATCCAACCTGGAAAACTTCAGCTACAGGTATGACTCGCATCATAATACCTCTACAGTCCTAAAAGGGATAAATTGGACAGATGTTGGAGTAACTTTTTACACAGACACTCATGTGTTTAGGGACTGTCGACTGAGGTTGTTATTTTCGAACTTTGTGTATGAGGACTCTGTAAAGTCTGTTCATGCAGGAAAGGAAATCAGCATTGTCAACCACTCTACATGTTTGATTCCATCTGTTAGCAATGAAAGTAAAACAGTTAGACGACGGAGTTTTATAATTCTCATGTTGTTGATATCTGGTAATGTTTTACCAAATCCCGGACCTTATAATGACAATACCTCAGTTTTTAATGTTCCTACTGATTTTAAATCTAGATCAGGTTTGGGTTTTATCCATATTAATGTGAGAAGCTTGCTTCCTAAGTTGGACATGGTGCGTATCTGGGTAAAAAATACCAATGCTGACGTTATAGTATTATCTGAAACGTGGCTTAATAAATCTGTTCCGGACAAAGCTATTGGTATTGATGGCTATATTGTCCATAGGGCCGATAGGCCAAAAAGAGGAGGGGGGGTAGCAATTTATGTCAAGGATAGATTTGAAGCTACCGTATTACTTTCCGAATCAGTGGTTAAACAATATGAGTTATTAGCTTTAAATATCATTGTCTCTAAAACTATACATCTCACCGTAGTTGGTTGCTACAGACCTCCTTCAGCTAATAATGATGCTATTTCATCTCTGATGCACACAGTGACATCGTTGGATTACAAGGAGCTTCTTCTTCTGGGTGATTTTAATGTGAATTGGTTGCAGTCAGCTTCTGATGGTCTTAAATTAATTTGTGATACTCTTAACCTTTCTCAGCTAGTTGAGACACCGACTAGACCAAATTTGAAGGATTATAAAAAGTCAACATTACTTGATCTTATTTTTACAAATGTTCCACACAAATATTAATTGGCTTCTGTATATGCAAATGATGTTAGTGACCATTGTGTTGTTGCCACAGCTAGAGATACAAAATTACCTAAACAGAAATCACGTATTATTACAAAAAGGTGTTTGAAATATTTAAATGAGCAATATTTTCTTCAAGACCTTGCTACTTATGATTGGGAAAGGATCTTCCTCATTCCCGATGTCGAGTTTGCTTGGCAATATTTTTATGATGGTCTTACATCGGTTATTAATAGACATGCACCATTGAAGAAATTTAGAGTTAAAGGCAGGGATAATCCTTGGTTTTCTACAGCATTGTCTATTCTTATACGTGAGCGGGATGTTGCTTGGGCAAAAGCCAGGCAATCTGATTCAGATTCTGATTGGATTTGTTTTAGACAGCTTCGAAATAAATGTACGGTTGCCATTAGAAAAGCTAAAGCAGATTATTTTATTGCAAATACAACGACAAATTTAAATAATCCTAAAAATTTTTGGCAGAATATAAAGTATATAGCAGGGAACAAAAAATCATCTGATTTCCCTTCACGTATAACTATGGATTCTATTATCATATCTGATAAAGAGCAAATACTTAACCATTTTAATAAGCATTTTATTGACTCTGGGTCTTTATTTGAGTCACATAATTTTTGGTCCTCAAATAATGATTTTGTTAGTGCAGAAACTATTCTTAAAAAGGAGGAGTTCACTTTTGTACACATCAAGAGTTCTGATGTCCATAAAGCACTTAAATCGCTTGATACAAATAAATCACCAGGTCCTGATTGTGTGGAAACTATCTATTTGAAAATGGCAGCTGATATTATTTCGACCCCTTTAACTTATCTTTTTAATCTTTCTATAGATACCGGTGTTATTCCGGAAATCTGGAAATCAGCTTTTGTTGTTCCTTTATTAAAAGGGGGAGACCCTACTATATTAGATAATTATAGGCCAATCTCAAAGCTTTGTGTCCTATCAAAAATTTTAGAAAGTTTTATTAGTGATCAAGTGACTTCTTATCTGAATTTACACAAAGTTTTATCGAGTAATCAATCTGGGTTTCGTAAAAAACATAGTACCACAACAGCCGTTCTGAAAGTTTTGAATGACATTGTGGGATTAGTTGATAAAGGTGATTACTGCGCTTCCCTTTTTATTGATTTATCAAAGGCTTTTGACACAGTGGATCACGAGATACTGCTGCATAGACTAAGGAGTGTTGGCTTATCAAATCATGTTATTTTCTGGTTTAAAAATTATTTAAGTAATAGAACTCAATGTGTTCAGGCTGAGGGTAAAAATTCAGGACTATTGGAGATTGTTAAAGGTGTTCCCCAAGGATCCGTGTTGGGGCCTCTTTTATTTACTATCTACATTAACAGTATAGATCATGATAATCAAGATGTTCATTTTCACTTTTATGCAGATGATACTGTTATGTATTGTGGTGCACCTTCGAAACAGCAAGCCTTGCTTAAACTTCAAGCAGCTTTTGATGTTATTCAGTCCCGGCTTCAAACACTAAAACTTGTTCTGAATGTAGATAAAACTAAAATCATGTTATTCTCAAGCTCGAAAAAGACAGTAGACACTTTCATTCCTCTCCAGACTTTGCAAGGTAATGTGATTGAGTTGGTGAAAGAATATAAATATCTTGGCATCACTATCGATGATAAATTATCTTTTGAGTCTCACATAACTAATTTAAAGAAAAAATTAAAAATAAAGCTTGGGTTCTATTTTAGAAACAAGTTTTGCTTTTCTTTTAATGTAAGAAAGAGGTTAATTTCTGCTACTTTCTTGCCGGTACTCGATTATGGTGATGTGGTGTATCAATTTGCTTCCTCTCAACTTCTTTCTTCTCTGGATGCTGTTTATCACAGTGCTTTGAGATTTATATCAGATTGCAAACCTTTAACTCATCACTGTATATTGTATAATAGAGTATCCTGGCCATCTTTGTCTATTAGAAGGAAAATCCATTATTACCTAATCATTTATAAAACTATTCTGGGGTTGTTGCCTTTGTATCTAGGTTGTCTAATTCAAAAGAAAAGTGTTGGGAAATATTCCCTCCGGTCTGATAACTGTTTTTCTCTTTCTGTTCCATTTGTGAGAACTGAACTGGGGAAAAGGGCTTTTATGTACGCAGCTCCTTTTGAATGGAACTTACTCCAAACGAAATTGAAATTACAAACTTTGGTGCCTATGGAACATTTTAAATCAATTATTCGGTCACTCGAAGAAGACTCATTGATCTGTACTTGTTTTTAACTGTTCAATTTGTGTATTTGTTGTTTCAATCTGTAAGTCGTGACTGTAACTGCTGTCCATTCTTGGCCAGGACTCTCCTGTGAAAGAGATTTTTAATCTCAGAGAGATTTTCCTGGTTAAATAAAGGTCAAATAAAAAATAAAAATAAAAATTTGACGTTGTGGCGGCCGATGGGCTTGACTGGGGAACGGCTGACGGGCTGGACGGCAGGCTGGCTCTGAATAGGGGCCGGACACTCTCCAGACACTGGAGGATCCCTTCCCTCTAGCTCAGTCCTGTGTTGTCTGGGAGGTCCACGATAGTAATTGGCCCCGATCCAGAATAAAGAGCTCAGCGTTGCGTCATCTAGAGTCGTACGCACGGTGAGCCCACAGAACTCCCGTGCATACGCCACCAGAGGGAGATCTCGGCAGGCCAGGGCGGAGAACCTCACAGCAGTTTCCATAGCTGCGGAGGGGAAACAAACAGGAAGACAAAAGACTTTTCAAAAATGGAAAACAAACATGAGGAGAGGGGCACCGCTTACTTTTTGGTTTCAGTCCAGTCTTCTGTCACGCTACGAAGGAGAGGAGATGCAGGCGATAACACAAATCACAGCATTGGGTAGCACAGCAAATGACATAGAGACCAGATGCCAGACACTTGGAAACACAGGGCTTAAATAATCGGGAGTAAACTAGATAATTAATCAGACACAGCTGAAGCAGTGGAACAATCAAACACGAGGGAAAAAACTAGGTCAGAGGAGCATGCGCAGACAGAAAACAAACTCAAAACATACCGAACGTGACAGATGCACACTTTAGACTAGGAGAAATATCTGAGCACAGTGTGTGATGTTGTTGAGATCTTGTTTAAATATTTGAGGAGACAAATATGAGACCACCAGAGTCTTTAGCTGAGGAGAAAAATCTAAGCACAGTCTGATGTTGTTGAGATCTCTTCTAAAGCTTTTGAAGAGACAAATGTGAGAGATCCAATGTCTGTAGCTAAGGAGAAAATCTGGGCACAGTGTGTTCTCACTAAAGCCTTCGATCTTGTTAGCAGAGATAGTTATCTTCAAAATTTTGGCCAAAATAGGCTGTCCACCAATACTTCTCAGTATCATCAAGTCTTTCCACGACTGGGAGCTGTTGTCTTTGATGGCTCAGTCTCTGAGGCTCTTAACATACAAGATGGAGTGAAACAGGGATGTTTTAGCTCCCACAATGTTCAACATTATTTTGGCTGTCTTGCTATGGCACACCTTTGGGTCTGCTACTGAAGGCATCTACTTCAACACAGGATCAGATGGAAAGCCCTTTAAACTTCCCAGACTAAGAGCAAAGACCAAAATCCAGATTACTTGTTTTGTTTACCAATGATGCACCTGTCACCAGACATTCCGCTGAGGATCTGCAGCAATTGAACTGCTTCAGCAAGGCATGCCAGGAGTTTGGGTTCACCATCAGCCTAAAGAAGACGCAAGTCATGGGACTAGATGTAAATCCTCCACCCAGCATCTTAATCTCTAATTACAAGCTTGAGGTTGTACACAACTTTGTGTGCCTGTATCCTCTATCTCTGACTCACTCTCTCTTGACACTGAGATAAATGGCACATCGGGAAGTACCTTGCATTGCCTCCATCGTATCCTAAGTATAACCTGGTAGCACATGACCCCACACTGCATCTTCCTTGAGAGACCAGGGGCTCATGTATGTACGCTCTTCTCAAACACAGACGCATGCAATGGATGGATCATGTTGTCCGAATGGATGATGAGCGCATTCTAAAGGATCTCTTGTATAGTGAGCTGTTACAAGGAACGTGACCAGTGTTGGGGAAGCTACTCTGAAACTGTAGTTTGACAAGCTACAAGCTACTCATAAGTTAAAGTAGTTAAACTACAGTCAAGCTACCCTTTTGGAAAAGTAGTTAGCTACACTACAAGTTACTATCAAAAAGTAGCTAGCTACATTGAAACTACTTTTGATTTTTTTGAACAACATATATTATAAATAACTGAATAAGTGTCTGAGGAATGTTTTAAGTAAAATATTTAGTGTTTAAAACAATGCAATACAATTATGATTTCAAAGAGTATTGTTTTATTACACACAACACTCAAATATCTCAGACTGTTACAAAAAGTGTAAACTTTACTTGTCGTTTCTTTGAGAGACATGAACTTGGACAAATAAGGCCATGGGTAATTAACGTTAGTTGTTTCTCCATCCTCCAAATCTGCCGCCACGTCTTGCTCCATCATGGATAATATGGGTGTGTCAACCCACTTCTGTACGTCAGTGAACCGTTAGCCGCAAGATGCGTGATTAAACAACAGGTGGCGGTAATGGCAAAAAATGAGTTTGTAATCTAACAAGAAGAATATCCTTGCATCGCGCTGATTCGCGCAGGCTCGACAAAACGCAATGTAGCTTTTGCTCGCGCTACACCGCTACTTGCTGCAAAAAGTAGTTAGCTACTGGAAAAGCTACACTGTTTAAAAAGCAACTGAGCTACTGCCAAGCTACTGAAAAATGTAGTTAAGTTAGTAGCGTCGCTACTTGTAGTTAACTACTCCCCAACACTGAACGTGACCAACAGGTAGACTCCACCTGAGGTACAAAGATATCTTTAAAAAAGATCTTGGGGCCCTCAGAATTTACCCAAATTCAGACAGACAACAGTGGAGACAGATTGTGCAAAATGGCCTCTCCAACTTTGAGGAGACTTCAAAAATCTGTTTTAGGCAAAGCATCTATGGAGGACCCAAATTATCCAACCTGCCCCAGAGTTCATCTGCAGGTTTTGTGACAGAGACTGCTACTACCAAATTGGAGTTCTTCTGAGTCACAACTGACATTGTACCAGTGATCCTCATCTGGTGTGATTGACGAATGCCTAGAGAGTGATGAATATGAAAGAAAAAAGAGAGTCAATTAAATTTTGATAATAGGATTTTATTCTGTTGAATTCAGAGTTTTGGTTGTCATTACAAGTCATGTATTTTGATGAAAGTATGGCATTTGAAGTTGTTTACTTTACTTACTTTACTTTTGTCATTTAGCAGACGCTTTTGTCCAAAGCGACTTACAAATAAGAAAAAGTAACTAAAACTAAAAAGTTACAACTCTATACATACTATATACCCACATATTTAAGAAAATAAATAAATAAATAAAAAAATTGACACATGCATATAACAACATTTCAATAATGAACATATAAATGAAAAAATTAAATAAAAAGCGCTACTACTATCCCTTGCCGTTGTCCCTGCCCGGTGGAGTCGCGCGGTAGAGTCGATGGTCTTTACACTCTTTGGTCTTCACACTAGGAGGGCTTCACACGACGACTGCCGTGACCGCTGCCGCGGTATAATAACCTTTTTTATACCAATCCAACAAATCATCATTTCAATTCAGCTGGACCCACTTTCCTGTTTATCAACAACATATGGCCAAGCAAGTGCACACACTGACAAGATACGCGATACAGTACGAGACCAAACGCGATTTCAGCAACTCTCATCCCAGTAAACAAAATAAGCGTTTCCTAACAACGGCAAATGCGCTAAACACTGAGACAAGTAAACACACTTACGAGCTGATTTTAAACTTCCGTTGATAGACTGCTTCTCTTAAAGACCACTTCATTACACTGCCTTCTGCTGGCGCTTGAACCCACTTTCCTGTTTATCAACAACAAATGGCCAAGCAAGTGCACACACTGACAAGATACGCGATACAGTACGAGACCAAACGCGATTTCAGCAACTCTCAAGTTTCAGCAAGTTGTTTGGAGCTGGATTGTATTTGTGAATGTCAGTGTTGTTTATACTTTGAAAAGAGATTATTTCCTTGAACTTGAATAGGAGAAACCCCTAAAAAAGAACCAATTAAACACTGTTGAGTTTGCACCTACAAAACCTCACTGTCTTTCTCCCAGTTCCTACAGTTTATTTATACTTTACCTTACCCACTTGGACTTCCCTGGTCTGCGGTGGGTAACACATATACCCCATTTATGCACAGATTGCACACACAAATGTATATTGGTTTATGAAGGGGCTTCTCCAAGACAGTGACCACACTGAGCCAAATGTTCACAAACCAGATCAGAACACAGAGAAACAAAAACATTTTGATTGTGTGGAATATATGGCTAAATGTGGAAAAATTACTATTATTCATTTTTATTTATTTTTAAATATTGTAACGAGTCGGCTGCCTCCCACCTTATTATCATCACCACCCCATCCCGTATTCGCTGCCCTTCACCAGGCTCGCGACGGGAGTGGGTGTGTGAGAGAGGAGGGGCACTGAAACAGCCAGGGCTGGCGGCGTGTGATGAGGCGCACCTGATCAGAATAGAGCCTCATCACCGCTGCTGTTTAAATGCCGAGCGCGCCTCTCCTCGGGAGACCGGTCTCTTCCCCGTGTATGCACGCTGGTGTCCTCGTGGGTCCAGGAAGGGAGCGTCGAGAATGGATCGAGTTCCGCACCCGTGAGACAGCTGACGGGCCAGGATGCCGGGCCGTACTATCCCCGGAAGTGCTGCGGGCCGAAGAAGGATGAAGCCGCTAGAAGAAGCCGCCGCCCCTCACGCCCTGGTCCCGAGAGGGGAGCGCGTGTGACCGCCGGACTCCGCCCCTTACCAACATAAGTTCCATATCAGTTACAAAATATTATTACTTACCTATAAGGCCCTTAATGGTTTAGCTCCTGCATACAGTACCTAACTAGTCTTCTATTTCGCTACAATCCATCACGCTCCCTAAGGTCGCAAAACTCTGGACTTTTGGTAGTATCTAGCATAGCGAAGTCCACGAAAGTAGATAGAGCTTTTTCACATTTGGCTCCCAAACTCTGGAATTGCCTTCCTGATAAAGTTTGTGGTTCAGACAACTGTCCCTGTTTAAATCTAGATTAAAGATGCATCTCTTTAGCCAAGCATTCATATAATGCATCTCATAATCTTGTGCTGCAGTTATATCTGATAAAATGCACATTATTATTAATCAGCTTGGGTTGAACAAATAATTTTTACTTGGTTGGAACAGCAGCTATGCTAATTATGTCTCTATTTGTTTCTCTGTTTCTGCCACGGGATTCACATCCCGTGGTAACTAGGAATTGCACAAGCTTCAGCCTGGATCCAACCCTTAAAAGATCTGAGATGACCTAACACCTGAGAAGAGATTATGCCAACCACTCAGAGGACCTCAGATGATGCCAACACTGAAACAACACATAGAACTACCAAATTTTGCTATAAGTTTGACTGCAACATACAGTGCTGCTTGAAAGTTTGTGAACCCTTTAGAATTTTCTATATTTCAGCATAAATATGACCCAAAACATCATCAGATTTTCATTTAATTCCTGAAAGTACACAAAGAGAAGTGAATCAAACAAGTGAGACAAAAATATTTTCTTTGTTATTTATTCAGGAAAATGCTCCGATATTGCATATCTGTGAGTGGCAAAAGTATGTGAATCTCTTGGATTAGCAGTTAATTTAAAGGTGAAATTAGAGTACCTCTGTGCAGAGGTGTTTTCAGTCAGTGCAATGACTATCAAATGTCAGTACGTGACCTGTTTTATTCAAAGAACAGGGATCTATCAAAGTCTGATAATATTTGTGGAAGTGAATCATGTCACGAACAAAGGAGTGAGGAGTTGATGTCTCGGAAAAAGAGTTGATGTTGCTCATCAGGCTAGAAAAGGTTACAAAACCATCTCTAAAGTGTTTGAACCCCACAAATCCACAGTCAGACAGATTGTGTACAAATGGAGGAAATTCAAGACCACTGTTACCTTTCCGAGAAGTGGTCGACCAACAAAGATCACTCCAAAGGAGAACGTGTAATAGTCTGCGAGGTTGCAAAATTTCCCAGGGTAACTTCTAAGCAACTAAAGGCCTTTCTCACATTGGCTAATGTTAAAGGAGTCATATGATGCTATTTCAAGTTTTCCTTTCTCTTTGGAGTGTTATAAGCTGTCCATGCACAGATAAGATCCTTAAAGTTGCAAAGACTAAAGTCTCAAACCCAAAGAGATATTCTTTATAAAAGTTAAGACTTGTCCACGTCCTCCTAAAACAGCTCATTTAAACACGCCTCCACATATCTACGTCAAAGGGAGCCCAGCAGAGCTGGTGGACTGATGGGCCACGGTGGCGAGGAGGGTGCCAGGAGTCATGGTGGAGCCGCTGGGTCGACAGGCCAAGGTGGAGTCCAGGACTCAGAAGCTGTAGGTGGAAATGAGGGATCCTCCAGCCATGACACTGATGGAGACTGGCAGAACCGTAGCGAAACCACACCACTGATGGTGGGCTGAGGGTGAGCTTTGGGACTGGCAGGATGCAGCGGCAGAGGAGCAGATGATGACCGAGGACACATGAGAGGAGGTGGGAGAGGGAGACTGGGTGGGAGTTTGAGATAATCAGGAGGTTCTGATAAATTGCATGCTTTAGCGAGCGTCAGCAACTGCACGCGATCACAGATTGCACGCTTCCCACCCGAACCCCCCTCCATACATACACACACAACGTGATTTGTGCCCCCCCCTAGAAATATAAAATGCCCCCCTGATGGAGGTGCCGTGGCGCCAACTCTGCTGGGATGGTGTGTGCCGCCCACACATACCAAATCATGACCCCCAATACCAGGAGCGCAGTGGAGAGAGGAACGACCTCCGTGGATGTGACAGGATAAACACACAGTTCAGGGCAGACAGACAGTTCAAAACTGGACTCCTTGGTCGTAATAGAGCAGCCTGACGATGATGATGGATAAGAGGCGGCATGTCAACATACAAATCAAGGAGTCCAGCGGCTGCTCATCCCTAGTGGTCAGGCGCGGACTGGCCGTTGGGAGCACCAGGACGTTTCCCGGTGGTCTGGCGGCTGATTTGCCCTGAGTTTAGTTTTTTTTGCCTTCCCAATGGGCCAAAGTGATCATTTCTGATTGTGGCATTCCCTAATTAATCAATAATAAATCTGTTAGTCTTGACTGGCAGCACCATGCTTCACGTCTGTTCCTTGCCTCCGTCAAATGGAGTTGATGTGCAGGACTCGAGGAAGGAGAGGAAGCGGCCAGAAGAAACAGTTAAATGTAGCAAAATTACTAACCTGTTCAGGGCTTCAAGTGCAGGTCAGTTTCATCTGTAATACGCTACTGTAGTTTTGTCTTTATTAACCTAGTTGAGTATTAAACTGCTAGCACCTGTTAGGCTGTCAGTAGCACCCCATTATTATCATCAGTCAGAATACTGTGCTAAAGGACATCATTATCGATTGGAAAGTTACATTAATAAATTTAGCAGGCAGATATTCACATGGATTTATTGTATAGAAAGGGAGGGAGCTAGAGCAAACAGCAACACAAAAATATCAGTCAGCCCAAAAATGCAATAGTGTGTTCAGTGTTAGGATTTTCAATGTACTAATTTTGGCATCTAGGCACTTTAGAAAATTTGTTTTAATATATTTGTATGAGCTATTGTAAGGAGGATGCTGAGGCAGAACTAGAATCCATTCGCAGAAGTTTATTAGAAGGATTAGCAGTAGACAGAAACGTTAATTCAGGCAAAGGGTCAATACCAGAGTAACAGTTGAATCCGTTTACCAACACAGGGGCAATCCAGAAGACGAGAGTCAGTAGGTAGGCAGAAGGATCAAACACAAACATCAGTCCAATCAGGCAAAAGGGCAAATCCAGGAAATCAGAAGTTGTAGAAATCAGGCAGAGTAATACACAGGAAATCAGTCAGGGAAATAACAATCGAGAACACTCAGTAAGGCAGGTGAACTGGCAATACTTCGCAGTCTGCCATGTGCTCTGTATCTGGCTTATAAGGTCATCAAACAGGAAGTGAAAGCAGAGGGAGCAGCCTGCAGTCAGTACTCGGGTGAGGGCTCCCTCTGCTGGTTTGGTGTTACAGTTATAGGTTTGTTAATCTTGAATATTTAAGTAATTTTAAGATAAATAAAAACATTATGTGCAAACAAATTGCAACGAGGTGATTGTTTTGCAGTTCTGTTAATAACGGTAGATCTGCTGGTAAAGAAGTGACAGGTACAAGAAAAAATGGAGTGACAGAGATATTGGAGAAAATGAAGAAAAGAAAAAGGGAAGTGAAGTGAAGTGAAGGTGCAGTTCAAAAGAGAACCTTCAATTATTTTTGGGCCCTGACTAAAGACTTAGACCTTTTTATGTGATGGTCATACAAATAGGCTAATAGGGTTGTCCATGTTTCAGAATTTTTTTGTGGGTGTATTGGATGTTCTGGATGAGTGCGAGATTTCCCGGCCTGAAATTTTGTTCCAGTCCGCCCCTGCCAGTGGTGGTGCAGTGGACAGGGCTTTCCTCCGCGCCCTCGCTCTCCACTGAAACATCTATTGTTGTGTGCCTGGTTGCCAGCTCTTGCACCTGGTCAGACAATTGGTGAGGCTCTGGCTCCGGGCAACCCTCAGCTCTGTCGCTCTTTCTGGCAATTGCTCATCGATCGTGGCGGGCTTTGGCTATCTGTCTGCAGTGGGCTTTGGCTAACGTTCCACACAGCGGTGATGGTTGGCTGGGCTCTGAGTCAGGAGTGGGGCTGGTGCAATCCTCATCAGCTGAATTGCAACTCAACAGCACCCACTCCACAAAGGCAGCGAATTTCCGCCGAGGACCAAACGCAGACAACTTAGCCTGTGTCGAGGTGTTAAGGCTGGCCTTGTAGAAGGTACACAGGCAGTTGTCTGGATAGTGCATTAGATGGACGAGCTCGAGAAAGTATCCTGTGTGGCCCTCAAGGGAGCGTTCCCCCTGCTTCATGCAGTGGAGGACGGTTGGTATATCCATGAGGAAAAAAAATAAAAACCAAACAACGAAACAGAAACAAACGGGTAGGGAAACGCCGCTACACAACTTACTTTTGGCCAGTTATTCTATCATGTTAAGCTTAGGGTAGTTTAAGCATACGACAAAGAAGAATTGGTCAGTCCACAGTCTTTAATAAATCGACAGGGAAACAGAGAAAATCCAACAAAGCAAAGCAAAAGCAAATCCACATTAATAACTGGCAACTCAAAGAACTGAACAGGCAGCAGGCCCCACGACATGGGGGGGGGGCAATATGTATTAAAGCATATACGTTCACAAAAACACTTAAATTAAACAGAAAATTTAATTAAACATTAAAAATTAAACAGGTGCATGATTTGGCATAGCAGCCAATACAAATAATTAATAACCGTTTCCTTTCCTAAATCCTGTGTTTAGACCAGGCTCGGTTGCAGAATCACATCACTGTGTGCTTCTGAAATAATTACCTTTATCTATATAGTGTAGTAGATAGCTATCTCTGTGTTGTACGTGGCCGCTTGTTAAGCATGAAAAACAGAAGTTTTATTTCAATTCTCAATATATTATCGTTTACAGCATGCAAAGAGCGCTCCCTTTAAATTCATTAAAAACTGTAACTCATTCATCATGATCTTACAAAGTTCCATTATAACAATGAATGTGACCACACAATGAAACTTTTTTTTTTTATGAAGTAACGAGCATGATAGAATTCGGCGCTGGACAAAAAGCGGTGAGTGCGTGGATTCCAACCTAAACACCTCTGATTGGCTATTGCATTGTTGAAATCAACAAACATGTCTGTGATTGGCTACTTTGCTCCCCTTTGCGAAAATGCATGGTAAAATCATTTGACGCTTTCCAAAGCAGATGATGCATTGGATTGTTTCCCAAATCTATTTCGTTATGCTATTATTACGAAGAAAACAGATCCTAGACCAGGATTTATGGGCAGTTTTTCCATCTACAAGCAATCAGTTATATTATACACGCTAAGCTAAAGTCCGGCCATCCCCCTCAGGCCGAAGGGGGGACAAAGGGGATATCTGTGGGGGGGCACAGACATCCCTGTGCCTTTATACAAATGCAAGAAAGGAGCTAATGACTAAATGAACTAGACACAGGTGAACTAAATCAAGTAACCAAGGGGAAACTATGTCAAGGGACTGAAACAAGGAGGGAGAACAGGGAAACAAAAAAAATAAATCCATATCGTCTGACACCGTACTCATACCACCTCCGGACCCTTTTGGGTCCTTTTAGGGGATCTGAGATCACTTGGTTTCTTCACATATATGAGCTGAACCACTCCAAGAGTGTTTGGAGGGCTCAGACAAACTAGGTGTGAAAACTCCCTTAGATCGCTTGGTGGGGTAAGATGTGGCTGCACCTCTAGGGCCAATGAACACTGGAGAAGCCATCTGCTACAATTCTCCGCTGAGCCAGAGTGGGGCTCTGGGGCCAGTTGCTTAAACTTAGCCACCATGTTAAGACTGTGTCTTAAGAACTAGTTTGGCCAACTAGCAGCTGCCAAGGGGAAATCAGTCTTACTTTTCCAATACAAATAAGACCAATCTACCTTTTCATAACTGAATTAAAAAAGTTATGACCAGTCTTCAAGAAAAAAAATTAGACGACTAACTTTTTAAGAATAGTCTAAAAAGTTAATGCAACTAACCCCTGGTTAGCCATGGGACTGGCAACAACTGTCGGTAAAAGAGTCGTGGTGGTGGTGGTGGTTGACACAGTGGTGAAAAATGGGGCTGAAGAGTGGAGAACTCAACGCAGGCCATCGATATTCTCCTGAAACGGATCGGGTGTGCCAATGGTGCCATCTACTGTTCCGATCATCTGTTATGGAATACAGACTAGGAGGCAGAAATACAGAGATAGGTATTTATTTTGCAGCACAGAGCATCAAAGCAGAATACTGCAGTACTGTAACAGTTCGTACAGACTTGAAATGGTGAATAATGACATGTCTGTTCCTTACAGCTGCAGGAGATCGTGGATGGCTGGAGCTGAACGGTAGAGCCCTGCATTTCGGCCCGGGACCCGACGAGCCCCGACTTTTTTACGCCCCTAGGGCCGGGCTTCGGGCCAATTTTCGCGTCAGAATTCAGACGCGGGCCGGGCCTCGGGCCTGTTTTAGGTCTCTTCTTATTTTTATATTTTAGACATCCATGATGAAAAAATTGCCGCGCTGGTGGAAACAACAGGAGACCATGCTGCCGCGACTGAGAGCGGCTCGACAGTGTTTAGTGTCTCGCAGCAGCAGCGAGCGCAAAGTGACTACAGCACAGCTGAAGAGTTCTGCGTTCAAATGCACGCAATAGGCTAAAGCTTGCTGCAAAGCCCCAGCAAACATAATAACCATGAATGTGTCTGCGGGAAATAGTAAGGAGATATTTGAATTATTGAATAATAAACTAATGTTTTCTGAGTCCGTGTTGCAAGGATGAAATTGCTGATCCTCACTCGCATCTCCTCATTAGACGCGCATTTAGAGAGAAATGCATCTTTATTGATTATGATTAAGATTATAAGAGTTTGTTTTCTTTTCTTTTTTTTCATTAAGTGATAATTTAAAGCTTCCTATAGATATATTTATCATATCTGTGAGGCATGTATTCGCTCAGCTTCGGTTCATTTTTGTGAAGCGCTCCTTTTCAAGACAAGAAGGCACATCATGTTTGTTTTTGTTTTATAAAAGCACGACTTTTTGTTGATATTGTGAGTGCACACAAATAAAAGTAGACCCTTTACAGTTCCGAATGATGTATTACTCTTACCTTTATCAGAAAAAATAAATAAATGATGTCATAGGCTATTTTAAGTTGTTTCCACTAAAAAAAAAAGCAAGCGTTTGCTCTGGTGCCTCCATGTCCTGCAGAGCACGTTTTAGCTTCCACTCTCAGCACAAACTTGGATATAGGCTAGCGCACAATATTATTATAGCGCAGGTTTAACATTTAAACATTGTTATTTGCTTGAACTGTTTTAGTTTATCAATAGATTTTATTTTAGGCATGTCGTGATGATTTGAGAAGGCTAAATTGATCAAACATAGGCTATGATCAGCTCACTGTCTGCCGCTGGCCACTTGGTCGTTACTTTAAAAAACAAAAACTTAGGACTTATTACTATTTAACGAACAAAAATGCTCGAAACTTTTCTCTAAATTAAGTTCATAAAAAAGCTAAACGAAATATAATAATTTTGCCATTACATTTGTGACAAGGTGGGTGACGTAGTTCAGTTTCATTGGCTCATTGGTGCATGATTGTCACCCACCATAGCCTATTGGAAGTGGCACTGATGGTATTATACTGAGTGCGCTGGTGTAGACGTGTGTTTTATGTCTGGTTGGGTCATAGACTGTCCACTGCATGTCAGCCGTGAAATCAGTGAAAAGTCTCCCTGCATGTTAATTTATTATGAGCTGTGAGCGACTATACACTTCGTGTGGCACGAGGAATTGCTTTGGTGCGCTGAGCTGTCTCTCTCTCGTCGCGTTTCTTGAAGGCGGAAGTTTATACCTGTCGTTAAAGGAGGATGCGCTGCTGTTTTTTTGTACTGTGGTCGTTTTCTTTTTGTTTTTGTATTTGAATGTTAATTGGTGTCCAGCCGAGCTTTAGCTGGGCTTCTGTTTGCTGCTTAATTGCCAAATACCGTAAGGGTTCCGAGTTGCTCTATTACTATTAAAGGGCTGGTTTACATCTGGGGCATCATTAATGTCATCGTTTGTGCCCTGACAAGTGTCTCCACGTTATTGTTGGGGAATTCTGACTCTGGGACCCGCTCCAGTGAGCCTTCGGACTGTTGCATGTATTTCATTTTGTGTGGTGTTGATGTCATTGTTTATTAGTATTTTGTGTTGTTTAGTTTCAATAGTTTAGGTTTGATATTGTAATAGTGTTTCTTTATAAATGTTTCTGTTTACTTTGATGGAAATATTTCCGCTGTATTGAATTTAATTGGCTTTGGTGTATTCTAGGCACTGCCGGCCCGAGGTTGGGAGGCTAACGAGCTAGCTTGGAGTACGGGTGGTGGTGCAGTTGTGTGGAGTGCAGTGCTGTTTGGATTCACCTCTCACTGTGTGTGCGTGCGTGTGTGTGTGTTACACGAACTCACAGATAGGGTTTTTACTCCATCTAGCCTGCCCCTGCCACTGGAAAGCCTGGGTCTTTTATTATTTTTTTTATTATTTTTTTGTTGTGAGTATTTTCAAATTGATATCTTTATTTTGTCCAGTACACAGAGCTTCGGATTGTGACCTGACTTTTGACATTGATTATCATTGAATGTTTTAACTACTTATGGTGATTTGAATAAAGTCTTTTTGTACATTGTTCACACGTCTCTCTCGGATTACTTTAGCCTGTGAACCTGTGTCCCTTATTTTGGTTATTTCCCCGTTTGTACGGGGTGGCGTAGTCGGAGTGTATTTGGGTGTGTTCAAACGTACTTACAACGTTGATCCCCCCTCTTTTAGTGCTGCCACACATACAAAACTATTTTAATAGCCGAAACAGTAGTATAAGCTGTTTTGGGAGAAGGGGGAAAAAAGACGGGCTCCGGTCGGACTCGGGCCGGTAATTCTGATAAGCTGTCGGACATGGGCCGGGCTAGGGTCTGAGCGTCTCGGGCCAGGGCCTAAATTTGAAGCCCATGCAGGGCTCTACTGAACAGAAGGATGGAGCACACACCTTGCTAACAGGTAAGAAGCAAGCACGCACGCACACACAGAGAGGACTTGGAGACGCAAGGGAGACAAGACATGGAGCAGAATTGAAATGATGCGAGATGTGTGCATAAATAGCAGTTCTGGTTATGAGTGAGATGAAATGGAGGTGTGTATGATTAATATTCTGGTGAGATCGGGCATTGTGATTGGCTGGGTGGAGAGCCTGGTTGGTCTGTGACAAATAACACCAAAGTTCGTACAGTTCACTCAAAAATGAAAATTTGCTCATCCTCAGTTAATCACTTCTTTGCATTAAATCACTTGTTCACAATGGATCCATTCAATAATTCATGAGCAATCCACATGACTCCAGTCTTTAAATTCATGTCTTGTGAAGTGAAAATGATCTGTTTTTGTAAGAAACAATTCAATCCTTAAGATGTTTTTACCTTCAGTCCATTGCTTCCAGCTAAAATACAAGTTCAAATACTGTTTAATAATGAAAACAGTTAAAAAACAGTTCTAAACTAATATATTGGTGCATTTTCAGAGGACAACAGAGAATGGACTTTTTCACTGGAGGAAACATTATTATCGATTATGGCCATGTATTTTGGCAAGAAACAATGGTGTGAGGGTAAAAACATCTTAATGATAGATTTGTTTGAAATGAAGTTGCTTTTCACTTCACAAGACATTAATTGATCCACTGGAAACATGTGGATTACTTGTGGATTATGGTGGATTATGGTGATTATGGCTGATGGTGTGGATTATTGCAATGTTTTTATCAGCTGTTTGGACTCCCATTCAGACGGCACCTATTCACTGCAGAGGATCCATTGGTTAGCAAGTCATGTAATACTAAATTTCTCCAAATCTGTTCTGATGAAGAAACAAAATCACCTATATCCTGATTGGCCTGAGGGTGATTAAGTTTTCCGCTAATATTTATTTTTGGGTGAGCTATGCCTTTAAATGCATTTCCATATAAATTGAGGGAGGCCAAACACTAGGCAGCCAGGTTTGTGTGAAGGGCTTGAAGGCAGCATAATTAAAAATAAAAACACATAACAAATAGTTTAATTACTTAATTTATTATCAGAATAATGGTTTAAATGGTTGCTTCATGAGATTCTATTAAGTCTGATTATTGGCAATAATTGCATTGTTGGTGTCACCGTAAAATGTAAAGAAAATTCAAGGTTTTTATGCCCTTTTGAGCTTTCGAAATGTTCACTCTTGCCAGAAAATGCATGAGGCAAAAACTCTATATCAAAATATAACAGCAACAATATATCCATAGACATTATTAACAAAAGATGATGCACAAGACAGTTTTACAATTGACCAGTTGTCACAATATAATTTGTCAATATTATATTTACAAAATGGTCTCAGGTTTGATAACAGGGCTGCTGGAATCACAGAGAAGTTGGGAACAATCCATGAGAACATAATTAATTTCACACAGGTGTTTTTAGTTAATTTGGAATGATAGTCTAAAGGTTTACATATGGCTACATATCTATCATAAGACATCACTGTTAATATTGTAAACTCACACAGTAAAGAGCTGTAAATAACAAAGGATTGCAGAGCACACATTTGAGAAGAGATCACATATGAATCCAATATTAAATCAGAAAGAAATTTAGGATAAAAACCTGAGGCTCCATAAACTCCATTTACAGACAAATGACACAAGAATATGTACATTGGTTCATGAAGAGCTTTCTGCATGATAATGACCATAACAAGACGAATATTAATTGATAATATAAGCAGATAAATGAAAAGAAAACAAGTGAAATATATATGCCAATATGATTTAGATTCTTTGGGCACCATAAGAGTCAGTCTCAAAGGATAAGACATGTTATCCATCAAGGTGAGGATATTCCTCCAAATTGCACAAAACAATAATATTCTGCAACAACAAAAATAAATGCACATGAGACAATATTAATAAGTTTATGCTAAAATTGCTATATATATCCATTTATCATCTGTTAATTAGACTTCAATGTCCATTGTTTGCTGTGGAAAATCATACAAAGTTGGAGTTTGGGGGAAAAAAGCAAACAATCAGATCAACAAATCGGAAGCTGTGTGTCTGCATGTGGAAAGCTGAAAGTTTTTGTTTATATAGCATCTTTTTTTTCAGTTGGGAAATCATGTGAAGATATTATGAATCATCTTGGGATTCATTATAATTATGGTCTTTGCAAACTCTGCAATCATTATGCTTAACTTTTCCACATTGGAAAATCTCTTCTCATGAGCTCATCTCATTGACTTCCATAGTTTGTTTGTTTATTCATTTATTTTCACACCATGGAAGTCAGTGGGGACCAGCAACTCTTTGGTTACCAACATTCTTTATATCTTCTTATGTTCCACAGAAGAAAGAAACTAATACAGGTTTGGAACAACATGAAAGTGAGTAAATGGTGGCAGAGTCAGTAACAATATATAGGATAGATAGATTTACAGAAACATGTGCTATTGCATAGACCTGAACAACCACCAATCACTTAATTAACCCTCGCATTGAGTTTCTCAATGAGGCTAAAATTTATATTAAATGCACCAGCTCAGCAAAATTCTGGAAGTTACTTGCTTGCATTGCCTGTGTTAAGGGGTTCCCTTGTGTCATTATCATTGCAGAAAGGGGGCTCCCCGAAGTTGCTGATTGGCTGGAAGTTCAATAGTCTTTGAAGTGTTGTCTTGGGCGTTGGCTGAAGATGCGGAGTTGGTCTGGTTGAAGTTTGAAGCGAGTGCAGTCGGAGCTGAACTTTGCAGCAAACTTACATTAGAACACAAAACTCCACGGAAAGAAAAGAAACAAGTAAAAAGAATAAAAGGATGTAACGAGACTAGGTAGTTTTTCTTCTCATTGTGGTAGCAAGTAGCCGCTGGCATGTAGGCCAGAGCATGTTGGAATGGTGCTCAAAGAGCAGCGTCAAAGCGCGGTGACAAAAGCAAACAAAGAAGAGCAAAAACAAAAAAGAAAGAAGAATGATTTGATGGTGTGCTGAGTTTTTAAACTTGGCTTTCGGACACCTCCTGATGCTTGTCTTGACCAATTAGAAATTATTTTAGCTAGGGGTGTTGCTCTGTTTCTTCCCCATCATAAATCCTGTTTTCCCGCTCTTATAAAGTATAATTTTGGACATGATTTCTATAACAAGACTATGATACATTTGACAAAGAATTGATTGGAAGAAACATTTAAAGCATGATTTTTCAAACTCATACATACCAAACACGCATATGAATCCTTCAGCTATTCAATAATGATTAAAAAGACATACATAATATTTGATTAAAACAAAGGAATTTCACTCTGGTTCTTTGTCTTCTATGTGTGGGAGAAAAGTCAATCTAAGGAAGCTCATGATTTCAATCGTGGAACACGTGATGGTCATCTCTTTAACCATCAGTCTTGATTACGTGCCCCCAAATTTGACGATCTCTGGTTGGAATTATCAATAAGATTAGATTAGATTAGATTCAACTTTATTGTCATTGCACATGTAAGGTACAAGGCAACGAAATGCAGTTAGCATCTAACCAGAAGTGCAATAAGCAGAAGTACAGGATATACAGTGCCTACAATATGTTACATATGTACAGAAATATACAGATAAGGCAGTACTATGGACATAATTTACAAATTTTTAAATACTATCAGTATGATATACAGATGGGTGATATGAACATACTATACAGATGGATTATGCAGTAAATGTATGTACACTATGAGCAAAAACTATGAACATAATTACAAATGATATGAATAAGCTATACATTAAGATATATAAACACTAGTGCAATGAACACTGAAAGTGTATAGAAAATAAAAAATTCCAGTACATAGTACTCAGTGTGTAGATGGATTTTGTTTTTGTTTTTTAACCGATTTAGTGATGGGGAGGGGTGAAGAGTTTGTAGTGGTGTGTGAGGGGGTATCATTGGGCAGAGTTCAGTAGGGAGACAGCTGTAGGGAAAAAAGCTGTTCCTGAGTCTGCTGGTCTTTGTTCGGAGGCTCCTGAAGCGCCTCCCAGAGGACAGTAAGTTAAACAGTCTATGGTCAGGGTGAGAGGGGTCCTTAAGAATGTCGTGAGCTCGGCGTAAACAGCGTTTTCTCTGGACGTCCTCAATGGCAGGAAGTGGTGTCCCTGTGATGCGTTGGGCGGTTTTCACCACCCTCTGCAGTGCCTTGCGGTCAGAAACTGAGCAGTTCCCATACCAGACTGTGATACAGTTGGTCAGGATGCTTTCGATCACACACCGGTAGAAGTTCACCAGGATGGCTGGAGACAAGTGGTTCTTTCTTCAGTGTCCTAAGGAAGAAGAGGCGTTAGTGAGCCTTCTTGACTAGGCTGGATGTATTGGTGGTCCAGGTCAGGTCCTCCGAGATGTGGGTTCCCAGGAACTTGAAGCTGGAGACACGTTCAACAACCATCCCGTTAATGTGGATGGGGTCATGCGTGCCACTTTTCTTCCTGAAGTCCACAATAAGTTATTTTGTCTTGCTGGTGTTGAGGAGCAGGCTATTGTCAGCGCACCATACAGCCAGGTGCTGTACCTCCTCCCTGTAGGCAGTCTCATCGTTGTCTCTTATGTGGCCAATCACTGTGGTGTCATCAGCAAACATGATGATGGAGTTGGATCCATGCACAGGCCTGCAGTCATGGGTGTAGAGGGAGTAGGGAAATGGACTCAGCACACAGCCCTGTGGTACGCCGGTGTTGAGTGTGATGGTGGTGGAGCAGGTGTGGCCTGACCTAACATGCTGAGGTCTGTTTGTCAGAAAGTGCATAATCCAGCTGCAGAGGGAGGTGTTAACACCCAAGTCTCCAAGTTTAGTGGTCAGCTTGGAGGGAATGACAGTGTTGAATGCTGAGCTGAAATCAACAAACAACATCCGTACATACGTGTTGTTGTTGTTATCCAAGGTGTGAGTACCGAGTGCAGTACTGTGCATACTGCATCCTCAGTGCTCCTATTACTTTGATAGGCAAATTGGTGTGGGTCCAGTGTGGGTGGGAGGCAGTTCTTGAGGTGTGCCAGGACCAGTCGCTCAAAGCACTTCATAACAATGGGTGTGCGTGCTACAGGGCGGTAGTCATTCAGGCATGTCTGGGAGGAGTGTTTCGGCACTGGCACAATGGATGTGGACTTAAAGCATGTTGGCACAGTTGCTTGGGTGAGGGACAGGTTGAAAATGTCTGTGAAGACCCCTGCGAGCTGCTCTGCACATATCCTGAGCACACGTCCAGGAATGCCGTCGGGGCCAGCAGCCTTGCATGCATTGATCCGGCTCAATGCTGTGCAGACATCTGTGGAAGTGAGTTTGAGGGTCTGATGGTCTCCTGAGAGTGTGATCTTGGTGGCTGTCTCCTTGTTGTTATTGTCAAAGCGAGCATAAAAGTAATTTAGCTCATTAAGGAAGGAGACGTCTGTGACCGTCGGAGTGGAGTTGCATGGCTTGTAGTCACTGAAGAAAAAAAACTGCAAACAACAAGACAACACCTCCATGACAGTTACTGCACTGGTACAGGGCATCAGGTTATTTGGGTACAGGCGGTTATATTCAATTAGTCAATCTAGTTTAGTAAACTGAATAGTTTTTAGTTCAATTTTGGAAATTGTTGTTCTAATTTGGTTTAGTACGTTGATTCTTCGAACAAATTTTGTGATTAGTTTGGTTTGTTTCTTCTAAGTTGTCTTAACTTAAAAATATTCACCTTTAGTTTCTGGTGATATCATTTGTGGTAAAATGAATTGACCTATCGTGCATGGAGCTTTCTGGCTTCCATTCAGTTTGGAGTGGCTTGCGGATATTAGGTGTGGTGAGTCAATCCTAATATCAGACCTGTGATCCTTTCAGGGTGTCTAGGTGTTTCACCTACTAAAGAAAGAGGGGAAGGAAAAGGAAAGGTAAAAGAAGAACAAAACAAAACAAAGCTGCTGTGGGTTTTCCTAGCATGGTTTGCAACTACTGTTGAGTTAGGATGTCATTTGCAGCTAGGGAGTCCTGTACATTAACTTAGTGTCAGGTGTTCTACCTATTGTGAGGATAGCTGCATGTTTCTTCATGGTGGTGTATGTAACTTTATGTTATGCTAAAATTTGGATATTCTACTTGTGGGAAGAATATGTTTGTTGAATGTGTTATCAGTAGATGTGGTTACCTCTGGGTGTAGGTAATGTTGTATGTGTTAATGGCGTAGTGTAAGTGCGGTCAGATCTGTTTCAGTCTGTGTTGTCTCCCCCCTTTTTGGGTATGTCAGTGAAGACTGGCTCTCTGCATCCTTGGCTTCGATGAGGGCGTTTCCATGATCTAATGGGGGGTCAGTCCAGCAAGGCAGGAAGTTCTTTATCAGACAGTTGGAGGTAGTTTGGCATGGCTGTGTGAAGCTGGGTTGCAAACTTTGTCTCCTTTGTTGCATTCCTCTTGTGATGCCTTCTGGATGTGGCAGACGTTCTGACCTTCTGTGCTTTGGTGGTTTCTGTTGCACAGGCATGAATGTGGTTCTTGGAGTTGGAGTTCATTTAGCAGTTTGTTAGTGAGTGATGGCTGACTAAGGTGATGTTCTCTGGTACCTCAGTTTTCATCAACGGTTGGCCATGAGAGACTTGCTCATTCTGTGTGGTTGTTGAACAGGTGCTTGTCATCTCTGATATGGTGGTGTACCATGTGATCACTGGCCTCCCGTTCTGTCGCTTGTCACAGCGAGTATGACTCAATTTTGTAGTCATCCATGTTCAGCTTATCTTGAAGGAACTCGTTCAGTTGTCTCATGACTTGTTCCATGTCTTCTGATGGTAAGTGGTCTTGTTCTTGTGCATACTCAGCTCTGTGTATGTCTGAGTGGTGCTGAGGTGGGTTTCGTTGTCGCTCACCCACACGAGTCGCTCTTGGATGAGTCAGGCGATTATCTTTGGATGTCTGGTTAGGTTTCCAGTTGTTCTTATCTTTTGGGTTTCTTGAGAAGCGTGGGTGGTCCCATGGATTTTTCCAGCGGTTGGGCTGATAGCTGTCGTGGACATGGGGGTCACGTTCTCTGTGCTCTTGATAGAGGACTCTGGTGGTGTGATGCAACTGGGTGTCGTCCAGTGCAGGGCTTGAGTCTTTGTTGACATCAGTTCCAGAGTGTGGATGTTTTGTTACCTTTCTTTGAGGCCATCTTCTGCTTGTTGTAGGCCTTCTGTGTTAGGTCTCGCAACTGCTGGATGGTCATGGAGCGTGGACAGGCCATGACGCCTAGATGGTGGCTGACTCCAGGGTGCAGATTTCTTAGGAAGAGGCTTTTGAAGTGCACATCCTCTTCAAGGTCAGGTTCGTTGTTTGCACCAAAGTAGGCTTGTCGGAGTCGGTTATAGTAAGCTTGCAGAGCCTCTTGTCGACCTTGTTTGGTTTCTAAGGCAGTTAACAGTCCATGTTCAGATTCAGAGTCTGTAAACTCTTTAATCAGGACCTCATGAAGTAGCTGGTAGTCTGTCTTTGTTCGACTGGGCTGTCGATCTAGGAAATTTCGTACCTCGGAACTGGACGTGGCTCTAAGGAGGAAAACCTGTCTCTGTCAATCACATGAGGTCTCATTTCGAGATAGAAGTCAATATCTTGAAGATGGGCCTGGATGGTGTGGCCCTCTGTGGAGTTCGGGTTGAATTTGCTGATGTTTTTAGACAGCTTGTCGAGGTCTTTGATGGTCATCCCATGTGCAGCTCCAAGGTCTGCTTGGATGGAAGGTTTTCTTCCGTTGACAGGAAAGAGCTCTGTGGCGAAGGCAGGTGGGGTTTGGGTTGTGGCCCTTTGCTTCTTTCGTTGCGTACCAGTTCTTGGATGTGGGACTGAATGATGTTTCTCTCGCCTTGCCTCTTGTTTCTGCTCATAAGCATGTTCAAGTTCTTTTCTGACCATGTAGAGCTCATCGTTGGTATCGTCTATTTGTTGAGTCAGATTGTCCATTTCAGTTCTGTACCTTTCAAGGTGGTCTTCCAAGGCACTGATTTCAGCATTCTTGTCGCTGATGTCATTCTTGGCTTTTCCTAGCAGCTCTTCAGCATACTGGAGTCTGTTTACCAGGTCTTTCTGGGCAGCCTTTGCATTTTGTTGGTCGAGCTGAGCTGCTGTCAGGGCTGCTTGGAGCTCCTTAACTTGTTCCGTTGTTTCCTGCTCCCTCTCGTTGGGTGCTTTAAGTTGATCTTGAACTTTCACTTCCAGCTTGTCTATGCGGCGCTGAGCACATGTCAGCTCCTTTTGAAGTAAGGTGACGTGCTTGTCGCTCAGTTTCAGATGTGTCGTGAAGGCATAGCTTAGAGAGCTGGTGATTTTGACTAGCTCCTCGTGGTTGTTGTTCTGGCTTGATTCTTGTGTCAGGAATCTTCTCAGGATCAGGATTATTATTAAAAATAATAACAGTTCAAGGGTCTTGGGGGTGAGGCTGTCTGTCGTGCCTCTCAGCCAAGTGTTCCCATCTTCCCCTTGGGCAAAGGGGTCTGCAGTCTGCGGCATGTTGGCACGCTGGCGAGAAGAGAGACTGACACAGATCTGTGTGGAGTAAAAACCTATGTGTGGTGCGACAACTAATTGTTGTGTCGGTGATTTTGAACTACTAGTTAAATGTGGTGATGCCCGTGTTGGTCTCAGGGTGTCAAGGTGGTAGACTAAAGATGTGAAGACTTCGTCACTCTAATGAGGAAGAGGGAAAAGAGAGATAAGGGTGAAAAACAAATTAAATTCAAATAAACTATTCTTTTTTTTCAAATGAGGAAAATAATTTTAGTCATTTTTTCTTTCAATTAAATGTTATCATCAAGGAGGCAAACAATATTATTAAATCTCTGTTTTAGACAAACGAGTATAAAAATTATTCTGATATCTATTTTCTTAGTCTGACAGGATTGACAACGTACACCTTACAGTTGGACCACTCACCAGCGAGGCTGCGAAGGCAACAGTTGCTCAAAACGTCTCTATTAAATTGAGATGTAAATAGAGCGTTTGGATGAGATGTTAAAATTTGGATTGCGTTTTCAAATGCGGAGAAGCTAGGAAGAACGAAAGAGGGTTTGATTACAATCAAATTCGTAAAGATGATTACTCTTTTCCTTTTTTTTTTACAAGATTGTGTATCTCATTCACTTTGAATTGATTGATGGTCCTTACAGGTCCCCACAAATGTGAAAAGTGAAGAGGAAAGAAAGCAGGATAGAACAGGAGAGAAGAGAAAGAGACAGTACCCTGCTAAAAAAACAATAGAAGCCTAATAGAAACCATCACAGAAATTCCAATGGTTTGCATTAAAATACCATTATAAACCATTAGCTTTTTCCTGTATAACCATTTCAAAATTCCTTTTTGTAGTGTGTTTTGGGCATTTTTCCAATAGGATTTAACATCCCACTAATAGAATCCATCACATACAGACACCATTATAGTTTCCATTAAAACCAATACAATTCCCATTATAACCATTAAATCCATTACATTTTCTATAGTTTTTTTCAGCAGGGTAAATTGAGTGGATCGGGTCCACTAGCAAGCGGTTATGCCCGACTACGAGTAGAGCGTTGTTGTCAGTTGCTCCACAACTAATCAACAAAAATACATTTTTGGTGAAAGAGATTTGTCTCTTTAATTTATTTGAACTCGTAGTGAGGGATTACAAGGTTTCCTATTAATGCTCAGGTGAGACAAAGTAAAATTAAAAGTAATACCTGGCAAAATTAACAAAACAAATGAAATTAAATAAAATAAAAGAGGAAATCAGTAAACAAAAATAGTGGCTAAGTGTATAACCAAAACAGGAAGAATGAGGGGGTAAACGCAATAAAGTAATGAGTGAGTATGTCTGAATAGAATCTATTATTATGGGTAATAAATCAATTAGGTAGAATAAGTTTACTTAAACTTTCGAAGTTCAAGACTTATTTGTACCTAAAATGATTAGGCCCAGAAGAGAATATTAGAAGTAATGATCGTATGAAATGATTTGAGGGGGAAATTTGAATGATTCCAAATACATTTAATGTTTTAATTAAATTTAGAATTTGGCACAATTAATAACTGTGAACTAGTATTTCCCTTTCAAGTAAAATGCAAATAGGTGGTAAGAAGTGAGAAATTAGAGAAATAAGAAAGACCAACAAGTTTATTAGTTATTTAAAGGGTTAAACCACTTTAACTTTTCAAACAAACACTGTATTAAACCACTGGATGTTAATGCTAACTGCTAACCTTTGAGGCTAATGGCTTTAGCATATACTTCAATGTAAACACAACCGTTTCATTAGCTTAGCAACAGCAGGAGTTACAATAGCATAGATGTGCTGCACGTGCGCAGTTCAAAGTTGCTTCCGGAAGTAGGTTAAGACTTCCCTAACTGTGGCAACCAAAACAAACCAGTGGACTAGCACATGAATTGTTGCATTGCCAGTAAACTTAAGCATGTTACATGAAATGTCGGTGCATTTCAGCACTGTACAAATAAACAACACTGCTTTTAGTTGGTTCTGCGATGTGGCGCTTAAACTTTAAGTTCGTTCAGGGTTTGATTAAACTTTATTCAAATAATAGCTTCGTGCTGCAGTTGGGGAAAACAGTGATCGGTATATCAAAAGCCGTGCCAGTTTCTCTGGACACGTAAACACAACAGGTTTCCTTCACTGTTGGTTCAAAGTTCAACTTTACTTGATAAAGCTTTTAAAAACTCCCATTAAAATCTCTCGGACACACGCAGTATTGATCAAACTATGAATTATAAGGCTTTGATAAATAGATTGCGAAATACGCTCAAAACTATTCTTTATCCACCAATTTATTTCCCGTTTAATTGATGCAGTTTAGCTTCGTTCGGCTAACAGTTAACTGAGATTCAGGGTGTATACCTATTGAATGAAACACACTGGAACATGCAATGATATCACTTCAGCTATAAACAATGCATTACAGAAAAAGAGGAAAATTTCGACCTTATTGTACGATCTCAGATAACTTTAAGTTCACTTACTGCAGTTGAACAATGGAGATGCAGGCTGTGTCCAAATTCAGGGTCTGCATCCTCCTTAGGATCCTTCCTACCCGGTTGAAGGAGGAGGGATCCTCCGACGTCCGCAAAACCCGGAAGTCGGTGTTTGTGAATTTGGACAGCCTACCCTTCTTTCAGTTCCCTCCCTTACCCGTTGCTCATATCCTGTCGCCTAGCAACCGTGACAGCGCCAAGCAAGAAGCGGGAAAATGGACAAACAAAGAGTTATTCTCCTCATTTTAATTATTTTGGAAGAAATAAAGCAATTAAATAAATTAAATACTTTCTTTGCTCGTTGTCGGAGAGTTTTTTATATCAGACTACAAGACAGTCACATCCAGGTAAGCCATTATAGCCTATTTTTATTTGTTTTTAAGTATTCTACTAATTTCTCCTACAAATTCATTGAGCCGAAGCATAAACTTTAGCTTGTTTTGTCAGAGAAACTCCTCTCCCACTCCGCTACCGCTCGCTTCGTCCGCCATTACGCTCTGCCGAAAAGAATTATGGGATAGGTAGGACGGGAAAGGATCCACCACACCCATCCTTCCAATTCGGGGAAAAGGAGGACGTATTTGTGGGCCGCATTTGAAGGATCCTACGAATTTGGACAGCCTTCGTCGCGGCGCTGTGACGTAACATCCTTCAAATGAGTACTCCGAAGGATGCAGACCCTGAATTTGGACACAGCCGCAGACTGGAGTTACAGCCTTCTCTGCGTTCATCATTCAAGCGGGCGCACGCAGAGAAGGCTGTAACTCCAGTCTGCGGCTGTGTCCAAATTCAGGGTCTGCATCCTTCGGAGTTACAGCCTTCTCTGCGTTCATCATTCAAGCGGGCGCACGCAGCTGACGTCACTCACACGCAAGCGCGCACACACACACGCTTGTCTGGGCTCAGCGTCTCATCTCTCATCCCCAGCATCTCCACCAATAATATGTAACGGGTAACATGTAATTCAAAGTAAACTGTTTAATTTAGCTCAAAGGGAATAATTTATGATTTTATAGGGAATTTGAACAGAATCGCTGTTTCACAGCTGATTACCGAGTCAGCAGCGATTAATTGAACAAGCCGTATAACAGCAACTCTGCACTGGATATTAAAATCCAAAATATAGTGAAAACACTGTTTAATAGCACAGTAACAAGATCAGCAGATTAAGACATTAACTTGTGACCACAAAACACAAGATACTTCTCTTCTCAATATAAATAAGATTTTATTTATATAAACCTAAGACATAAAACAATCTAACACATGAACACAAGCATTCACACATTAACACGTTGCAGAAAAAGAGAAAGCGAGGAAAGGATGAGTTTAAGAGAATGAAAATGTGATATCCCAAGTTTACAGCAATATGTGCTATTGCATAGACCTGAACAACCATCAATCACTTAATTAACCCTCGCATTTGAGTTTCTCAATGAGGCTAAAATTTATATTAAATGCACCAGCTCAGCAAAATTCTGGAAGTTACTAGCTTGCATTGCCTGTGTTAAGGGGTTCCTTTTCAGTCAGTCACTCCGAGTCACGTCGGATGACCGACGAAATTGGGATCTCGCCAGAGAGACCAATCCACTTCGAGTGTAACTAAACGAGCCAATGGACATTGGCATGCGATCATTGCATCCAGCTGCCGCTGATCACAGCGTGAGCATGAGAGGCAGCAGGTGCACTGCATTAATTCATGCTTTTTCGCTTCGGAGCCGAGCGGCAGTGGTCAAGCTGCTGCTCTCCAAAAGCTTTCTAGAGAGTGTTTCTGAACGAGTGCGGGCGTTACGGCACAGCAGCGGTGGTCACGTCAGACGGGAGGAAAAAAGATCGTCTTCCGGCTGACAGCCACACTAAGAGTGTGCGGTGACCAGCTCCCCTGCGTGGTTCAGCACTAAGAGCATTTCTCTGAAAGAGTAACACGGGTCTTTTTAAAGATGTCTTATCACCAGTGCGTTTCTGGGTGTGGTCGTTTCCTGGCGCCTTTGGACAGTCACGATTGCTGCCTCACTGGGCATTCAGCACGCTGAGGAAGCTTTCGTGGATGGTTCGTGTTCTTCTTGTGGGGACATGACCATCTTGGAGTTGCGTAATAGACTCCGTTATGTCAAACATGGCGGAGTCCCTCTGCCGCGATCCAGCGTTCGTCCTGCCCCCCTGGGTGACGCTGCGTCGGGTGGAGTCAGAGGTGATTTGAGGATCACGGTGAGGGCTTCCCCAAGTGGAGCTCCTCACCCCTCAAGCACTGGTGGAGCTGCTGAAGGAGCGTGCTGGGCCCTCTGCTGGATGGGGTGCACCATACGTTTCCTTCGGTGCACCCTCTGACGACCAGATGTTGATCGCTGCATCGGAGGGCGAGCCCTCTCTCTCCGGGGATGACGACTCGGCTGCGTTGCCCCCTTCGGGTGTGGTAGCGTTGTCCAACCCGGAGATGATGGCTATGCTTTCCCGGGCCGCTGAGAATGTCGGCCTCGTGTGGAATCCTCCACCGCGTCCCGATCCTTCGAGGTTGGACGAGTGGTTTCTCGGGGGGAGGTCGCGCTGGTTCTCAGCGCCCCCCCCCCCCTCCGGTGCCATTCTTACCGGAAGTGCATGAGGAGCTTACAAGATCGTGGAAGGCACCTTTTACTGCCCGAAACAAATCTTGTGGCTCCTCCTCCCTCACCACCCTCGATGGTGGGGCCGCTTTGGGGTACGCGGGCATCCCCTCGGTGGAGCGGTCTGTGGTCATGCAACTATGTCCAACAGCCACTACCACCCTGCGGGGTGACCCGTGTCTAACTGGCAGTGCTTATAGAGCCTGTGGGGAGGCGGCTTCTGCCCTCCACGCCATCGCATTACTGCAGGTCCACCAGGCCAAAGCCCTGAAATACCTGCACGAGGGAGGTCACGACCTGGTGGTTCTACATGAGCTGCGTGCTGCGACGGACCTTGCGCTTCGAGCGACGAAGGTGACCACACAGTCTCTGGTTCGTGCGATGTCCACGCTAGTGGTCCAGGAGCACCATCTCTGGCTGTGTCTCGCAGACATGAAGGAGCAGGAGAAGGTACAGTTCCTGAATGCTCCCGTGTCACAGACCGGCCTCTTCGGCGACGCTGTCGAGAGCTTTGCCCAGCAGTTTTCGGCAGTACAGAAGCAGACTGAGGCGATCAAACACATCATGCACCGGAGGAAACCTGCTGCTTCCACCCCGGCTGCAGCCCCTCAGCCTGCTCGTCGCCATGGGCGCCCACCTGCGGCCGCCCCCACTCCCGCGCTGCCGCAGCAGTCTTCCACCAGGCAGCGTCGTGGAGCCGGTCGCAGGCAGGACGCTCAGCCCGTCCAGGCCCCCGCCAAACCTGGTGGCAAGCGCAAGTGCAAGAGGCCCTGAGAGGGGCGACCCAGAGATGGAGGAGATTGCTCGTCGGGAGATGGTGACCGCACCACTCCCTCACCCGGAGGAGGGCCAGGTGGAGAATCTTTTGTTTCGTTTTGTTTTTGTTCCACTGCTGGCCCAGCAGCCAGCAGTACCCAAAACATCAATAAAAGAGCGATTTCCTCAATCTCTGGGTCTCAAGAGAAGAAGAATAGTGAACCGTGCATCACGGGATCGCTTCCCTCCTCCTCTCTCGCCCAAGAGCACCCCTCCTGCACATTCGTGGAACCAGGTAAGGGTGGTAGCACTCGAGTCCCCGCTTCAAGTCGTCAAATGCCGGGCTGTCACAAGCCTCAAGCCGGGTTCCTGTGTTTCCTCCCGCACGAGGAGGAATCAGGTGAGTGTTACACTACACACCCAGACCCCGCCTCCTGCTGTCACAGGCCAGGCCGTCACAGGCCCCTGGGCGGATCCCTGTGTTCCACCTCACTGCCCCTCCACGGGTACGTCGGTGGCCCCGCTGGTCCCGCTGGCATGGTCTCTCGGAGCATGGCTAGCGCTCCCCAGTCCGTCTCGGTGGCTCCTGCGGACCATCAGACTCGGCTACGCGATTCAGTTCGCCCGGCGTCCCCCCAAGTTCAGGGGCATGCGGTTCACTTCATTCAAGGCCTTCGATGCCCCTGTCTTGCATGAAGAAATCGCAGTCCTGCTGGCGAAGGACGTGATAGAGCCGGTCCCTCCAGCCGATATGAGGTCTGGCTTTTATAGCCCTTACTTCATTGCATATCAGTACAAGGTCCTGCCCTTTGGGCTGTCCCCTTCGCCTCGCGTCTTCACCAAAGTCGCAGAGGCGGCCCTTGTTCCCCTGAGAGAACAGGGTGTGCGCATCCTCAATCTCGACGACTGGCTCATACTTGCACAGTCTCAAGAGCAGTTGTGCGCACACAGGGACCTGGTGCCCAGGCACCTCAGCCAGTTGGGCCTTCGGGTCAATTGGGAAAAGTGCAAACTCGTGCCAACGCAGAGGATATCTTTTCTCGGCATGGAATTGGATTCGGTCAACCAGACAGCACGCCTCACCCAGGAACGTGCTCAGTCGGTGCTGAACTGCCTCAAGACTTTATCAGGCAGGACGGTGGTCCCACTGAAACTCTTTCAGAGGCTCCTAGGGCATATGGCTGCAGCTGCGGCCATAGTTCCGCTCGGTCAGCTCCATATGAGACCGCTTCAGCACTGGCTGAATCCCGAGGTGGGCGTGGAAACGCGGTACTCACCGGGTTCAGATTACACCGGCCTGCCGCAAAACCTTCAGTCTGTGGTCAGATCCCTTGTTCCTTCGGGCAGGAGTGCCCCTGGAGCATGTATCCAGGCATGCTGTGGTAGTCACAGATGCCTCAGCCAGATCCCTTGTTCCTTCGGGCAGGAGTGCCCCTGGAGCATGTATCCAGGCATGCTGTGGTAGTCACAGATGCCTCAGCCACCGGCTGGGGAGCCACGTACAACGGGCATGCAGTGTCTGGTGTTTGGACGGGTCCCCAACTGTGTTCGCATATCAATTGCCTCGAGCTGCTGGCAGTACGCATTGCCTTGAGCCGCCTCAGAGGGCGCCTTCAGGGCAAGGACGTTCTGGTCTATGCGGACAACACTGCGACCGTTGCGTATATCAACCGGCAAGGCGGTTTACGCTCCCGTCGCATGTCGCAACTCGCTCGCCACCTCCTCCTCTGGAGTCAGAAGCATCTGAGGTCCCTTCGTGCCATCCACATCCCAGGAGTGTTCAGTCGGGCAGCCGACGAGCTGTCTCGACCAGCACTTCCAGGGGAGTGGAGACTCCATCCCCAGGTGGTCCAGCTAATTTGGAGTCGGTTCGGAGTTGCTCAGGTAGACCTGTTTGCATCTCCGGAAACCACCCACTGCCAGTGGTTATACTCCCTAACCGAGGCAACACTCGGCACGGATGCAATGGCACACAGCTGGCCCCAGGGCCTGCGCAAATATGCGTTCCCCCCAGTGAGCCTACTAGCACAGACACTGTGCAAGGTCAGGGAGGACGAGGAGCAGGTCTTGTTAGTGGCTCCATATTGGCCCAACAGGACCTGGTTCCCGGAACTCATGCTCCTTGTGACAGCCCCTCCCTGGCCGATTCCTCTGAGAAAGGATCTGCTTTCTCAGAGACGGGGCACCCTCTGGCACCTGCGTCCGGACCTGAAACTCCACGTATGGTCCCTGGATGGGACGCGGAGGTTCTAGGTGACCTACCCCAGGAGGTAGCACTCCCTATCGCTTCAGCACGTGCACCATCCACAAGACGGGCCTATGCTCTGAAGTGGAACCTGTTCGCGATTGGTGTTCCTCTCACCATGAGGACCCCCGGAGATGTTCGATCAGAGCCGTGCTTTCCTTTTTGCAACAAGGGTTGGAGCGTAGGCTGTCCCCCTCCACCCTTAAGTTTTATTTTGCTGGCATTTCCGCTCACCACGACCCTGTGGAGGGGAGGTCAGTGGGGAAGCACGATCTGGTTGTCAGGTTTCTTAGGGGGGCCAGGAGGTTAAACCCTCCTAGGCCTCCCTCCCCACCCTCTTGGGATTTGGCATTGGTGCTAAGAGCCCTACAAACTGCCCCCTTTGAGCCTTTACAGTCAGTCGAGTTGAAGTTTCTCTCTATGAAAACCCTACTCCTGACTGCGTTGGCCTTGATCAAGAGGGTGGGGGACCTGCAGGCAATTTTCGGTTGACGAATCGTGCAGAAGGGGAAGGCTGTCTCAATGCAGAGGATGGCCCACAGGATGGTGGATGCCATCACCTTGGCCTATGAAGCACAAGGTGTGCCCTGCCCGCTCAGTTTGCGTGCTCACTCGACTAGGGGTGTCGCATCGTCCTGGGCGCTGGCTCGTGGTGCCTCGCTAGCAGACATCTGTAGAGCTGCGGGTTGGGCGACTCCCAACACGTTCGCTAGGTTTTTTAGCCTACGTGTCGAACTGGTTTCCTCCTGTGTTCTCACCTCAAACAGGTAGTGGCACTGAGAGGCCCGGTTCAGAGTCGGCTTGCGGTGTCCTTACGCCTAATTCTCCAGAGAGTTCCTTAACCAGGTAAACCCTGTCGAGTCCTCCAGCACTCCGGCGTCCAGACGTGGCGGAGCGTCCGGCGCCAGGCCTTTCAGCCAATGAATTCTTGAAATCTGGTGTGAGTCTAGTGCCCATGTGAGAGACCCTGTCGGGATCCCATATGTTTATCCCACGGTATGCTTATTAGAGCCATGTTTCCCCTGGCAGACCACGTTCTCTAATGATGTAGCCCAAGCCATCTCAGAGACTTCCATGTGCTTTAGGGCCCTACGGGGTTACTTCACATGTCTAAATGTCACTTAACCCCCTCTGGGAGGGAGTGACTCCGCAGTGTGCCTCTTCCAAGCAGAAGGGCACGCTTCCCAGTGTTATCCAAGTCCTACTGGTGGGTTGCTCAAGGAACAACAGTAGTCGACCTTCTCTGTGTAGAGCCCAGTCCTATCGTCTGCCTTATAGTAAGGATCAGGAGGCCTACACAGGGCACTGGAAGGGGCAGCTTCTGTGACGCTTTGGTAGGGATCCCAATTTCGTCTCGGAGTGACCGACTGAAAGGTAACGACTCAGTTACGTATGTAACCCTCGTTCCCTGAATGAGGGAACGGAGATGTGACGTCCAGTCGCCACTGTCGTTGTACCACCGCTGAGCTGCTGGGTCACCGGCTCGGCTCCTCAGCGAAAGCATGAATTAATGCGGTGCACCTGCTGCCTCTTATGCTCACGCTGTGATCAGCGGCAGCTGGATGCAATGACGCAATGATGCAATGATGTCCATTGGCTCGTTTAGTTACACTCAAAGTGGATTGGTCTCTCTGGCGAGATCCCAATTTCGTCAGTCATCCGACGTGATGTCTCCGTTCCCTCCTGGCGGGCTGAAGAATCACACGACAAAGGGGGGCTGAAGAAAAATCCCCGGAGGGTGTTTTTATTGAAGGGTTGGTGCCAAAGAAGGGGTGGAAGGGCCGATGAGGTCCGTGTCCTTGTCCCGTGATGAGTGATCCGTCCTGTGCCCCGTGATGAGTGGTCCGTCCTGTGCCCCGTTCCTCCGTGATCCGTGCCGCTTCGGTGAGTGAGGTGTCGGGTTGGTCGGTTAGCCACTGCTGTCTAAGAGAGCAAGAGAGACACACGGTTAGAGTTTCCACCATTGGAGTCGTTGCTCACCGTCGTGGTTGCCTGGTCTGCTTATAAAGCTCTCCCGTGACGAGCTTCAGGTGTAGCCGACCAGCCCGCGGTGATTGTGTGCAGGTGCTCCTGCTCTGTTGCCAGGGCGACGCTGATAGGCGCTCGGGACGTTTGTCACAATACGTAACCGAGACGTTCCCTTATGTCGGCCTTGTTGCAGAAAGGGGGTTCCCCAAAGTTGCTGATTGGCTGGAAGTTCAATAGTCTTTGAAGTGACTTCTTGGGCATTGGCTGAAGATGCGGAGTTGGTCTGGTTGAAGTTTGAAGCGAGTGCAGTCGGAGCTGAACTTTGGAGCAAACTTACATTAGCCTGTTAACGTTTGCCAGAGCGACGGCGCACTGAAGCGTTTTTTTCTCCACTAGTTTAATGTTTATGAATGAATTTAACATGAAAGAATATCATTAATCTTGACAAACTATATATCATTCTGAAGGTCTAAGCCTCAAGCATCGACGACAGATCGCTGTTTTCCGATGGAAAGCTTATAAGGAATGTATTTGCTACATTTGTGTAAGCAGTACACATCAAAACATGCAGAATAAAAAAGCAGTACGTACCAGATTCATAGTAATAACGAGTCACAAACGAGTCCACTGCTGAAATCCCAGTTTAGTTAGACAGGTAAGGGTCTACAGAACAACATCCCAGTGAGCACTTTTAGTCCAGCAAAACAATATCGTTGTAATAAGGATGAATATTCCTTTGTTTACATTTCATTTCTTCGGGAGAGTTATTGTTTGCATCCCTTATGGAATAAATTATGCTCAAAAACAGCGTCTTGGTGGTAAAAAAAAACAACACGGTGCTGTAGCATACAGTTTTACAAACAGAATGAGACCATCCACGGAAAAAAAGTCTCAGAAAAGCGAAATATATATTATTTGAATTTGGCGCTCTCTCCTGAAAGCGTGACGCACGCTGTGACGCTGTCATCTGAGGGTGCCGTAACTTAGCGATCTGCTTTTTACATAAAAAACTGTTTTTTTTTTGTTCTACATTTTTTATATGTGTGTGTGGGGAATGTAGCTGTATCTGCATGATTATCATATGTATGGACGCACATCAGCGTGTTTATTACCGACTCTATGATGGCTATCATTGTGATTCATTGATCAGCTATTATTGATTATATGGCCCATCTGTATGATTATCATCTGTATGGAAGCACATCAGCGTGCGATTACTGACTGTATGACCATGTCATGAATATGTATAATGACTAAAATAGTTTGTATAATTCTGCAATACTGCAATTCTGGTGGTTATTTGTCCTCAAACAGAGGGGCTGGGGGGACTATAAATATTTTCAGAAAAAAATATTGCAGGAATCTCATTTTTCATGGTCTCGTCTTCAAATTTGAAATATAAACTCATGAGACATGAGGCTTTCAACCCATTACTTTTCTGACTTATTTCATGTATTTGTTTATGAAATAAAAAAAACATTCAGTGTGGAAAAACATTTTTCAAGGCACGTCAGTGTCTATAACTTTTTATCTATTTGAGCATTATCAACTCTGGATGATGGATAGTAAAGCCTAGAGTGTCTTCTTTCCAAAGATACCTAATTTGTTTGTGTAGCACACTTTGTCAGGAACTGTTACCATTTTAATTTAGGTAGGTTATTTTCACCTGTGAGGCCCAAAATGGGGGGCGAAGGTTAACAGGTTAGAACACAAAACTCCACAGAAAGAAAATAAACTAAAGTAAAAAGAATATTCTCATTCGGTGTAATCTTCTCATTGTGGTAGCAAGGAGCCGCTGGCATGTAGGCCAGAGCATGCTGGAATGGCGCTCAAAGAGCAGCGTCAAAACGCGGTGGCAAAAGCAAACAAAGTAGAGCAAAAAAAAAAAAAGAAGAGTGATTTTATGGTGTGCTGAGTTTTTAAACTCGACTTGCGGACACTTCCAGATGCTTTTCTTTACCAATTAGAAATGATCTTAACTAGGGGTGTTGCTCTGTTTCTTCCCCATCATAAATCCTGTATCAGTCACATGGTCCTAATTTTCCCGCTCTTGTAAAGTATAATTTTGGACATGATTTCTATAACAAGACTATGATACATTTGACAAATAATTGATTGGAAGAAACATTTAAAGCATGATTTTTCAAACTCATACATACCAAACACGCATATGAATCCTTCAGCTATTCAATAATGATTAAAAAGACAAACATAATATTTGATTAAAACATGATAGTCTAATGTGTGGGTTACATACATAATATGGGGTTCTGCATAGAAAATAATTAGTTGCTCATGAGTCCTTTTAAGATGATTTTAGGTGCATATGTAAAAGATAGTCTCTGTGAACAAAGGAATGTCAGTCTGGTTGTTCGTCTTCTATGTGTGAGGGAACAGTCAGTCTAAGGAAGCTTGTGATTTCAATCGTGGAACACGTGATGGCCATCTCTTTGACCATCAGTCTTGATTACTTGCCCCCAAATTTGACGATCTCCTTCCTGGTTGGAATTATCAATAAGTATTCTTTTGTTTTAATGTTGTAAGCTGTTTTGTGAAAGAGTTGGTTGGTTCGCTTGCTTCAGACTAGTGGCGCCAGAATCTAATTTATGACGTTGTCCTGTTTTCTTGGGGCCTCTCTGTGGAATTTCAGATCCTCATGTTTCTATGTTCATGTTTCTGATCGAATCTTAAATTTGTCTGATTCGGTCTCTGATATCCTACACTTTCTGTTTCTCCCTGATTACGTTCCTAGTATTTAAAGCCTGTGTTCTCCCCTGTTCCTTTGTCTGCTATCGATTTGATTTGAGTTTGGTTGTGCTTGTTTTCTCCTGTGGATTATTAAAGAACTCTCTTGGATGATACTCCTTTGTCGTGCGCCTTGTTTAGCACACCAACCCGTGACGTTTACATTACAATTATATTATATATTACAACATTATACAATATTACATTATACAACAATGCAGTTGCTGCGTTGGGTCCCGTACGTCCAGCAGGTCTCTACTCGGAAGGTTCCTGTTAAAATGTTATGATTGAGGCTCTAGACTCTGAGCATAACTTGTTTTTCTATAACAAGCTATAAAATATTTTCTATGAAAACGTACACTGGCAGTGGCAAATAACTTTGGTTTTATATTTAATTTGATTACATTAATGTTATAAGTTCAGATTTACAATAAATATTTGAACTGCCACTATGTAAAAGGAATACTGCTGTAAAAAAAGCACCTTATTTGTTTAAAGTGTTTGCAAACCAAATGTTATTGCACTTTTGTTCATATAGCAGTACGTTTAAATAAAAAAATTGCACACTACTTTTGAATTCATTATTGACTTTTGTGCATAACGATGTGATTAATTGCGATTAAAATTGTTAATCGTTGCCCACCACCTTATTTAAAAGAATTTAATTTGAGTATATACATTATTAACAGAAAGCTATGTTTCATGGAAGACGCAAACAAAACAAACTAAATCGGTGATGTGGTGGGCAAAATTATCAATACGTACAATAATGATATTGTATTGAGAGGTTACGTACAATTTATTTTAGAATAACAACTATGCTATTTAAATAAGTCAAAATAACTTATTTTTCAATTAATAAACTACTGATCATGTTCTATAATGTTGTTTAGTATGTTCAAAAATATTTCAAATGTACATGGATAGTTTAGGAATATTTAAAGGGTCAATATTTAATGTTAAATGGCTATATAAAATGATCTATATCCAGAACTTACATAAGTGTTCAGTTTAATAGATATATTGGGAATGGGGTCGTATCTGTGATACTGGTCTTAGAACTTGGTATTAGATAAAAAAAAAAAAAAAAAAAAAATTCATCTGCCTCTCCAGACCAGCTTTCTATGATCTTTTCACTCACATAAAGAGCACATTTTGGCATTAAATGCCTCATCAGTCTGAATTTAAGTCTACCTGTATATATTATTATGACATGTCATTCACTAAGTATAATTCTTTATTTCATGATATAGTATTTACACATGATTTTAAACTTCTTTTACGAATCTCTTTGAGTTTTAATACATAGACTAAAGGATTGAAAAGAGGTGGCAATATCAGCAGCAGCAAGGCAAAAACAACATAGACACTCTCTGTGTCACGAGTCTGCCTGTCCTTCCCTCTCTCCAATCCGGATGCACGCCCTCACCTGGTCTCCCTCAGTCATTAATCACGCGCACCTGCACCTCGTCATCACCCTCATCATGGACACTACATATGCACTCACCCCAGTCACAGAAACTGTCCGATCTCGTTTGTACAACGTGGACTCTACTCTCGCATCCCACGGATCGATGAGTATACCTTATATACATTTACCTCTTAGACTTACCTCCTGTTCTCCGCCTCGTTGTCTCCTCTGTCTCCAGACCTGCCTCATCTGAGAACGGTGTCCTCGGATTCCGGTCCTCATCCTCTGCCCCAAACCTCGAACCTGTAAAGCAGGAAGACGAAGTCAGAACGACTATCGGACACATCCAAACTGTCCACTTGGAAGCCACTCACCTCTTTCCACGATCTCCAGCACCCGCACCTATAAATAAAAGTCACAGTGTTTTTACTTACCCGTGTTGTCTGGCTGCGTTCATAACAGAAGATCGGACCTACACAGAAGATGGGCGAACTCGCACAGTTTTTTGATTTAGCCCACGCCATCCAGGATCCAGTGAGTTTTTTGTTGGCTTTTGCACCTCTTGCCCTCACCAGCTCACTCGAAGATGGGACCCTCAAGATGCTGCTCCGGCTCACGCACCACCAGCAGCGAGAGCTCCCAGACACCTCCGACCTCACTTGGAGAGAAGCCATCATCCGGTGTCTGGAGAGTCTCCGACCCCGAGCCAGAGCCTTATCCACGGCGAAGGATGTTCCACCCGCGGCGATGTGGAAACCGCCGCAACAGGCGATGAACGTTGCGCCGTTTACGGCGATGATGGTCCCGTCCAGCCCACCTGATTTCCCGCTGGTCCCGTCCAGCCCCGCACCTCCCGTGCGCCCTCTAATGTCCGCGCTGCAAGAGCGCCCTCTAATGTCCGCGCGGCAAGCGCGCCCTCTCATGTCCGCGCTGCAAGCGCGCCCTCTAATGTCCGCGCTGCAAGAGCGCCCTCTACGGTCCGCGCTACAAGAGCGCCCCTTTGAATCCGCGCTGCAAGAGCGCCCCCAAGTGTTCGTGCTGCAAGAGCGCCCTCCTGCATCTCCGCTGGTCCCGTCCAGCTCTCCTTCGTCTCCGCTGGTACCATCCAGCTTCGTGCCTCCCGTGCGCCCTCAAGTGTCCGCGCTGCAAGAGCGCCCTCAAGTGGCCGCGCTGCAAGAGCGCCCTCAAGTGTCCGCGCTGCAAGAGCGCCCTCAAGAGTCCGCTCCTCCAGAGCGCCCCCAAGCGCCCGCTCCTCCAGAGCGCCCCCAAGAGTCCGCTCCTCCAGAGCGCCCCCAAGGGTCCGCTCCTCCAGAGCGCCCTCCAGTGCCCGCTCCTCCAGAGCGCCCTCAAGTGCCCGCTCCTCCAGAGCGCCCCCAAGAGTCCGCTCCTCCAGAGCGCCCTCATGCGCCCGATCCGCCCAGGCCGCCCAAGGACCCCGATTCGCCCAGGCCGCCCAAGGACCCCGATCCGCCAAGGCCGCCCAAGGGCCCCGATCCGCCAAGGCCGCCCAAGGGCCCCGATCCGCCAAGGCCGCCCAAGGGCCCCGATCCGCCAAGGCCGCCCAAGGGCCCCGATCCGCCAAGGCCGCCCGAGGACCCCGATCCTTCATGGCCTCCCGAGGACCCCGATCCGACGTGGCCGTCCAAGCTCCCTGATCCGCCGCGGCCTTCCAAGTCTCCAGTCCCGCCATGGCTCCCTGAGTCTCCTGACCCGCCATGGCCTTCCAAGTCTCCAGTCCCGCCCTGGCTCCCTGAGTCTCCTGACCCGCCATGGCCTTCCAAGTCTCCAGTCCCGCCATGGCTCCCTGAGTCTCCTGATCCACCCTGGAGGCTTCCCGAGTCTCCTGGGTGTCCTGGCCCTGTTCCGGCCTCCAGGGCGCCCGCCCCCCCCCTCCCCGATGTCACTGTTACGGTGCGGGACCAATCCGGATGCACGCCCTCACCTGGTCTCCCTCAGTCATTAATCACGCGCACCTGCACCTCGTCATCACCCTCATCATGGACACTACATATGCACTCACCCCAGTCACAGAACCTGTCCGATCTCGTTTGTACAACGTGGACTCTACTCCCGCATCCCACGGATCGATGAGTATACCTTATATACATTTACCTCTTAGACTTACCTCCTGTTCTCCGCCTCGTTGTCTCCTCTGTCTCCAGACCTGCCTCATCTGAGAACGGTGTCCTCGGATTCTGGTCCTCATCCTCTGCCCCGAACCTCGAACCTGTAAAGCAGGAAGACGAAGTCAGAACGACTATCGGACACATCCAAACTGTCCACTTGGAAGCCACTCACCTCTTTCCACGATCTCCAGCACCCGCACCTATAAATAAAAGTCACAGTGTTTTTACTTACCCGTGTTGTCTGGCTGCGTTCATAACACTCTGGAACATTGCTTGAGCCATATCTGCTTGAGCCATACACTGCATCAAAAAACACAGTAAAACTACAATTCATTATTGAAAATAAATGTGGAACACATGTCTGCCAAAATTTTCTTCTGTTTTCTAGAGATGCTTTACATGCAACAATAAGTTTTATATAAGACAAAATAATTAAAGCTGTAAGACAAATATAAAATAATAAAACAATCAATGCCATGAGGTTATTAATATCCACTGATTCCCATGAGAGTTTTACAATTGACCAGTTGTCACAGTATAATTTGTCAATATGATATTTACACACTGCCAACCTATTTAACAGCACTACTCCAATGAGCAAACAAGTAAATGGTACAGTCCAACAGAATAGGAGTAATATGCCACATGTATTTTTGGTCAGTTTTGAGTGATAGGCCAAAGGTTGACATGTCTGTCATATGCCATCACTGCTAATGTTGTACACTCACACATAGCTGAACTGTAGATCACGAAAGCTTGGAGGCCGCACAAAAAAGAAGGAATCACATATGAATCCAGAATTAAATCATGCAGGAATTTAGGATAAAATCCTGCTGCTCCATATAGATAATTGACACATAAATTGCACAGGAAAATGTACATTGGTTCATGAAGGGCTCTCTCCAAAACAATGACTACACTGAGCCAAATGTTCATTAACAGTATCAAAGCATAGAGAAGCAAAAAAAAATGTAAAATATATATGCCGATATGATTTGGAGCCTTTTGGTTCCATCAGACTGTAGATTGCAAAATAGGTCTGGTTGTCCATAGTCTATTTATGTTAATCCTAAAACTGGATTCCTAAATGTTTCCAGGTTGAGACCAACAGTCCTTGATCAACACTAACAGCAATATTCCAGCTTGAAAATATGACCACAAAAATGACACACATTCTCTATAAACACAATTAGTAAACCATTGCTGGTGAGTTGCTATCTTGCATGTTGAAAATCATGAAATGGAGGCATTAAAGTTCATTGATGTGCATATAAATAACTTTTATAATGCTCTGGTAAATTCTCTGAGGTCCCTAATAAACCCCAGGGTTTCAATAAACGTTGCTAGTCTTTGTGCTGTGCTAAAGTGGATTGAAATATAATTTAAATTCAGTTTCTCTATTGTCCCGTTTTGCCTTGACTATAAAATCAGTTTTTCTAATTACATATTCATAAAAAAATTCTTAAAAGATTAAATAAATTCATGTATTCTCAAATACAAGCTAAAGGAATTAAAATAACAGAAAAATTAGGCACACGTGTCTGCCATAATTTCCTTCTGCATTCTAATGATGCTTTACATACACGATAATTACAACAAAGAGGCCCAAATAAATTGACACCGAAAAGAATCCATATTGATGAAAATTGTTTCATTTGAGAGTTTTACCATTGACCAGTTGTCACAATATATTTGATCACTATTAAATTAACACAGTCTTATCCTATTTGACAATAAATGTGCAATGAGCATCATAATGAATTGTGCAATTCAACAGAAGGCAAGTAATATGCCATATGAAAATGTGTTCATCTTTGAGTGATAGTGAAAGGAATATGCCATCACTGCTAATGCACAATATTCACACATTGCTGAAGTAGATTACAAAAAGGCACGCATACAAGGAATCACATATGAATTCCATAATTAAATCATGCAGGAATTTTGGAAAGAATCCAGTGGCTCCACATGTTCCATTTACACAGATTACAGTACAAAAATGTACATTGGTTCACGAAGGGCTTTCTCCTAGACAATGACCACACTGAGCCAAATGTTCACAAACAGTTTCATAATATAAAAGGAACAAAAAGCATGTAAAATATACATGTCTGTTTGATTTAGAACTGACTACTGGCATGTATAACATTACTATTCCAAGCAAATTATGTGTAAGGCTGTAGAAAATAAACTTGAGAGAATATTAAATGAGCTCTGTTTGAGATCTACTGACATTTAACATTTTAATCTACTGTAAAAGACTGTATTATACATAAGCTATATCTAAGCAATTTAAATATGTATTTTATTTTTGAAATAAAACAAAGGAAATGTCTACCATAAAATGTATTAAATGTATCATAAGACCATGGATCCGTTTGGGTTTAATAATTTAGTCATCATACCATCTAGTATGCCATGCTGCAATACAGTACGTTACAGAAATTGAAATAAACATGTAAAGTTAACCATTTTGCTTTCAATTAGCAACTGTTTAGCACCTGAGGATCATAGAATTCATGTACTCAGAAGTAAATCAAATCAGTTTTAATGAATTATATCACTGAGATTTCAGAGCTATGCAATAAACATCTACGATACAGCAACCTGGTCAGTCTTTTTTCCTTTATATATTTAGATGCATAGTATTCAGAATAAACAATATTTGCCACTGGTAGCCTTATAATAATTTTATTAATATAGTTAAATTGAATTGTCTGTCTAGCTGATTAAATATTGTTTTAAAGTAAGTGTTGGCACTTTCAATTCATTGTGTTGAATGTAACATTTTAATAAATTCACCTGATGTGTCAGAAACCCAAGAAAGAACTGTAGTATAAGGTAAGAGAGGATGTAGTATACTTTGTGTCAGGATTATTGATTTATTACCCTCATAAAAATTCCACCCCCCTCCCATAACTGGACACCTGTTTGGACACCTGTTTTGTACACCCCCCCGTCTAAGCGGCCATCTTATTGACCTTATAGTGAACTTAAGAATTTATGACAATGTGTTTGTGTGTGTGTGGGGGGGGGGGGGGGGGGGGGGGCGATGTTATGTGGTTTAAACTTTAAATGGTGAATTTGTGTTAAATGGGGTAAAGGGAAGTTTTTATTAAAGTGTTTTCACATACATATCAAGAAAAAACATCAAACATGTACGTAAAACGTACAAAGACTGTTTATTTCCCTACAAGTGGAGACTGTTGTTAAAACAGGAAAACGTAGAAAATAAAACAAAAAGCATTAGATACTATCTTTCCTATCTTAAAACTAGTTCGTTTGACAAAGTTAAATAGAAGTAGTGAGCGCGTTCGTTTATCAAAACCTATTTTGTGGTTTTTAAAAAGTTGTGAGTTTATAACAGATACGAAGTTAAATAATATAGAATCGTTTTTATCTTACGATGGTACGCCTGTTTTTCCCCTACAAGTGGAGACTAGTGTTGTTAAAACAGTTTTAGGAAAAACTAAAACAAACAAAAAAAAGCATTAGATACACTATTTTTCCTATCATTAGAATTTAAAACTAGTTCCTTTGACAAAGTTAAATAAATAGAAGAGTTGCGAGCGCGTTCGTTTATCTATAACAAAAAAGAATCGGATGCGTTAGTTAAAACAATAAGATATCAAAAACTATGTCTTGCTTTTTTTTAAAAAAAGTTTGACTTTATAACAGATACAAAGTTAAATAATATAGAGACAAGTTCTCTTACCGTGAAGTGAAATAAAAAATATCAGACCATTAAACAACAGTATAAGATAGCTGTAAAAATCTTCTGACATTACAATTGAAAACCTAGCCTTTGTCCCGACTTAGAAAAGTTAAACAAATGTCTATCTTACGGCGATCGTTTACACAACCTCACGCTTCTGTGTCAAACTCAGAATGAGCTCGCGGGCCGCTGTCAGGCCACACCCACATCACCGCCCTCTAACGCTGTAAGGAGAGACCGGTCTGAAGATTTGCGTGTTAAAAGAATTAAAGTAATGTTTTAACATTAGAACAAAGTTATTTTTAATAAACCTTTATCATTTCTCAATGAATGAAACCGTTCACTATTCATCATAAAGCTTTTCACTTTAAAAGGTTACACAAATTTTCTTCTAAACAAACGCCCCACAGGAAAAAAAATGTTGTTTGTTTGTCTTATTTTATTTAAGCGTCTTAATTCCTATAATAGACCTTCGATTTCTGTCAAGCTTAAGACTTCTATCGTACTATATAACCCAGACTTTTTTAGTTTTAAAAATGAGGTTACACAAGTTTTCTTTTAAACATTCACCTCTAACCCACAGGAAAGTGTCGTTTTATTTTATTTTAGTTATTTACACTTAACACCTTTTATTTATTTACTCTTTGATATTGTCAATCTTAAAACTTCTAGGATGCTGTGTCGGTTAAAATACACATGCGCGAGAAGAAACTGAAATGATAGCAAATGTTTTGGGTTTTCAGTCATAATTAGAGGGGGTAAATTTTTTTTTTTTTTTTTTCTACAACATCTTACGAATGTAAATGTTTTGTCTCACGCAGAGCGAGCAAATGAGAAACTGTGTTGCGCGTCTGGCCGCATGACCACTGAAACGGTGTTATCTAAACTTTCTGGGGATTCAACTCATTTGCAATCTAATGAGTTTTTGAGGGGCTCTGGCGTCATAAACTTTGTTAGAACGTGGTTCATTGATTAAAACAGATCGTCTTTCTAACATGTTCAGCGATCAAAGGATATCCGCTTTAAGCATTTATGAGGCGCACCTGCATGTGTGTCTGTGCCCCTCTGTCAAAGGTTTAGGCAAAAGTTCGCGGCCCGGTCAAAGGAAGCTTTTCATGACACACATCTGGTGAAGTTAGATGTAGTTGAGAATTGTGTATTTATAATGAGATGAGATGGCACAAAAGAAGAACCACAAACTTAAACAAATAGAGGTCCCCAAAGATGATGGTTTTAATAAGACGGTCTTTGTTGTAGGAAAACGTTGTTTAATTTACTTCATTTTACTTTATTTCTTTTTTCACTCATATATTTTTCAACCCTCAGCACACACACACACACACATACACACAAACAACCATACAGTTAAATATTTAGACTTTTATGATGTCTTTTTATGACTTTTAGAATCACACTGGGTATCTTTACAAGGTGATGAAAAGCAGCATGATTAAACAATGATATAACTTTTGTTTTAACAAATACGTTTTTAGATCTTCCAAACCTAAAACCACAATGTTCTAAAGCAAGGATTAGAAGCAGTCAAATGATCCTCTGATTAACGCAAGACTCTTACAGAGATTTTTCTTTATGAATTTGACCTATATTAGACTGAAAATTACTTAAGGTTGTCTGCAACAAAAGTATAAGGTCCCACAAATGCTTCTCAGAATCTTTACAACAGATTAGACTTTCTTTCTCACCTTAAAAACGGTATTATTAACCGCAGAGTTTAAATGTGGCATTTGTTCACAGTATAATGTTCTATTAAAATAAAAACAACTGGTCTATATAGGTTTATTTGACTAAGATTTGATCAAATAACTGATATAAGAAACATGCAAATATTTGATAAGTCCATCTTATCACACCACAACCTGACGTGTCTGATGGTTTATGATGATATCTTACCGATACAGATGTGTTAAGTGTCTGTAAAATAGTTTAAAAAGTCATCTTTTTAGCTTTCACGTAGGATTTGTGTCCACCCTCAAGTGGTTTTTGTGTAACAGAATCCTGAGACAAATGAAAATAGAATGTGTGAAAGGCTTTACTCTTTAAGATATTTGTAATGACAGACTAAAAGCTTTATAAAACAATTGTGTGTATGCATTTCTCTTGTACATGTATACAGTAACCGATGAATACACAAAACAGTATTAATACAGCGTGATTCTATCATATCAATCAATAATAAAAGATTTAATTTATATACCGCATCTGACTTGCTCTTCAAAACACAATAAACTTTCTTACGACTTTTTTAAATGTGTTGAACAACCGGTTTTGGGGAAAAACCGTATAGTTTTGTGTTTCTAATTTAGGACGCTTGTAGTTAATCCCGTCTTTATCTAAAACATTTTTGTATTCAAACTGTCTCACGCACACACACACACACACACACACACATGTTGGTTTTAGTGTTTTCTGGGGACTCTCCATAGCCGTAATGGTTTTTATACTGAACAAACTGTGTGCACTATTGCCCTACACCGACCCTACACCTAAACCTACCCCCTCACAGGAGACTTTGTGCATTTTTAGATTTTCAAAAAAACACCATTTAGTATGTTTTTTTTTTTTTTTTAAGCCTTTTGAATTACGGGGACATAGGCAGTGTCCTCATAAACCACCTCCATATTGTAATAACTCTGTCATACCCACGTCATTATACAAATTTGTGTCCTCATAAACCACATAAACATGTACACACACACACACAGCTTTCCCGGTCACCCGCAAATTGCCAACAAATTATTTTCTTTGTTCTATCATTCAGCTGTAGCTAAAACCCTATAACGGAGTTATGCTATAGATGCTGAAAGAGCTCATTAACCTGTTTAACTCTAAAAATGTTAACAATGTCGATTACGACTAGTTTAACAAACAAGGGAACGTTCATAAAACAAGTCTGGAAGCGATTTGAAGCATTCTAACAACAAGTTCAACCGCTGCAGAAAATAGCCCCGCAGTAAACTCCGGATGTGATATCGACCGACTTATCAGATGTTCAACATATTATTACAAGGTCTTGCTTATAGTTTATGATGAAGCTAGAAAAATATAAGAACACAACCAAATCCTAATGCTATTTCACGAAATAAGGCAACAACGGGTGCTCCGTTTCAACATATACATGTCAAATCTGTTTTACCCTAAGTATATCCTATTCTTCTTATATATTTGTTTAGGCTAAATAGCTACGTTTTAACAATTCTTTTTGTTTTTACAAAGATGTTATATTGAACGCGTGTAACTAATACCTCCTTCAAACGTTGCGGCCTTTCAGATCAGCGAACCACAATACCCAGCATACACCTCAGACTACAAACGTGGCCGTCGGGGATCCATATCCCAAAATGCTCGTGCGTGACAGAGCTCTAAACCGTAGGACTTCTGATTATACGGGCGCACAGATGGCGTATATAAAAAGACACGCATTTCCACACTTTTTGTGAAGTACACGTACCTTTCCGTGTTGTGATGATGTAAACCCTTTTTGTGGTTTCTGTTAGCGACGCGAAGTCCGATTCATTTCTGCGAAACGATTCTTTCCCACAGTTCGGTTCAAATAACCAATTCTTTGTCTCATTAAGTCATCTCGCTGTAATCAAAATGCGTGTGAAAGGTGGGATAACATATTAACGTGATGTTTTGGTACGTGTCTTACACAACTGCGCGTTACTTAATGTTTTTATTAAGCTTTAATGTAAAAGGTAATAGTCTGTTAACAATTTTGATGGTTTTATTATGAAATCGTACAAAGAACCACTAAAGTACGCACTGTTTGTTAACACAGCATTAATAATCAAAATAATATCCTACTACAAGCTTTATTTACAGCATGCCGAATGTAATACAGTTAAACAGAAACATTAAAACATTTCAAACTTGTTAAACAACAGCTTCAATACATACCTCTTATGAAAACGGTTAAAATCGAATGCCGTCAAACAGAATGTTGTCTGCAAGTTCCCGACGTGTAAATTACCAACAAGTTCTCAAAGAGAAACATAGCCTACTTATACCGAGCTTGAAAATATGTTCAAAACACATAAATATCCATCACGCATATAGTTTGTGCGTCGATTTAACACATTCTGTACATTCAATCAAAAACACGACCGACAGACCGACAGACAGACAAAACCTCAACGATAGCTGAGATGGATCGGGAGGGAGGACAAAATTATTATTCTTCGTCACAATAACATACCGGGTCCGAGAAATTTGATACCCTTACTACAGATTTTCGCGACATTCTTTATTCTAGTTGTTATTTTCCTCTTATTCAATCATAAACCTGCAAGAGTTAAATTAATTGATAACATTTGAACAAATTCTCTAAGTGAAAAAATGAAATCCTGTGTTTTACGTTCAGATTTGTCTGATCGTTTTGCGATATTGCATTATTCTGTAATTCGGGTTAACGGGGTTAAATTCTCAAAAGAAATACAATAACGATTAAATGACAGTCCTTCTACATGACACCGCTTAAGACTAAACAACACTAAAGGACATCTTTCTGGTCTGTCTACGATGTGTACGTTCACAAGACAAACCTCCACTTCAAATTATTTCCCTTGAGGCGTTTGTCCACTGAATCTTTTTTCAACACAACGACATTAAACATTAAAGAGTGTTATCGGTCACTATCGCCATCTTCTGTGAGTCAAATAAAGCAACATCTCTGGCGTACCTAAGCATCTACAATGCGTGCATGCGGTAAACATCTTTGTTTCTCCACTTCTGTCATATTTGTTAGATGTAATGCAAACAATATTTTGAGAACTATGATGTTCCACGCTTTTGTAAAGGTTATAGAAAGAATACAAACATAATTTTTACATAGGAATTATCTTTGCGCAAAGCCGATTGACTAAAAATCATTGAATTACAAAATGCAAAACTGTATACACCATTTAAGAAAAATTGCTCTAATGCCTACAGAATACAGAAATCCTCCTGTTGATCTATTGCGACTGGCATTTTACTAAGTCAGACGATCGGGATTACGGATGACGCGGGTCACATTTTGTTTGCTGGACTGCATATGCCATTACTATGACTGTACTGTAGGTGAGGCCCTCCCTCTGAGAACCATCAGCATTCGGTGTTTATAGAAATAAATGAAAATTAAGAAAAATTTATTGTGAGTGTTTGACTAAGTCGGTATTTCTTTTTAGGACAATTATACATCTATTTGATGTGAGACTTCATTAAGGCGTGCTGTTTTACACTGTTTTACACTGCAACGTATCTCACCATCGTACTCAAAGCTACACATTCAGTAAAGTCTGAAGTTGTACGCGATCTTGAAGAGGCTACAGACACAAAATATTAAGGATTTTTATGCTTCCTATGTAACGCAAGAGTCCGAGTCACTAAGAAAATTATCATATGAATACAGAAAACCCACTCATGATCATCTGGGTTTATTTTTGTAAATGTTGTTTTAAATTACTTTTTTCTTATAACAAACAACTAATACTGAAATCCTCTCTTCTAAATATATTGATACCACTCTATACTTTTTCATTGTTTTTAGATGAAGACTATTCTCTGAATTCGGTCAATCATGTCGCGAGTGCTTGCTGGAAAACATTAACAAATGCATTATAAGATAATAAAAGAATAATCCTTCTACAAGAGTTTGTTTAAACCGAGATTGTGATGTAATGCAGATCTTTTTCTGCTCTGTCTACAAAGCGGCCATCAGACACAAGCATCCCCGATCTTACCGTTTCTCCGTTACATGTACATCTATGTCATTTAGAACACAAAGTTGCACATTACAAGTTGAAGATAGTGTGGAAACACTATTTTCTTTGTACGCGTCTCTAAACAGGTCTTTAATAAATAAATCACAGACGTCATGTAGTTGAATTCATTGAAAGGTGCGCATTTTTGGCCGTTTTAGACGGTCTGCTCCAGCACACAGACACGTTTTAGGTATTCATCTGACCAAAAGGTTTGATCCTGGGGAAACACGCACAACAGTGGCTGTGTTTTGTCACGATTGTCTTCATAATTGATCCGCTTTTATTAAAACAATGCAGTGCGAAGTTACTGTATTCAACAGTACGGTCCCTTGAAATATTTTAGTATATATATTTTTTTTTTTCCCCCTTCTAAATATCTTAACATGTATTTAGCTTAAATATTGTTTGTTAAGCGTTTACAAAGTTGTCATGCCTGTCGTTGAATTTTATAACATATATTTCACCAAACCTAAAGGACAGAAAATTAGGTTTAGCATAAGTCCGCATTTCAGCTGTTAGCCTGAAAACGCAAGCGAACTGAGATTTCTTCACTGAGATAATCTACAGAATGTGAAACAAACTCATTAGAGTTACATTAGAGTTTTGGATTCTAGCGCATGTCGAATATTGTTTGTTACTGTTTCACAGGTTTAACACCTCATTATTTGAAGACTCATAGGCTACTGTATAAATCACAAAGTTTTCCACTGTAGTAGGGCGACTCTGAAACCAGACCAAAAAATAAATAAATTAGCTTGAGACTTAGTCGTAGCAGTATGACAATTGTTGTTTTTATCTTTCTATGATTTGTTTGTGTTGTTCCGAACCACGGTTTCATTTTACCTATTGTATCGTCATGTGTGATTGTAAAAGTTTTGTCTGTGAGTGTCTTGTTTTTTTTGCAAACAGTACTGCTGTAATGTTAGCGAACTCTTTGCGTTCGTCAATATTTATGCAAATTTGCTTGATGAAATAAATATAGCCTCTTCATTCGATACATTTACGCTACAATATTGTATCAGGTATAAGATACAAGATCCTTTCTTATTAAATTGATAACAAACAAAAAAACTTATCTTAGCCGAGGCCAATGTTTAGGAATTCCTGGCGACAACCCCCACCCTGTACACCGGCCAACAGATTGAGGGCGGTTCCGAAATCTAAAACCGACGATGACTGGTCTGACAAACTCAGTTACGGCGTTGCTACCAGGTTTGAAAGTGCAGACGGCGGAGCTGCGTCAATCAAAACGTTATATACATGGATCGACAGAATCAGCTTCAAGAATCCAATTCATCTGAGCCTGACGCGCTCCGCAATTTTTCTACTGATAACGCTTCGGCGGATCTGAACCATAAACCGGAAACTGAAACTGAAAGCGAAATTCCACAGGACCGTCGCGGATTAAAACGGTCAATCAAGATTTTGGGAAACGGCGACAACGCTCTATATCGGTTAGGGGACAAAACGTATCTCTTGGAAAGAATCAAATTCTCAAAAAATCGTCTGACGCTGCGCAAAAGCTAATGGATCGTGACCGGAGTTCTGGAGATGTTGCGGATGTGCGACTGGAGTGCGACTACGGTACTGGAAAAACGTGTCTTGTAAAAGACGTCATAGACCCCGCTGTTAAACCGCATTACCGAGGACAGATGATAATACTGATGCAAACGGTCATCGAGCATGCTTGCGATCCGAATCACGATTGTGCGGGGGATACAGAGCGTGTAAAAAATCTCAAGAACGAAACGGACGTTGTAAGAAGCCTGAAAAATAACCCATGGCCTGATTTGAGTAGCATGTTTCTCACCAGCAAAGAGTCTGCCTTTTTAATAACCAGAAAAATTCTGGATGTAACGTCTGAATGTGAGGATGAAATGGACATTAACGAGGTTCTCTGTCTGTGTACGTGCATAACAGATTTATGCACGTCGTTGGCTGCAAAAAATTGTGATTCTATAACGTGTGAAATTGTTGAATCGCTGGTTGATTTTATATTTGAGCAAAACATGTTTATCTGCAGATATTTTCTTTTCTGGCTAGACCACCTGTTTTAAGTAGTAATGTCGTTACTACTTGTTTGTAAATTTGATCATTTTCCTCACTACTTCAATGTATGATTGTATACTCAATATTGTTGAAATAAAAGGTTGTCTCAACTCCTTATTCTATTCTCTGACTTCATAAAAATGTCTTTATTTAAAACGTTTAAATGTAACTATTTAAGCGGTACAGATAGTAGGTTTTTTGTTTGTTTGTTATCAATTTAATAAGAAAGGATCTTGAATCTTATACCTGATACAATATTGTAGCGTAAATGTCTCGAATGAAGAGGCTATATTTATTTCATCAAGCAAATTTGCATAAATATTGACGAACGCAAAGAGTTCGCTAACATTACAGCAGTACTGTTTGCAAAAAAAACAAGACACTCACAGACAAAACTTTTACAATCACACATGACGATACAATAGGTAAAATGAAACCGTGGTTCGGAACAACACAAACAAATCATAGAAAGATAAAAACAACAATTGTCATACTGCTACGACTAAGTCTCAAGCTAATTTATTTATTTTTTTGGTCTGGTTTCAGAGTCGCCCTACTACAGTGGAAAACTTTGTGATTTATACAGTAGCCTATGAGTCTTCAAATAATGAGGTGTTAAACCTGTGAAACAGTAACAAACAATATTCGACATGCGCTAGAATCCAAAACTCTAATGTAACTCTAATGAGTTTGTTTCACATTCTGTAGATTATCTCAGTGAAGAAATCTCAGTTCGCTTGCGTTTTCAGGCTAACAGCTGAAACGCGGACTTATGCTAAACCTAATTTTCTGTCCTTTAGGTTTGGTGAAATATATGTTATAAAATTCAACGACAGGCATGACAACTTTGTAAACGCTTAACAAACAATATTTAAGCTAAATACATGTTAAGATATTTAGAAGGGGGAAAAAAAAAAATATATATACTAAAATATTTCAAGGGACCGTACTGTTGAATACAGTAACTTCGCACTGCATTGTTTTAATAAAAGCGGATCAATTATGAAGACAATCGTGACAAAACACAGCCGCTGTTGTGCGTGTTTCCCCAGGATCAAACCTTTTGGTCAGATGAATACCTAAAACGTGTCTGTGTGCTGGAGCAGACCGTCTAAAACGGCCAAAAATGCGCACCTTTCAATGAATTCAACTACATGACGTCTGTGATTTATTTATTAAAGACCTGTTTAGAGACGCGTACAAAGAAAATAGTGTTTCCACACTATCTTCAACTTGTAATGTGCAACTTTGTGTTCTAAATGACATAGATGTACATGTAACGGAGAAACGGTAAGATCGGGGATGCTTGTGTCTGATGGCCGCTTTGTAGACAGAGCAGAAAAAGATCTGCATTACATCACAATCTCGGTTTAAACAAACTCTTGTAGAAGGATTATTCTTTTATTATCTTATAATGCATTTGTTCATGTTTTCCAGCAAGCACTCGCGACATGATTGACCGAATTCAGAGAATAGTCTTCATCTAAAAACAATGAAAAAGTATAGAGTGGTATCAATATATTTAGAAGAGAGGATTTCAGTATTAGTTGTTTGTTATGAGAAAAAAGTAATTTAAAACAACATTTACAAAAATAAACCCAGATGATCATGAGTGGGTTTTCTGTATTCATATGATAATTTTCTTAGTGACTCGGACTCTTGCGTTACATAGGAAGCATAAAAATCCTTAATATTTTGTGTCTGTAGCCTCTTCAAGATCGCGTACAACTTCAGATTTACTGAATGTGTAGCTTTGAGTACGATGGTGAGATACGTTGCAGTGTAAAACAGTGTAAAACAGCACGCCTTAATGAAGTCTCACATCAAATAGATGTATAATTGTCCTAAAAAGAAATACCGACTTAGTCAAACACTCACAATAAATTTTTCTTAATTTTCATTTATTTCTATAAACACCGAATGCTGATGGTTCTCAGAGGGAGGGCCTCACCTACAGTACAGTCATAGTAATGGCATATGCAGTCCAGCAAACAAAATGTGACCCGCGTCATCCGTAATCCCGATCGTCTGACTTAGTAAAATGCCAGTCGCAATAGATCAACAGGAGGATTTCTGTATTCTGTAGGCATTAGAGCAATTTTTCTTAAATGGTGTATACAGTTTTGCATTTTGTAATTCAATGATTTTTAGTCAATCGGCTTTGCGCAAAGATAATTCCTATGTAAAAATTATGTTTGTATTCTTTCTATAACCTTTACAAAAGCGTGGAACATCATAGTTCTCAAAATATTGTTTGCATTACATCTAACAAATATGACAGAAGTGGAGAAACAAAGATGTTTACCGCATGCACGCATTGTAGATGCTTAGGTACGCCAGAGATGTTGCTTTATTTGACTCACAGAAGATGGCGATAGTGACCGATAACACTCTTTAATGTTTAATGTCGTTGTGTTGAAAAAAGATTCAGTGGACAAACGCCTCAAGGGAAATAATTTGAAGTGGAGGTTTGTCTTGTGAACGTACACATCGTAGACAGACCAGAAAGATGTCCTTTAGTGTTGTTTAGTCTTAAGCGGTGTCATGTAGAAGGACTGTCATTTAATCGTTATTGTATTTCTTTTGAGAATTTAACCCCGTTAACCCGAATTACAGAATAATGCAATATCGCAAAACGATCAGACAAATCTGAACGTAAAACACAGGATTTCATGTTTTTCACTTAGAGAATTTGTTCAAATGTTATCAATTAATTTAACTCTTGCAGGTTTATGATTGAATAAGAGGAAAATAACAACTAGAATAAAGAATGTCGCGAAAATCTGTAGTAAGGGTATCAAATTTCTCGGACCCGGTATGTTATTGTGACGAAGAATAATAATTTTGTCCTCCCTCCCGATCCATCTCAGCTATCGTTGAGGTTTTGTCTGTCTGTCGGTCTGTCGGTCGTGTTTTTGATTGAATGTACAGAATGTGTTAAATCGACGCACAAACTATATGCGTGATGGATATTTATGTGTTTTGAACATATTTTCAAGCTCGGTATAAGTAGGCTATGTTTCTCTTTGAGAACTTGTTGGTAATTTACACGTCGGGAACTTGCAGACAACATTCTGTTTGACGGCATTCGATTTTAACCGTTTTCATAAGAGGTATGTATTGAAGCTGTTGTTTAACAAGTTTGAAATGTTTTAATGTTTCTGTTTAACTGTATTACATTCGGCATGCTGTAAATAAAGCTTGTAGTAGGATATTATTTTGATTATTAATGCTGTGTTAACAAACAGTGCGTACTTTAGTGGTTCTTTGTACGATTTCATAATAAAACCATCAAAATTGTTAACAGACTATTACCTTTTACATTAAAACTTAATAAAAACATTAAGTAACGCGCAGTTGTGTAAGACACGTACCAAAACATCACGTTAATATGTTATCCCACCTTTCACACGCATTTTGATTACAGCGAGATGACTTAATGAGACAAAGAATTGGTTATTTGAACCGAACTGTGGGAAAGAATCGTTTCGCAGAAATGAATCGGACTTCGCGTCGCTAACAGAAACCACAAAAAGGGTTTACATCATCACAACACGGAAAGGTACGTGTACTTCACAAAAAGTGTGGAAATGCGTGTCTTTTTATATACGCCATCTGTGCGCCCGTATAATCAGAAGTCCTACGGTTTAGAGCTCTGTCACGCACGAGCATTTTGGGATATGGATCCCCGACGGCCACGTTTGTAGTCTGAGGTGTATGCTGGGTATTGTGGTTCGCTGATCTGAAAGGCCGCAACGTTTGAAGGAGGTATTAGTTACACGCGTTCAATATAACATCTTTGTAAAAACAAAAAGAATTGTTAAAACGTAGCTATTTAGCCTAAACAAATATATAAGAAGAATAGGATATACTTAGGGTAAAACAGATTTGACATGTATATGTTGAAACGGAGCACCCGTTGTTGCCTTATTTCGTGAAATAGCATTAGGATTTGGTTGTGTTCTTATATTTTTCTAGCTTCATCATAAACTATAAGCAAGACCTTGTAATAATATGTTGAACATCTGATAAGTCGGTCGATATCACATCCGGAGTTTACTGCGGGGCTATTTTCTGCAGCGGTTGAACTTGTTGTTAGAATGCTTCAAATCGCTTCCAGACTTGTTTTATGAACGTTCCCTTGTTTGTTAAACTAGTCGTAATCGACATTGTTAACATTTTTAGAGTTAAACAGGTTAATGAGCTCTTTCAGCATCTATAGCATAACTCCGTTATAGGGTTTTAGCTACAGCTGAATGATAGAACAAAGAAAATAATTTGTTGGCAATTTGCGGGTGACCGGGAAAGCTGTGTGTGTGTGTGTACATGTTTATGTGGTTTATGAGGACACAAATTTGTATAATGACGTGGGTATGACAGAGTTATTACAATATGGAGGTGGTTTATGAGGACACTGCCTATGTCCCCGTAATTCAAAAGGCTTAAAAAAAAAAAAAAAAACATACTAAATGGTGTTTTTTTGAAAATCTAAAAATGCACAAAGTCTCCTGTGAGGGGGTAGGTTTAGGTGTAGGGTCGGTGTAGGGCAATAGTGCACACAGTTTGTTCAGTATAAAAACCATTACGGCTATGGAGAGTCCCCAGAAAACACTAAAACCAACATGTGTGTGTGTGTGTGTGTGTGCGTGAGACAGTTTGAATACAAAAATGTTTTAGATAAAGACGGGATTAACTACAAGCGTCCTAAATTAGAAACACAAAACTATACGGTTTTTCCCCAAAACCGGTTGTTCAACACATTTAAAAAAGTCGTAAGAAAGTTTATTGTGTTTTGAAGAGCAAGTCAGATGCGGTATATAAATTAAATCTTTTATTATTGATTGATATGATAGAATCACGCTGTATTAATACTGTTTTGTGTATTCATCGGTTACTGTATACATGTACAAGAGAAATGCATACACACAATTGTTTTATAAAGCTTTTAGTCTGTCATTACAAATATCTTAAAGAGTAAAGCCTTTCACACATTCTATTTTCATTTGTCTCAGGATTCTGTTACACAAAAACCACTTGAGGGTGGACACAAATCCTACGTGAAAGCTAAAAAGATGACTTTTTAAACTATTTTACAGACACTTAACACATCTGTATCGGTAAGATATCATCATAAACCATCAGACACGTCAGGTTGTGGTGTGATAAGATGGACTTATCAAATATTTGCATGTTTCTTATATCAGTTATTTGATCAAATCTTAGTCAAATAAACCTATATAGACCAGTTGTTTTTATTTTAATAGAACATTATACTGTGAACAAATGCCACATTTAAACTCTGCGGTTAATAATACCGTTTTTAAGGTGAGAAAGAAAGTCTAATCTGTTGTAAAGATTCTGAGAAGCATTTGTGGGACCTTATACTTTTGTTGCAGACAACCTTAAGTAATTTTCAGTCTAATATAGGTCAAATTCATAAAGAAAAATCTCTGTAAGAGTCTTGCGTTAATCAGAGGATCATTTGACTGCTTCTAATCCTTGCTTTAGAACATTGTGGTTTTAGGTTTGGAAGATCTAAAAACGTATTTGTTAAAACAAAAGTTATATCATTGTTTAATCATGCTGCTTTTCATCACCTTGTAAAGACACCCAGTGTGATTCTAAAAGTCATAAAAAGACATCATAAAAGTCTAAATATTTAACTGTATGGTTGTTTGTGTGTATGTGTGTGTGTGTGTGTGCTGAGGGTTGAAAAATATATGAGTGAAAAAAGAAATAAAGTAAAATGAAGTAAATTAAACAACGTTTTCCTACAACAAAGACCGTCTTATTAAAACCATCATCTTTGGGGACCTCTATTTGTTTAAGTTTGTGGTTCTTCTTTTGTGCCATCTCATCTCATTATAAATACACAATTCTCAACTACATCTAACTTCACCAGATGTGTGTCATGAAAAGCTTCCTTTGACCGGGCCGCGAACTTTTGCCTAAACCTTTGACAGAGGGGCACAGACACACATGCAGGTGCGCCTCATAAATGCTTAAAGCGGATATCCTTTGATCGCTGAACATGTTAGAAAGACGATCTGTTTTAATCAATGAACCACGTTCTAACAAAGTTTATGACGCCAGAGCCCCTCAAAAACTCATTAGATTGCAAATGAGTTGAATCCCCAGAAAGTTTAGATAACACCGTTTCAGTGGTCATGCGGCCAGACGCGCAACACAGTTTCTCATTTGCTCGCTCTGCGTGAGACAAAACATTTACATTCGTAAGATGTTGTAGAAAAAAAAAAAAAAAAAGTTTACCCCCTCTAATTATGACTGAAAACCCAAAACATTTGCTATCATTTCAGTTTCTTCTCGCGCATGTGTATTTTAACCGACACAGCATCCTAGAAGTTTTAAGATTGACAATATCAAAGAGTAAATAAATAAAAGGTGTTAAGTGTAAATAACTAAAATAAAATAAAACGACACTTTCCTGTGGGTTAGAGGTGAATGTTTAAAAGAAAACTTGTGTAACCTCATTTTTAAAACTAAAAAAGTCTGGGTTATATAGTACGATAGAAGTCTTAAGCTTGACAGAAATCGAAGGTCTATTATAGGAATTAAGACGCTTAAATAAAATAAGACAAACAAACAACATTTTTTTTCCTGTGGGGCGTTTGTTTAGAAGAAAATTTGTGTAACCTTTTAAAGTGAAAAGCTTTATGATGAATAGTGAACGGTTTCATTCATTGAGAAATGATAAAGGTTTATTAAAAATAACTTTGTTCTAATGTTAAAACATTACTTTAATTCTTTTAACACGCAAATCTTCAGACCGGTCTCTCCTTACAGCGTTAGAGGGCGGTGATGTGGGTGTGGCCTGACAGCGGCCCGCGAGCTCATTCTGAGTTTGACACAGAAGCGTGAGGTTGTGTAAACGATCGCCGTAAGATAGACATTTGTTTAACTTTTCTAAGTCGGGACAAAGGCTAGGTTTTCAATTGTAATGTCAGAAGATTTTTACAGCTATCTTATACTGTTGTTTAACGGTCTGATATTTTTTATTTCACTTCACGGTAAGAGAACTCGTCTCTATATTATTTAACTTTGTATCTGTTATAAAGTCAAACTTTTTTTAAAAAAAAGCAAGACATAGTTTTTGATAAATATCTTGTTTTAACTAACGCATCCGATTCTTTTTTGTTATAGATAAACGAACGCGCTCGCAACTCTTCTATTTATTTAACTTTGTCAAAGGAACTAGTTTTAAATTCTAATGATAGGAAAAATAGTGTATCTAATGCTTTTTTTTTGTTTGTTTTAGTTTTTCCTAAAACTGTTTTAACAACACTAGTCTCCACTTGTAGGGGAAAAACAGGCGTACCATCGTAAGATAAAAACGATTCTATATTATTTAACTTCGTATCTGTTATAAACTCACAACTTTTTAAAAACCACAAAATAGGTTTTGATAAACGAACGCGCTCACTTCTTCTATTTAACTTTGTCAAACGAACTAGTTTTAAGATAGGAAAGATAGTATCTAATGCTTTTTGTTTTATTTTCTACGTTTTTTCCTGTTTTAACAACAGTCTCCACTTGTAGGGAAATAAACAGTCTTTGTACGTTTTACGTACATGTTTGATGTTTTTTCTTGATATGTATGTGAAAACACTTTAATAAAAACTTCCATTTACCCCATTTAACACAAATTCACCATTTAAAGTTTAAACCACATAACATCGCCCCCCCCCCCCCACACACACACACACACACAAACACATTGTCATAAATTCTTAAGTTCACTATAAGGTCAATAAGATGGCCGCTTAGACGGGGGGGGGGGCTGGGGGGTGTACAAAACAGGTGTCCAAACAGGTGTCCAGTTATGGGAGGGGGGTGGAATTTTTATGAGGGTAATAAATCAATAATCCTGACACAAAGTATACTACATCCTCTCTAAGGTAACAACATGGTTAAGGTTAGGTTTAAGCATAGGTTCAGCTTTAGTACCGAGTTATTAGCCAGTTATTGTAACTGGTATAATAAGTATATAGTAAAGACGGAACAGGACTGTAAAATGAAGTGCTACCCAACAGCAATAAACTTTGTCCATACATTAAAATTGTTGCTTAATCTATTTGTGAAAAGACAAAAAGAAGTGAAAACACATCTGGGTGACAAGGTTCACAACTGCTGTCCCCCATTTTATGGATTGCTTCTCAATCTATACAGTGGCATTGCTGCAGAAGTAGGCCTACATTAAATATTAAATATAAGCCGCATGAAATGTTTGCCATCTTACATTTGAGCACATTTATCATATCCTAATTCAAGCTGAATAGTCTTTGGTCTAAAGTTATTTAAATAATTTTGCCTTGTAGTGTTATGCAATATACACTTTGTAAAGATGGATAATTTTACAAACATTACAACTTGCTTGTCTCGCAACATTAGACACCGTTTACAATTAAAATGGCCTGAGAGGGGAATAAAGAGAACCAGAGGTCATTATATGTCATGGGTTTGATAATTGTTCCCCTTGGGCTTTAATTTCTCAGATCCCAGAGCTCTTCATAGTGATGACAGTCACGCCACAATATTTGACCATGTGACAGAAATTGTGTTAGTTAATACTGGATTCAAAGGAAGACTTTGGGTATTTTCTTTACATTTCCTTTTAGAAACCTTAGTTTTCTTCTCTCATTTTCTCTCCAAAACCAATATATTAAAGAACTATGAAATGGAGAGTTCTATAAATTTGTTCTATAAAAGCCCCTTGTTTTTTAACCTCCGTAATCTAATGTCTCCACAGTACAAATTTCCTCACATGTTTGTCGCAGGCCTTTCTGGTAAGAAATATGGTCATGAATCCAACTGAACAAGAACTGCTGGTCTTCTGGCAGACACAGTCTGGCATAGCATATATTAAAGTGTCATATGTTACAGCTCATTAGATATAATTACTGTATAAAAAGATCATATACATATATACTGTATATTTATAATATGGGATATATATTTTTCCACATTTTGTTATGTTACAGCCTTATTCCAAAATGGACTATATTCATTATTTTTCTCAAAATTCTACAAACAATACCTCATAATGACAATGTGAAAGAAGTTTGTTTGCAAATTGATTAAAAATAAAAAATGAAAATAATCACATTGACATAAGTATTCACAGCCTTTGCCATGACACTCAAAATTGAGCTCAGGTGCATCCTGTTTCCACTGATCATCCTTGAGATGTTTATACAACTTGATTGGGGTCCAACTGTGGTAAATTCAGTTGTTTGGAAATGAACACACCTGTCTATATAAATTCCCACAGTTATCAGTGCATGTCAGAGCACAAACCAAGCCATGAACTCCAAGGAAATGTCTGTAGACCTCCAAGACAGGATTGTATCGAGGAACAGATCTGGGGAAGGGTACAGAAAAATTTCCGCAGCATTGAAGGTTCACAGAAGCATGTAGTCTGTTACCCTTAATGGAAGAATTTTGAAACAACCGGGACTCTGAAAAACTGGCAATTGATGGCGAAGGTCCTTGTCTAGACTGGTGAGCAAGAACCTAATGATCACTCTAGTTGAGCTCTATGATAATATATGCAGATAGGAGAAACCTACAGAAGGACAAACATCACTGCAACACTACATCGATCTGGATCTGGGCTTTATGGTGGTGTGGCCAAACTCAATCCTCTCCTCAGTGAAAACACATGGAATCACACTTGGAATTTGCAAAAAAAAAAAAAATCACCTAAAGGACCGTCAAACTCTGAGAAACAAGATTTCGATTCTAAGCATCATGTTTGAAGAAAACCAGCTCAGCTCATCACCTGCAGAGCACCATCCCAAATGTAATGTGTGTCTCATGCTGTGGGGCTATTTTTCAGCGGCAGGGACTGAGGAACTCGTCAGAGTAGAAAAAAAGTGCACCAAAATATTGAGAGCGCCTTAATGAAAACCTAATCTAGAGCATTCAGAACCTCAGACTGGGCAGAAGGTTCACCTTCCAACAGGACAATGACCCCAAGCACACAGCAAGAGTGGCTTATAGATGGGCACATGCACAGGTAGGGCTCAACCTGTGCCCTTTTCTTTTTTTGGTGGCAGTGTTTTTTGTTGTTGTTGTTTTCTTCAATAAATCAATGCTATTGGTCACCCTTTATGTTTGTCTGCCTGTTTTACAAATATTTAGCCAATGAGAGATATTAAAAAGAGCTTGTGATTAAATCTTGTTGGATCCTCTCAAACTGTCAGTAAAATCTCTAGCTTGACTGAATGAACTGAAGTTCCACAGCAGCTGAACGAAGTCTTGCAAGGGAAAATAAAGATCTTGTTGTTTGAATAAATACAGCGTTTTCTTTATACAAGAAACACTATATCTATAAAGGCTCATATTTTATGTATTTGAGGTCTGAGACGTGTGAGACCGGAGAGAGAGGGCTAGCATTTGCCATCTAGTCGTAGTCAATACACTTAAATAGCCTGTGCACGCAGTAGCATTTCATCTCTTTTATAATATGAGATTTTGGCCAAATGTATTTTACAACAGGAAAAACTTAGTGCCCATATAGCTACAACAAACTTTGTAACCTGTTAAACGTAATGTGATGACACCATTTTAATGACGGACAGAATTTGCACATATTCGCTGGTCAAAAACTCAAAACTGCATTTGAGTTTGACAAAGCAACTGAGTGATCCTCCTCACCTAGGTAAAATATATTTAAAAAAAAAAAATTCTTATTTGATTTATGATTGGTAATACACTTAATTTATTAACATTTAATCATATTATATGGTCGCATGGTTCATGTTTAAGATGTTAATATGCAGGTATTCTCTTGAAAGCTCATTTCTTAATCTAGTAGGCTATAGCTACTCTCCGCTCTTCACATGTATTAACGTAGTAAAACATGGTTTTAGGTAATGTTTTCGTGACTAAAATAAAAACATTACAGAATCAGATCACTGTGAAATCTTTATATTTTATCATGCAGAATGTAATATATATATATATATATATATATTCATATTCAGCATGTGCCCCTCAAAAGATCTGTGCATGGTCCTGCTTATAGACAACTCTGTGAATGTCCTTGAGTGGCCATTCAACATACAATCACTCATACATGGGGAAAGGGCAAATGAGAGTTGATGGATGAAACCATCAGGAAACCAGAGAATGAAGCTATGAAAAGAGTCAGTTAACCACCTGAATAAAACCATCAGCGCCATTTATAACGGGGTCTATAGCTTATGCTAAACCTCTGTTTTGTTTAGTTAAATGTACGATACTTGCAATGCCTTTGGTCGTTGAACGAGTGTCCGGATGCAGTCTCGGATGAAAGTTCTGATGGTTTGAAGGTTTGGTGGTGTTGGAGTTCTTAAAGTTCTTCCGGGTTTGAAGGGTGATGAACTCCAAAAGATGTTATTCTGGCTCGGTGGTAATTGGGGGTTTCTTCCCAGGTAGAAAGGGAAAAAGAGATCTACTGAGATCCGAGGATCCTTGGTTGAAAGGAAAGTCAAGGCCGCAAGGCCTGGCACAAAAACTTAAGGGTCCAGAAGAGTTCTAGCTCACATCCTCCTCATCCTCTTAGGATCTAACAGAACCGCAGACTGCAGGGGCGTCACTGATGTAAGAGCTTTATCTGCTATAGAGGTCACAGCTCTGGTGAGTCAAAGAGCATATGGTGACTTGAACTTTTGGAGAGAAAGTTTACGACTCTTTGTCTCCATGCATAGTAATTTGCATATGAACTGGATTGGAAGTTGATATACAAACTACTAAAGATTCTTAGAACACTTATATGTTGCATCGGTATCAACATATAATATACACTCAAATAGATCATCCGAAGACGAATTGATAGAGACCAAACATGATATACATGAGGTAATATTAACTAGTGTTCTATCCTGCCATGCAAAGGCAAAAGACCGTAACTTCGATTTTTTTTTGTCAAAAATTAGTAATTTATATTTTTGGGACATTCAAGACATCCTTTTTCATGTACATAAGAGTCAATTTTGTTCTTTTTCCGAGAAAATAATGGGTCGTCTCAACCGTAACTTCAAAAAGCCCTGGAGAAACCAAGGCAGAACACCGTATAACACCAGTAACGGCTCTTTCCCTTTGTTTGGAACGCTCAAAATGAGTTACGGCATTCTGCCTTTGTTTAGCCGCGCGTCAAAATGAAGTTACGGTCTTCTGACTTTTTTTACTGTCCATTAAAGTCTGACGCATTTTAATTAGTGTAGACAAACAAATTAGATTGCAATCTACCAAACAGCTCCATATAACAAAGTACTGTAAAGGCTAGACACCTTGGCAGTGTCACGCTGCACACACGAGGGAGGAACCAGGAACACGCAGACGAGGATATAAACTCAAATAACATACTTTACTGAGGACATCAAGGCAGGGCAAGACACAGACATCAAACACCGGGGAGTAACGAGTAGACCAGACGACACAAAACTGAACAGACAGAACTATAAATACACACGCTAATGAATAACACACCTGAACAGAATGAACTAATAATCACATGAAACAAGGACAGGAAACAAACCAAATAAGGAAACATAAGGCGGGAACACATGACAGACACGACAGAACCCTGACAGGCAGCAATACATAATCGTGAATAACCTTTAAATATTTTTTTCCCCTTTTTGTAATGCAGATTATTCACCAGGTTGTCACTTCTAGTTGGATGCGTGTGTACTTGAATGCCGTAGCATGATCAGTCATAAAATCAGTAGCCTAAGAGTTCGCAATTAAATCCATATCCTACCTTTTCTTGTAACCCGATAAAATCAATCACAGCGCTGAACGTCGTCAGACATGTTTAATCCACACGCATTTCTGAGCATGCCTGCTTGCTGGCGTTCACATAAATCCACAAGTCATTCTTTTAGGTTAGGCTATTATTTCATTGCTTATATTAACTGATATTAAGTCAATATAAGCAATTATGCTATGTCTAGAATTCTTTTACGTTACTGAGCATAGCAAATAAATTGGTTGCAAACGGTATCCACTCACATGTTTAACTTTTAGTCTGCTTGTAGACTAATGTACAGTCACATTACTATATGCAATAGCCAATATGAGATGCCTTGGTGTGACTTCTCACTTTATGCAGATAATGCAAAGGCAGAGTACATTAACTTCAAAATAGGGGTAAAAATCAGGTTTGAGCTCACAATCTTTAATCTTCTATAATTTTCATTACTAAAACTTCTAATTGCCAAATTTCCAGTGTCCTACCTATAATTAATTTGGCTGGACAAGTAAAAAACTTTAAAGTCATTTTTCTCAGTTTCATACTCTAGCGAGTTAAGGTGTTTTACCTTTGTAGGGCAGTATCATAAGCATGCATAGAACAGGATACAATACACAAAAACATATACAAGAACAGTAATAATATACACAATGACCTGAAGATATGTGTGTTCATTCAAAGAAAGGTTTTTCTATGAATTAATTAGAGAAGAGTCAATTTTTATGGCATAATGTCTCTTTCCTAAGGGGAAATGAAGTGAGTTGCTCTGCCCGCATTCCTTTGAACAATAAAACAAGTGTTATCAGAAGGGTGGCCATGGAACCAGAGGCCTGTTCTGCCTTTCTTAGGTGTTAGATGACCCTCACAGACCCTCATAGTTGGCCTTTTGGGTTAGGTTAGGTTAGATTAGGTTAGGTTAGGAGGCATAAGAGATTATTTGTTAAATATAACAAATAGTTGTGTGGCTGATTGGTCCCAATGTTACATATAATTTCAAGGTTAATGAAAATGCAATGATTCAGTAATTGTTAAAACCAGGTCAAAATAAATTGCAGACTGACAGTAAGAATAATATTAAAAAATTTATTCAGGCACTTTTAGTAGGCTAATGAAAGAAAGGACAAGGAATACACATACAATGTGCTAATTTCAGTCAACTTGTTTTTGTTTTTCAGATCAAAATGTATTGCCCTTTCTGTGGCTTCCAATGGCCGACTTTGCCAAGATTTTTAGGTAATACTCCAGTCATCTGTATGCTGTGCTCTTAATGCACAGTGAATGGACAGTATAAAACCCCGCCATGTGAAAAATAAATAGAACTGTGCCGGCCAGCTCGCACATAGCCGATGCAGAGGACAAGGCGCTGAGGCAGTAGTAAGACAATCCAGCACGCTCGCCCCTCCTCCTCTAGGTCAGGTATCGGACCTAGTTGAAACATCCAGCCATCACTGCGCCGGCGCTGTCAGCGACAGCGTCTCCCTGTACACCGTCAAGCAGCACTGAACTGGTGTGATATAGGGGTAGAAATAAAGCAGCAAACATGTTGGTGCTTGAAAAACACTGCCAGCCTGAATAAGCGGGCATATAATGGGGACACTTCTGGATATGTGCTTGTTTCACTTAGTAAATGACTTTACGGACACAAGAGAATAAGTATGATTCTGAACCGTCTCGCCTAGATGACCTAGTTAAAACCATGGACTGAAGCATGCGCCAGGGTGGGCCATGTCCATGTCCTCAGTCGTCCAATGGCTGCTCAGCCTTCTCCTCCTGCACTGACAGAACGTGTGGTGCAAACGAGGGAATATCCAAGTTATAAAATTTTAAATAAAAGCTATAAAATTTCAACTGTTATGAGATGACCAGCCCGCCGCGAAGCAAATGTCTTGAATACACATACCTTTGGCCCAGGCCCATGAGGATGCCAGGCTCCTAGTGGAGTGGACATGCACTCCTAAGGGGCAGTCGAGTCCCTGGGAATCATAAGCTAGGTGTACGGCTTCCACAATCAGGTGAGACAGCCTCTGCTTCGACAGCAGGCCGGCCTTTTTAGCGCCCGTGAAACAGACGAAAAGCTGTTCCGAAGTTCAAAACTGGCTAGTTCTGTCCACATAAGCATGCAGCACACGCAAGGGGCACAGAGTGTGCTTCTGTGACACTGAATCGGTGTTTGGCTCGGGAGAACACAGCGCTTGTATAGTGATAACCTGGGCCCTGAATGGCGTTGAGAGCACTTTAGGTGTGTAGCCGAGTCTAGGCGTGAGTCTGACCATACAATCGTTTGGGCCAAACTGCATACAAACACTATTGACTGATAGGGCATGTGAATCACCCACCCGTTTTCCACACACTAGGGCGAGCAGCAGCACCGTCTTAAATGAGAGCACTTTCATGTCTAGACTCAGCTGGTACGAACGGTGGGTCAGACAGCTCTCTGAGCACCAATGATAAGTCCCATACTGGCATTTGGCGCGGGCGGGAAGGTTTCAGCCGCCTCGCCCCACGAAGAAAGCACGATATTAGGGGGTTCTTACCGACCGAGCGGCCCTCCAACATATTATGAGAGGCAGCGATAGCAGGCACTTAAACTTTCAGTGTAGAGGGAGAACTGCCAGCATCTAGACGTTCCTGCAGGAAGGTCAAAACAGCTGGGATATCACAGCTTATCGAGTCTTCATGCCTGTTAAAGCGGCTTTCACACAGGACGCGGAAAGCGTTGCGCTATGAAACCCATTAATTTAAATAGTTCAACTTTTGCAGCTGCGCTCTGTGACGTTTCCCCCCACGGCCAATAGAAACGGGGCATCCAAACAAGCGCCGAAATCAAAATGGATAAACAGCTGATTCTCTGTGTGTCTGAATTTCCAGAGCTATACGATGAGTTTGCGGTCGGGAGAAAAGAGAGACACATGGAGACACATCTCCATTCAAGTTGGCATGTCAGGTGTGTTTAAAGTCAGGCAGCTTATTGTAGATAGGCAGTATGCATTAGTTTGTCACATGAAATAGACATTCCTCCTCTAGACTCCTCCACTACTTTGTTGAAATAATGCGGTTTTATAAATAAACTACACCCACAGCCTCTTCTTTCTTGCTGCTCTCTTTCTTCTTATTACTATTGCTCGCTTCTTAGCACGGGACAGATACATGTTTTGCTGCTGACCGAAAGGTGGAACAACAATCAAATGACTATCAAATGACTAGACGTATAGCACTCCTGCTAAAAAAATTGAAAACTCCGCCTACTTCGCTCTGGCCAGCGTAGCACAAATCGCCTTGTATCTGAAGGGTTGCGCGAAACCCAGTGACCGGCGCAGCGCATGCCGCGTCCTGTGTGAAAGGGCTTTAACGCACCAGTTCGCAAACACTTTCCATTTCAAATCATACAGGTGCCTCGTAGAAGGCACTCTCGCTTCTGTTATCGTGTGCAACATGCTGTGATTCACTCCATACTGACTTGCCACACATGTAGATCCCATAATTCCGGTCTGGGGTGCCATATGGTGCCGCTCGCCTGGGACAATAAATCCCTTCTCAGCGGAATCCGCCACGGGGGGCCGACGACGGGTTTACCAACTCTGGAAACCTTGGTTGGTTGGGCCATTTCGGCGCTACCAGAAGCACAGCATCCCTCTCCTCTCTGATCTTTTGCAGCACTAGCGGCAATATTTTGACTGGGGGGAATGCATATTTCTGACCGGTGGGCCAGCGGCTCGACAGCGCATCCCCTTTCAGGATAGCAGTCGTCAGCGAGAAGTAGAGCGGGCAGCGGGTGTTCTCTTCCGACGCAAAAAGGTTGATCTCTGCTTCGCCAAAGAGACTCCAAATCAACTTTACTGTTTGGGGGTGTAATCTCCACTCCCTTTGAACAATGCCCTCCCTGGAGAACATGTCCGTGCTTTGATTCAGACTGCCCGTTACATGAACTGCTTGAATCGATACAAGTACCCGATCTGCTCACAAAAGAAGGCGTCTTGCCAAGCCCTGCAGGGCGCACGAGTGCATTCCTCCCTGGCGATTGATGTACGCCACCACCACCGTGTTGTCCGTTCGGATTAGAACATGGTGGTCTTTTACAAACGGAAGAAAGTTCTGCAGCGCCAAATGAACAGCTTCCATCTCCAAGCAATTTATATGCCAGCGCTTCTGATCTCTAGCCCACACGCTGAACGCTGGTCTGCCATCGCAGAGGGCTCCCCAGCCTGACAGTGGCGCGTCCGTGGTCACCACTATCCGTCTGACCACCCTGCCCATCGCAGCACCCTGTTCGTACATAGCTGTGCCGAACCAGGGCATCAGAGCCTCGAGACATGAACGTGTTACGACAAGGCGCTTCGTCCCCTCTCTCCATGCCCGCGGTGGGACTCGGTCCTGTAACCATAGTTGCAACGGCCTCATATGCAGCAAGCCCAGCCGGCAGGCGGAGGCTGCAACTGCCATTAGACTAGTTTTGCTTTCGTCAACGAAATTTATGACTAAATATCATTGTAAACAAACCGTTATCACGTGATGAAAACGAGATGAGAGGCAACGTAAATGCTGGTCATGTGACAATGACTATAATTAAATGTATAATGCAATATTGTTGACGAATAAAAACGAGACTCGTTTAGTCGCGTTATTATTATTATTTTGCAGTATTTCTGTTTCCTGTGACTCACTTCAGGGGCTGCATTAGGTTGCACTATTCAGGCGCAGGCGACGTCACTTTCTCAAGCTCCACTCACTGCATTTTTTAGTGAGATATTTTGAGATATTTTGGCACCCGACATCACTTAAATAGCGGCTAAACCAGCCAATCTGGCGAATGCTCAGACGCCATTGGCTATTGCAAAGCAATAGAGTGATTCAATAAGGCTTCAGCATTTCAAGGAAAAAAGGGTTTCCCCCATATGTAATGTCCAGAGACTGACTCGATAAGGGAACTCACCTTTCAGTTCACCAACAACTCCACTGACCACTTAGTTTTCAGTCACGTGACCGGCTCGAAGACTTGGAGGGTAAAACATCCATAGAACTGTTGCACAAGTGTGTCAGTTTTTCATCTGTTTCATTTGCAATCCATATTAAGCACCCACGGCAATATTTCAATCATAAACAGTGTGACAAAACATTGTAAAAACACTTAAAAGTGCCTTAATATATTTAAAACAGTAATATTAAAAGATCAAATTCAGTAATCACAACATTAATGATGCATAGTTTACACAGGCAAGCAGATGAGGCCGGAATATGAACGCTTTCCTTCTAATGGTTTTCTGTGGGAAGCCATTTAATGTGAAACTTTGCACATTGCGTTTATATTTTGTCTTCATCTTCTTGCCTGTACAAAATATACATCATCAATAAGGATTTAACTGAATCTCGCCTTTTAATATTTGCATTTTACTATATTATTACTTGATGTAATCTGCGTAGCTGCGGTCAGTGGAGCAAAGCTGCGTTTTGCCCTTCAAGTGGGCGTTCCTATAAGGGTGTGACGTCACGTGAAAACTATCAATAGCCACTGCACAATAAGCAATTCCCAGCCGGGTCCGTCAAGGCGTTTCAAGGCGTTTTAGGTCGCCTTGAAACATTTCCGTTGTGGTCCGTGCCGCGCGTGTGGTCCCCCCAATTTGCATGTGTTGTGAGTGTGCTGTCAAAATGATGAAGATGTTTTCTTAATTTGCTGGTGTTCTTTCTATTTGCATGTGTTTTCTGAAGTTGCAGCGCGCTGAGCTCTCTCGGCTACCGTATTCAGTCAGCAAGCGAGTGAAGAAAACACTGGCCCTGCGTCCCAATGTTCATACTATCCATCCTAAATTCTATGTGATAGTAGTAATTTTCAATACTATTTAGGACAGATATGGTGGATAATATGCACACTTGGACGCAGGGTGGCATTTTAGCGATGACTCATCTGAACACCTCTGATTGCGGGGGAAGGGGAAGTCGTGGCCTAATGGTTAGAGAGACGGACTCGTAATCCAAAGGTTGCAGGTTCGAGTCTCGGGCCGGCAGGGATTGTAGGTGGGTGAGTGAATGTCCAGCGTTCTCTCCACCCTCGATACCACGACTGAGGTGCCCTTGAGCAAGGCACCGAACCCCCAACTGCTCCCCGGGCGATGCAGCATAAATGGCTGCCCACTGCTCCGGGTGTGTGTTCACGGTGTGTGTGTGTTCACTGCTGTGTGTGTGCACGTTGGATGGGTTAAATGCAGAGCACGAATTCAGAGTATGGGTCACCATACTTGACAGTATGTCACTTCACTTCACTTCACTGGTCATTGCAAAAACGCATCTGTCTCTGGCTCAGCACCAGCCAGAGAACGCAGATTTGAATTTTGCAGCTGATAATATGATGCACTGAATATGATGCACTCACGCCTGTGCGATTGAATTAAATATAGAAAATGTTAATCGGCTATTTTTTTTTTTTGTCTTTTAAATCCACTTGGCTCAAAAATCTGAGGGAGCGCATGCCCCCTCACTTTGAATGGGCATGATGCCTCTGATTGTACCCAATCAAATATTTCTGGAGAAATATTTCTGGAGAAATATGCGTACACGTTGTGATTTAATAATAATTTAATAAACAGTACTTTGAAACATTAACAATAATATTAATAATAGGATAATTGTAGTCCTCTTCATGCCTGTGAACTCTTTGATTAATATTCTCAGAATAGCTAAAAAAATGGCAATATTACTAAATATTACTAAAGATAGCTGATATTAAATGTCTAAACAGGATTCCAATTTATTTGTAATTGTAGAAATGTTGAATGTCTGTAGAAAAAGACTGAAATGTGTGTAGAAAATGTCTGATTAAAGACTTATAAAAATGGCCTCATAAACATTTGTGGTGATGTTTAATCACTGTTCCTTTGAAAAAAAACCAAGACAAATTTGAAACTTCATAAACATGTTAATTAGGGGTCATTATTTCTAAAAACACACAAATTCCCTGGGAGGCAATTTAAAGAAATCACTGATGAGTCTAAAGTACAAGGTCAACAAATTGACCCCAATGGAGAGCGTCAAGAGGACAAAATCACACTGTAAGGCCATAATGACCTCCCTAAAGAGGGCCGGTTATCACAACACTGTGCAAACAATGCATGCAAAAACTGATGCAATCAAAACAACATTACATTTCACCTTTTAGCTAATAAAATAAAGAATGATATTACATGGGATGTTCTTGCAGTGGTATTTGCAAATGAAGGCCAACTCTTACATTTGAAAATAATTATTGAATTTAATCACAAAACAATGAAATGAACTATGCAAAATATTGAAAAATAAAAAATGTAGAGGCACATGAACACAAGTTTGCAGGGCCAGTCATCAGGGGTTTAGGGCAGTCATCCATTTGACAACCAAAGTCCAGCACACATCACCAGAGAGAATAGAAGATCCAGTTATGACATTTTTATTAAAATGTCATCACAAGGTAAAAAAAAACATAGATAGATGAATAATTCACAATGAGATAACATTCAAAAAAGAGGTGAATTTTCATTTCAAGCTGACTTTAAAATGGGCCTGCAAGGCTACTAGAATGTTATAGCTTTCATGCTAAATAGCATGTGATGATTGGACAAACAAATATGAATGTTATTGTGTTTCCTAAATAATACAAGATGGAACTGTCATATTTTAGTACTTCCAGGCACGAAGCAAAATGGATTCAAAGTTCTCTTTAATAAATCAGGAGAATCCGCAGAAGAACCAAGGCAAATACACATCCAATAGTATTTTCTTTTGTTGCAAGTAAAAGGCCTTTTATACGTAATTCTAAAATGTCCACCCTCAGGTCATGATATACAGTATGTGTCTTTTTGCTGTGAAATCTGTAATGATTTTTATAAAGTAAATTAAAGATCAACTTTTATATTTTTAGTAATATTTGTAAGTAATATACTAGAAAAGTCATGTTAAAATGTGAGCAGGGGTGCTGTGTTCTGAGCCCCCTGAACAGCATATTGACACGGGCCCCAGCAAATCGCATTTCAGGGGGATCCTCCTCGGTAAAAATAACATGTTTTTGCCCCCTCTCCCTTGTCGGGCACTTAGAAACGTCCTAAACTTCCGCATGTTACGGTGCTTCTGAATGTGAGTAGCCTATCAAATATGACACATCTGTGGCCTGTTGTATGAAGCTAGCTGAACAAACTCAAGATTTCCAGAGTAGGTTTAGGGTTGACAAAACCAAACAAATCCAACCTGTTTTGGATCAGGTTCACCGGGCTCACAAAGCTCGATATAAACGTTCTCTGTCAACTCAGAGTTTGAACCAGAGTTTGTGATTAATAATTTAAATGTATTACAAGACAGGAATAAACACTTCTGCTGCAGCAAAAGTTTGAGAAGGCAGCAGAAAGAAAATATATCATTATGCAAAGGAATCCACCGATTTAATTATTTATATACACTACCAGTCTAATGTTTTTGAACAGTATAGTTTTTTTCTTTTTTTATGTTTTTCCAGAATTCTCTTCTGCTCATCAAGTCTGCATTTATTAAAACTCTGAGTTTTCAGGCTCAAGAAGGTTGGATGGTTTTGAGCGGGTTTTGTCACCATGGTAACTTATGTAAATTAAGCTGCATGGTTACCCTGCTCCGGAGCAGGTTTTATTCTGGGTTAGAGATCACAAACTAGATCAATCAGCTGTGAGTAAAGCGACATAATTTGATGCAATAAAGCCACTCCCCCATATGTCTCGCTTCAAATGAAAGCAGTTTCACGAGTTCGCACTAACATATAATATGATTGAGCAATTAGTAAGGATATTTGGCGTGCTGTCAGGAGGGAGGGCTCCGAGCTCGGGATGGAGCCCGAACCCAGAGAACTCCCCCCCCCTCATCCCAAGAATGGGATGAAATTTAGATTGGAGTGCGGAGTTGGGGTGGAGGCGGGATGCTGGAAAACTGTCATAGAACAGAGGTGAGTTGGCTGTGTGTGTGATTATATATATATATATACACCTGATGTGCTTGTTAAGGTGATTAGCTGACGAACTGCACCTGGGCCAGACTGATTATCTGATCGTGCTCCTCCCGAACCTTGTTAATAAAACATAATTTCACGAGTTCGCACTAACATATAATATGATTGAGCAATTAGTAAGCATATTTGGCGTGCTGTCAGGAGGGAGGGCTCAGAGCTCGGGATGGAGCCCGAACCCAGAGAACTCCCCAAAAGAAGCTTATGGCATGGGACAGCAGCCGGAGAGGAAATTGTTAGTAGCCCCCCAAAAATATGCTTGTCATGAAAAAATGGGTTGTGCGAGGAGGCGAAATGAGGAGCACGATGGAAGGCCAGGTGAGGGACTCTCGCTGCGTCCGAAGGGAGCTGCGGCTCTGCTGCACCGGAAGGGAGAGTCCCTCTTGCAGCTGAATACTTGGCGTGGTTTGAAACGTCAGATGCAGGGCTCTCACTGCGACCGAAGGGAGCTGCGGCTCTGCTGCACCGGAAGGGAGAGCCCTGTTCGATGCTGAATGAGCCATGAGGCTCGAAACGATGAAGGGCTCTCACTGTGACCGAAGGGAGCCGCAGCTCTGCTGCACCGGAAGGGAGAGTCCTCCTTGTGACTGAAAACTTGGCATGGTTTGAAGCATCAGATGGAGGGCTCTCACTGCAACTGAAGGGAGCTGCGGCTCTGCTGCACCGGAAGGGAGAGCCCAGTCTGATGCTGGGTAAGCCAGGAGGCTCAAAACGATGGATGGAGGGCTCTCACTGCGACCGAAGGGAGCTGCGGCTCTGCTGCTCCGGAAGGGGGAGCCCTGTACAGTGCTGAATGAGCCTTGAAAACTCGGAACAATGGATGGAGGGCTCCCGCTGCGACCGGAGGGAGCCGCAGCTCTGCTGCACCGGAAGGGGGAGCCTCCATCCTCCTTCTATAAAAGAGCGGGGCACTGCTGCGGCAGTATCAAGTGAGCGGGGCACTGCTGCGGCAGTATCAAATGAGCGGGGCACTGCTGCGGCAGTATCAAATGAGCGGGGCACTGCTGCGGCAGTATCAAATGAGCGGGGCACTGCTGCGGCAGTATCAAATTGAGCAGGGCACTGTAGCGGCAGTATCAGCTGAGTGGGGCACTGCAATGGCATTATTAAATTAAGCAGGGAACTGCAGTGGTAGTATCGAATTATGCAAGGCACTGCCACGGCAGTTTCAAATGAACTGAGCAGGGCACTGCAGCGGCAGTATCAAATTGAGCAGGGCACAGCGACGGCAGGATCAAATTATGCGAGGCACTGCAGCGGTAGTACCAAATTAAGTGAGGCACTGCTGCGGCAGTTTCTAATTGAGCAGGGCACTGCAGCGGTAGTATCAAATTAAGTGAGGCATTCCTATCCTGTGGCAGTTTCAAATGAGCAGGGCACTGCAGCGGCACTATTGAATGAACGGAGCTGGGCACTGCAACGGCAGTATCAAATGAGCCGGGCACTGCAACGGCAGTATCAAATTGAGCAGGGCACTTCAACGGCAGTATCAAATTGAGCAGGGCACTGCAACGGCAGTATCAAATTGAGCAGGGCACTGCAGCGGTAGTACCAAATTAAGTGAGGCACTGCAGCGGCAGTTTCAAATGAGCAGGGCACTGCAGCGGTAGTATCGAATTATGCAAGGCACTGCAACGGCAGTATCAAATTGAGCAGGGCACTGCAACGGCAGTATCAAATTGAGCAGGGCACTGCAACGGCAGTATCAAATTGAGCAGGGCACTGCAACGGCAGTATCAAATTGAGCAGGGCACTGCAGCGGTAGTACCAAATTAAGTGAGGCACTGCAGCGGCAGTTTCAAATGAGCAGGGCACTGCAGCGGTAGTATCGAATTATGCAAGGCACTGCAACGGCAGTATCAAATGAGCCGGGCACTGCAACGGCAGTAACAAGTTGAGCAGGGCACTGCAACGGCAGTATCAAATTATGCGAGGCACTGCAGCGGCAGTATTGAATGAGCGGAGCAGGGTACGGCAGCGGCAGTATATCAAATGAGCCGGGCACTGCAACAGCAATATCAAATTTAGCAGGGCGCTGCGGTGGCAGGATCAAATTTCACTAAACTGGTCAGAGTTAGATGGCTTCCTTTGTCAAAATTATTGGTCCTGATATAGCTCGTGAAGGCTTCCGATGACCATTGACCGAGAACTTGGATCAGCTGTTGGATATGAATGGATGGTACTGGGTGAACCTGCTTGGAGGAAGGAACTTAGTAACGTGTCGAGGAGAAGTTTTGAAGGATGTGTTATAGGAATACGAGTTGGCGATGGGTCCGCCTCCGGAGCCAGCACTTAGAATTTCTGTGAGAATCTGAGACTTGATGGCATCGGCATACGGGGTGGTTCTGGAGCTGCAACATTCAGTGGGGTAGGTAGTGGGACTGCAGTGAGTGAATGAAATGTACTGGGGGTTTAGATTGGAGAGAAGGGTTAAAAAGAAGATAGGGAGGGGCCGAAACCGTTTGCGGAGGCAGCCTCGCGCACGGATTAGCCTTTGGTGCTTAGGGAAGCATGTAGGAAGAGGTAGAAGGAAATGAGGGAGAAGGCCAGTAAGCTTGCATTGCTGGCTGATGATGCCATACTTGCATGTCTGTAGTAGGGGCTGCTGGCCATTGACAGGGAAAAGGAGTAGCGAAAGGGTAAGTGTAAGGTGGCTGAGCTTGAGTGGCTAGCGGAGGCAGCCTCGTGCTAGCGTCTGCCGCCAGAGGTAGAAGGAAGGAAGTGCGAAGGATGGGAGTTTGGGAAGCTAAGCCAGCGGCATTGCATGTGGCGCTGTAGCTTAAGGCACCGCAGTGATTTATTGAGAAGAGGAGAGAGGCAATGCAGTGTGAGGAGTGGCCGAGTCTGGGGCGTGGCCCATGCTTGCTGATGGCCTGCTGCGTCTTGAATCTCGAGGGGAGCCGGAACTTGATCTGGAAAAAGACAACGTTATTTTGAAAGAAGTAGGGAGCTATGGGGGAAAGGAGCATGGAACACAACTGACAGCAGAGTAGGGCTGTCAGAAATGGCTGAAAAACAAAATTTTGAATTCTCCACCTAAATATTATCAATATTCGAATTCTATTCAAATTTGAAAGGCATAATTTCAGTTAGGGGGAGAAAGCTTTTGGCTTCTCTCCTGAGGCCACAGGAAGATGCATAGAGCGGAATATTACTAATGCACGTTTATTAAAGCAATAAAACAACATGACTATCTGTGAAAAAGTGCATAATCTTTATGAACCAAATATAAATCAATTAAGTTGCTTAAACAATGGTGAACAAAACAGCATCATGTATGCATAGTTTAATATAAAGCAACGAGAGCCAATTGGACATTTTACATGGCTTCTAAACATGCTTCTCTTGTGCGAGATACAAGTCTAAAAGTGATGTCACTCTAGAAAATGTGCAAAATATGCATTCTGTGTGCCACTGATAAGGCTGCCTGACACGCCTAAAATTCGAATGCATCATTTTTGTATTCGAATGAGGATTTTTATTTTGAACTCGACAAATATTCGAAATTCAAATTTATTGACAACCCTGCAGCAGAGGCAGCCTGACTTTTAAATAGGCCTCTGGGCTAGTGTCTGCCATGGGAGATGGAGGCGACTGAAAAGAATAGGGTTCATTAGAAAAGCCCAAGATGTGTGGGCCTGATTTGCAAGCGGAGGCAGCCTCAACGCTTCCTTCAGCCATTGTAGACCACAGGAGTGGGGTTTTTGACATCCTGAAAAGCCTGCGCAGCTAGCGGAGGCAGACTCACGCTAGCGTGTGCTATGGGAACTGGAGGCCACTCAAAAGGAAAAGGATTAGAAGTAATGGGAGGAAAAGACTGAGATGTGTGGGCATGTGTTGCAAGCATAAGCAACTTTGTGCCCGTTTCAGCTTCTGTAGCTGTAGGCTGTGGAGGCTTGTGATATTCAGAGAAAAATAGCTGGAGAGCCTGTGCAGCCTGCGCAGCTAGTGGAGGCAGACTCACGCTAGCGAGTGCTGTGGGAGCTGGAGACCACTGAAAAAGAAAGAGGGGTTAGAAGTAGCAGGAGAAAACTGCTTTTAACAACTTTCAAAAAAAAGTGATAAAATTATGAAAATACGTGTTTTTCCTCTTAACCACACGAAAAGAAAGTATTGAAACAGCTGGCCAGCTAAGCCGCACCTCGGTTGGTAGAGACTTGAAGAGGGGTGCCTAGTAGTATGCACAACACATACAAAGTGGGTTGCATTTGTTCAATGATGATATAAATAGTTCTTTATGATACACCTTAGTTGTTCGTTTGCACCTATAATTGTTCAAACAATCTTTTACATCTTATCTATCCGAGTAATGTGCAATTTAAAATACAGGTAAAATGCTAGTGAAAATTAACACAGAAAATTAATCATTTCCTTGTGTGATCTACGCAGTTTGCGCCATGATTACCGACATGACATCGACATCATGTCATCGCAAATGATGCAAATTTTTATCAACAAATGATGCAAACCGTGTTGATGTTTGCAACACGGCCTGCGCCGCTACCGGAGGCAGCCTCGCGCTGACTGCTACGAGAGCTGGAGGTCCGTACTCATAACATCAAGACATGGCAGGACAAGGCAAGGCTGACACAGACAGGCACACCAGGGAGTAACGAGTAGACCAGACCAAATCTAACTCAACAGACAGGACTATAAATACACAGGTAAATCATAGATAACGAGACAAACACAGCTGGACAAGAATTAACTAATGATAACATTTAACAAGGACAGGAAACAAACCAAATATGGAAACATGAGGCGGGAACACATGACACACACGACAGATGACTGACAGTTATGAAGATCCCATTGATTTATATTACAAGCTGAATTTCATCTTGCTTTTTGGTCGTATACATATCAGAAACAGCACTAAATTGCATATTTTTGTTCAGTTTGGACCTCTGAATGAAAAAATTTTTTACGGTGCCCCAAGAATGAGCTCCATGTTCTCCTATATACATACTGATTTATCAAATATGATACTCAATGGAATATAATGATACCTATGCAATTTTGTTTTGCACGTTTTTTTCTATTAGATATTATCGAAAGATTCAATGATCATGTGATCTGAAACCCCTAGACAGCCAGCCAAGGATATAAAGTAAGAATCATGTTGTGTCATCCATCTGTTATGATTTGAACTATCTGGATCACTGTTTGCAGGTATCTTCACTTTACAGATGGACTGGAAAGCTGCCAGTACCGAGACTGAATCCTGAAAAAAAGGCACTGTTAATTTAAAACAAGAAAACAGATATTTGACAAAAATCGAACATACCAATTTTGTTTTTACAGTGTATTGAACATTTTAAGATGAAAAACTCATCTGTCGTGTCATCGATTATATTGGAAGCTTTCTACAGAATGGAGGACCTTAAGTACCTTTATTTTGTGACCTTTCTCATGTTATACATGCTTGTACTCTTTGCTAACACCATTGTGATTTTTGTCATAATTATCAACAAAGTGCTTCATAACCCTATGAATTATTTTCTATGTAACTTGGCTGTAAATGGCATCTACGGTGGCACAGCTTTGCTTCCCCCCTTGCTGGTTACTTTAATGTCTCCTTCTCATGAGGTATCTTTGGCATGTTGTAAGGTTCAGATCTACTTCCTACACACATATCCTATCGTAGAGTTCACCATTCTGTCAGTGATGTGCTACGATCGCTATGTGGCCATCTGCTACCCTCTGCAGTATCACAGTATTATGACAAACACAAAAGTGTATAAACTGATTGCCTTCTCTTGGGGGTATCCTTTAATGACATTTGTTGTGTTTTTTATTATGACTCTGCGCTTGACAATCTGTAAAAACGGAATGGGGAGGCTTTACTGCGCCAACTTTTATCTGGTCAAAATGTCTTGTGGGAACACATATATTGAGAGCATTTTAGGATTGTTTTTTCTTGTTATATGGACTTTTCCTCAGCTTGCAATGACTTTCTATTCATATGGACATATTCTGAAAATATGCTTTACTGCCACTAAAGAGTCTAAAATAAAAGCACTGAAGACCTGCACTCCACACTTATTTGCAATACTCAACTATTGTGTGGGTTGTTTTTTTGAAATTATACAAAGTCGCTTTGATGCAAGTTATCTTTCCTTTGAAACGCAAATGTTTATGTCTCTTTATTTCTTGATATTTCCTCCCCTTCTAAATCCAGCTATCTATGGGATGAGTGTTAAAACACTGAGAGACAATATTTTTAGACTGTTTGGCTCTAAAAATAAGTTATTGCCTTTAAAGTAGGATCTTTGGAACACAAATGAGAGTGCAAAACAATGCAACACTGTTCTCAGTATGAGAAGCAAGCAACTGAAGTCTAATCTGTGAAGTGAAAACGAAACTAAAAAATGATGTTAACTTCTATTTGACTTTAAATCATGTTTTTGAATTAAACTGAATGCTAATTCCATGTATATTTGACATCCAAAGACCCGAAAGAACCCCATCATGCTTTTCAAAATCAGAATATTATGTACTTGTAATTTATGTGTTGTATTTAAAATACACAACTGTTTATATTTCACTTGATCAATAAATGTGGATGGAAATTATATTATTTGTAAGCAATGTGGCCATCACGAGGATGCAAAGTAGCATGACAGTAACAGCACAATGATTGACTCATGATTGTTGAACATCCAATACAGCTGCGTACAGCCGTAAAACAAATAACACACAAAATATAAATACCTTACTCCTGCGAACAGGAATTTGTTAGTAAGTAATGTGTGCAACACAACCAAAAGCCAAATAAAATCTCACTCAATCCACTGCGAACAGTAGTATCACAGAGCAAGCATATTAACTTTTAGTTCATTCAGTCAATAAGACAAACTAGATAAATTAGGAGGTACCAATACCTATTCTATGCGTGAACGCACAGATCAACGGGTGGGAAAATCCCCCCGCTGCGAACAGCGGAACAGTGTAAACATAAAGTCCTTCTTTAGTTTTAAGAATAATAGAACAAAAAGCAACCAATCCGTACGCTATCAAAAGCGCCGGAATACAATCTGTAAACAAATATCAAACTCGTAAATCAGAATAATAAAAACACTAACTACTTACCTAAATATAGAGGAAAAAATTACGGCAATCCTCAGGGGCACCAGGCGCCTGCACTATAGTGACGGATTTAATGGGTAATATTCCAATATCAGCGTATTTCAGCCCATTTTAATCCCCAAATCTCCCTCGTCTCCGCTGGTCCCATCCAGCCCTCCTTCGTCTCAACTGGTCCCGTCAAGCCCTTCGTCTCCTGAGTTCCCCAAGTCGGCCAGCTCCGCTCCTCGCCAGTGCCCTCCAGTGCCTGCTCCTCGCCAGTGCCCTCCAGTGCCTGCTCCTCGCCAGTGCCCTCTAGTGCCTGCTCCTCGCAAGTGCCCTCCAGTGCCTGCTCCTCGCCAGTGCCCTCTAGTGCCTGCTCCTCACAAGTGCCCTCCAGTGCCTGCTCCTCGCCAGTGCCCTCTAGTGCCTGCTCCTCACAAGTGCCCTCCAGTGCCTGCTCCTCGCAAGTGCCCTCCAGTGCCTGCTCCTTGCAAGTGCCCTCTAGTGCCTGCTCCTCGCAAGTGCCCTCTAGTGCCTGCTCCTCGCAATTGCTCTCCTGCGTCTCCGTTGGTTCCGTCCAGCTCTCCTGCGTCTCCGCTGGTGCCGTCCAGCTCTCCTGCGTCTCCGCTGGTTCCGTCCAGCTCCGCGCTTCAAGAGCGCCCCCAAGTGTCCGTGCTGCAAGAGCTCCCCCAAGTGTCCGCGCTGCAAGAGCGCCCCCAAGTGTCCATTCTGCAAGAGCGACCCCAAGTGTCCACGCTTCAAGAGCGCCCCCAAGTTTCCGCGCTTCAAGAGCGCCCCCAAGATTCCGCGCTGTCCGAGTGCCCCCAAGAGCGCCCTCAAGTGCCCACTCCTCCAGAGCGCCCTCAAGTGCCCGCTCCTCCAGAGCGCCCTCCAGAGCGTCCCACAGAGCCCGCTCCTCCTCAATGGCTCCCAGTGGGGAACTTCCCCGAGACAATTTGGGAGGGGGGCCATATAGTCACGGCCTGTGTGGCCAGGCCAAGGGCCAAGGCCACGGAGCCCCTTGATCCGCCATGGCCGTCCAAGCTCCCTGATCCGCCATGGCCTCCCGAGTCTCCTGATCCGCCCTGGAGGCTTCCCGAGTCTCCTCCCTTTCCTGGCCCTGCTCCAGCCTCCAGTTCACCCACCCCGATGTGACTGTTACGGTGCGGGACGCACCTTCCGGGAGGGGGGCGATATCTGTCACGGTTTGGTTTCTGTTCAGTTTCCCATTTGCCCTTATTTGGTTTTTCCTGTCATTAGTTAATCATCATTCATCCTGTTCACCTGTCTTGAGTTAATTATCTTGTTTCCTCGTTTGGTTGTCCCTGTATAAGTCCTGAGTTCTCCCCTTGTCTTTTGTCGGATCTTAATGTTAAATTAAGTTAATCTATGTATACAGTGTTGATGATTATTAAAAACCTCCTTTTCTTCCATTCCTCGTCACGCGCTTCCTTACTACAACACCAACACATAACACATACGTCATCAAGACTGGTTTATTTCAGTTAACTGAGCATTACATTTGCAGTCAAAAGCATATTACAACAATTTACGCTTAACTAAGAATAAAGGTCAAATTTATAACTGTTAATATTCTAAAATAAGATCTTCTTTATGAGAAATGCGACCTCCGGAGGATGCAGCCTTCTGTTTGAAAAACTGCCAGGAAGTCTTAACCGCGGACGGAAATCGCGTCTGTTCCTCTCACAATTCAATCATTTTGCCTCGGAAAACTTGGAATATTAATACTTTTTAAATAAATTATGACGGTAGTTGTATCTGCCTGCTATATCTTGTGTTTTATTGACGGTAGGTTTAGGGGCAGATGGTAGGGGCAGGGGTTGGGTTATGTGCTCATAAATGTGTAAATAATGTAATAAAACTGTTTTGACTGTTTACATTGAAAAATCACATCCCTACATATATGCAATAATGGCAATGTTATTACCCAATATATCATTTAATTATGACGATAAAATTCCCAGAATCGTGTCAGCATATTGACGCTAAGGGTTTCCTATTTAAAACAACGGTGGACCTTTCATGTCGAAAAGTGGCGCTAAAGGGGTACCTTGAGCGTCAAAAAGCGACACCAAAACGGTCCTGCCCAGGCTTCAAGTTGGGATGAGACTGTGTAGCAAGGATCCTCTTTAAAATTAGACCAATCTTCAAATATTTATGACTGTTTTTTGACATTGACATTAAAGTAACTTTTTTAAAGTGATGCACAAGGGTTAATATTTTTTCAAATATCCACAAGAGATTGGGCTATTTATGTAATTTCAATGTAATGATCATGTGATCTGAATACACTGGGCAATTCTCCAAAGTTACAGGTAACAGACCATATAAACAGAAGGATGTTCACTTCTGCATATTTTTTGTGTGCACCATGCTTTATCATTCACCTTTTATCCAACTCACCTGCAACATTTGGGACATTTGTTTTGAAATTAATTATGAATGCAGTACAGGGAAAACCTGTTCATCTGCTTATAACTTCTGTCAGTTATATTGATTTAAACTATTTGTGAAGCATGTAATGTACCATTTTCTTTGTCTACAGTGTGCTGAACAATTTAGAGAAAATGAAAAACTCATCCATTATTATACTAGAGGCATTTTATGGAATGGAGGACCTTAAATACTTTTATTTCATGATCTTTTTCATGTTGTACATGTTAGTACTCTTTGCAAACACCACTGTGATTTTTGTCGTAATTAGCAACAAAGTGCTTCATAAACCTATGCACATATTTCTATGTCACCTGGCTGTGAATGGCATCTATGGTAGCACAGCTTTGCTTCCCCCCTTGCTGGGCACTTTAATGTCTCCTTCTCATGAGGTATCTTTGGCATGCTGTAAGGCTCAAACTTACTTCCTGCACACATATGCTATCATAGAGTTCACCATTCTGTCAGTGATGTGCTACGATCGCTATGTGGCCATCTGCTACCCGCTGCAGTATCACGCTATCATGACCATAACAAAAGTGTATAAACTAATAGCTTTCTCATGGGGATATCCTTTAGTGGCATTTGCTTTGTTTTTTATTCTGACTCTGCGCTTGACAATCTGTAGAAACATTATAGGGCGAGTTTACTGCTCTAACTATTCTCTTGTCAAACTATCCTGTGATGACACAAATGTTGTGAGTGCCATTGGACTGCTTTCTGTTGTTGTATACACTTTTCCTCAGCTTGCAATGACTTTCTACTCATATGGACATATTCTCAAAATATGCTTTACTGCCACTAAAGAGTCTAAAATAAAAGCATTGAAGACCTGCACTCCACACTTATTTGCAATTCTGAACTACAGTGTGGGATGCTTTTTTGAAATTGTACAAAGTCGCTTTGACACAAGTTATCTCCCATTTGAAACACAAATATTTATGTCACTTTATTTCTTGATATTTCCACCAATTCTGAATCCAGCCATCTATGGGCTGAGTGTTCAGGCTCTGAGAGGCAATATTTTTCGAATTTGTGGCTCTAGGAATAAGTTACTGCTTGTAAAGTAGGATCTTTGTTATTTTCTAGGTGAAAGAGCATGTTTTCAAATATTGTTTTGTGTCAATAAACAGCTGACATTCTTAAAATTTGTAAGTATCTCAATTATGTTGAGGTCTCCAAAAGCAGTAATCAGTAAACGGTGTAATGAGCACACTATTTGTCACCATTGAAGAAAACAAGTAGGCCTAATTCAACAAAGTTTTACTTTGTATTCTGTTACTCTCTTTACTGAGAAATGTGGGAGAGAAAAAAGAGAAGTTCATTGATATGGGTTGATAGATTTCAACATCAACACACAGGCCTACACTTCAGGCACAAATGTAAAATGTACTGTACTTTTAAAAGGATTTCTGATTATTGACAGATGAATCTTGTTTATTTGCAGTATTCTGCTAATTACTTGTTTCAGCCTAATTTTAGAGCATTTTTTGATAGGCTATTAGCTGATGCTCCAGATCATATCAACTTAGATCAGCAAATCCACATTCCAAAGTTGAATCTGGTAAGATCATGTGTTTATTTTTTATTGTTGTTGTTGTTTAATATACCCCTGCATTTAAATCACATTGCTTAAAGTTAAGCAACAAAGACAGACAATAGAAATAGAATGTACAGAAAATGTAAATAGCCATTAACCGTAAATGGATATGACCATGCTTTTCCAATCGTTTACCACAATTCTTACCAAACAAAACAAAACATGCTTTTACAGCACCACCTGCTGCCCTGATGTACAACGTGCAAAATATTTTGACAACATTTTTTTGAACAGCAGATGGCAGCAAATAAAGACAAATCACAATAAACAAGACAGGTTTTAAATGCTTTCTCTACATGGCATGCCCTCTTGACCTATACTCACTGATTCTGTCACTAAAAAGGCCAAACCTGTCGAGTTTGTAGTGTTTCGTGACATTAAATTTGTTTTGCACCTATTCTAAAAACGGAGAGAGAAAGAACTGGTGAAAAACAACACTTCTAGTAGAAACACTTCTCACTCAGAAAATGTTAGTAAATTTCACAATTAAGTACAAATAAACTGCAAGTAACACATTTTATTAAACATTTTTAAGAGGAAGACAACTTGTAAAACCTAGAAAGCTAATAGTTCTTGACCCATCTCTAAAGTTACAATTTTTGTTTTTTGTTTTTTACAGATGGGTTATCTACGTTTTACATGGATATTAGCCAAAACAAAAATGACAAATTGTTCTTTCATTGTAATATATGCCATAGGGGCTTATAGTTAAAGGGTTAGTTCACCCAAAAATGAAATTTAGCCTGTTATTTACTCACCCTTCTTCTTTCAGACGAATCCAATCGGAGTTATATTAAAAATTGTCCTGGCTATTCCAAGCGTTATCATTGCAGTGGGTGGGTGTTTCTGTTCAACAGTCCAAAACATGTTAAATAAAATGTGTGCATCCATAATAAAACGTGCCTCACACAGCTCCGGGGGTGAATAAAGGCCTCCTGGAGCGAATCCATGCATTTTTGTAAGAAAAATATCCATATTTCAAATGTAATAAACACTTTTCTCTCACTACATCAGTAGTGTCGTACGTGGAATCCGTTCCTTTAAAAAGCTCTGACATGTATTTGCTACAGTTTTCTTGAAAGTAATTGTGTGATTTATAGATAAGATATGAGCTCACCATATCTTATTTTCAGTATCTGTTCAGTTTCTAGGGTCATTTTGTTTATCTAGCTAAGATAAACAGATTTTGGCCTCAAATGCTTCAACATATTTTACCATATGAACAAACTAAAAATCTCTGAATACATTCCTATTTTGTGAAGCAAAATGCATATTTATTTAGTAGCCAAGACATTTGTGAACTTGTGATATTAAAAGTTATTTGTTGTAAGCTTGACTGCCTTCACGTTCTTCATGCTCAAAGGTTATTTCTGCTTAAGTCGTGTGCTTATTTTAGGATACTCAAAGCATTAGATAGAGAAATAGTTACTGTGTGTTATAGAATACTGACTTTTGTGCCCTGCAATTCATCCACAGTCACACTCAAGACATGAAGTAAAACAACAGTTATGTTGTGCAAGCTTTTGTTAGTGGAACCTCTGCTCTTGCGAAATCAAAGGCATCATAAAGCAATCTGTTAAACTATCCAGCTAAGAAACTGGTAATACAATGTGCGGTATCTAAACCTTTTTAGCCAACAGAAAGCAGTTTTCAATGAAGAGAATGTAACTTTTTTTTTGTAATGTATTTAAACTATTACTCTACCAACCTATCACGTTCACATTATTACAATACCGAAGTCTATGATTTAATTAAAAAACAAAAATCATGAATCAGATATTTTGGATAGATAGATAGATAGATAGATAGATAGATAGATAGATAGATAGATAGATAGATAGATAGATAGATAGATAGATAGATAGATAGATAGATAGATAGATAGATAGATAGATAGATAGATAGATAGCTTCATCCAAGTTGTTCCACTAGATGGCAGCATAGGACAAAAATCTAGGATAAAAAAAGGAATATCCTCTTTAATAACTCTTTATCGCTTCTGTTGTATTGGTTATACATTTATAATTAATTTTAAGTATGCTGGTACCACATTTAAAGTCTATTTAGCGTTTTTACTGATATATATATAAATGTATTTGTTTATGTGTATGCCTGTGTTGGCAGTCTGTAATCAGTTAAACTGAGGCGAAGGAGATATACAGTATGACAACAAATCGGTACATAAACATAATTCATCAGAACTGGCTCTAATTCTGTTATATTTTCAGTAAGAGTAAAAGAAATTACATAAAATACAGTGTATAAACTTTTAATTCACTTCCGTTATAAAAACAAACAAGAAAAACCCTTGCCATCTCTGAAGCCACAACAAAATAGCTGGCAGGAAATTGTCTTTCCTGAACACCTGTAACAAATGTGGATTCTGGAGAAAACAACATGCACTAAAAGCATTCAGTGGTGATCACAAATAGAGTATACAGCAATAAAATTACACCAACACAACCGACTTACAAAAACTACATTGTAGCAACAGTGCTTAATTCTGGAGCTAATGCATCATGTTATTAAAACAGTGTATTATGTGTTTTCAGATGGATTAATTACAAACAAAAAAAATTATAATTTAAAATAATTTTCAAACACGTATTTAAAAACAAGGATGTAAGCAATGCTTGTTGACCTAGAAGAACAGATATCAACAGACAATTGTCATATTCCACTTAATACATTCTGTACAGTAAACATATGTCCAATAGTTTTTATATGCAATTTTCTTTTTTTCACTTGTTTCTGACAAAAGAGACCGAATAATCTACACCTGAACTGTGATGAATGTTTTAAGTCACAATTTGATTTTCTGCTAAATAATAGCAAACACTATTGGGCACCTTTATATCAAACAATGAATATGACCAGTTTTATGACAACATGTACAGCATATGTAGAATGTTATTCACAATATAAATGTACAACAGTATAAAACAATCAATACATCTAAGTGTGGTACAGTGGAGTCAAGTAATATGAAAAGGACAAGTTGACCAAAATAAGGAACAAAATAGTTCCCCATAAAAATACTGGGCTACAATTGCCTCAAGATGTTCCTCTCTTGATTTTGCTCAGAACCAAACAGAGATAGCGCTTTCAGCAACACTTGCAGGTATTCACAATCATATTTGACAGCTGTTCTACCTGCAAAAAGATTATTTAGATTAAATTTCTGTTGACCACTGATGAAAGTGATATTAAAAACATAATTGAATTTAATTCTAACCTTATGCTGGCGGCCCACATAGTAAAGGATGGGCAGTGGGTCTAGAGCCTGCGGAACACAACAGGGTTGAGCAGATGCACCAGGATTGTGATGCCTATACAGCGCAAGAACCTGCAGGCAAAGTAAACCAGACAAAACCATATTTTTGAAACAGTCCAGTTGTAAAACATTTCCAAGCGTCTGACAGTCCTGATTGCTACCTGTGAGTACTTGTTTTCTGAAGTCCAGATGAAAGAGCAAGAGCCAGTGCAATAGTTGGCATAATAACCAGAAGGTTCATGTATCCACTTCCAGCCCAGGTCTTTGCGGAAGTCAATGTACAGGCTCCTTACACAGCAGCCCTCAGATTTACTGCATTTAATATGAAGATGGCACACAGTGAGGCATTTGATACAGTAAGTATAAAGAATGTCAATTTTATTTTATGTTGATTCATAAAAGGCTCACTCGGTACAAACTCGATCTGTTTCCGTTTGACGTTTTCTGCGAGATTTTGATGAGCTGTGGCTGTCAAGAGGAATTGACATTACCAAAATGTGAGGCCTTGGCACATTTTCTGCTAAGGGGCCTTGATCACCTCTTGTACGAAACAAACCTGCAGACACAAAAAACAATATTAGCTTGTCCTATCAACATCAAGACATACAGGATTTTATTTTTTATTCACAAACCTTTTATTCTGATTGGAAATTGCTTCTGAGGCTCACAATTTTCAGCCATCTTCAGTTGAAATCCTTGCTCTGCCTCTATGCATCAAATTTTTGAGAAAGTTTTATTTATGATGCAAACAATGCATACATGTAATAAACACTTCTTTTAAACTGATACACAAGTTACAGGTTCAGTGTTTTCAGTAATATAAAAAGTAAAATTATTAACCTGCTGATCATGATGTAAATACTATTGTGTACTGTACGGTTTTATTTACTATTATATATATACAGTCATGGCCAAAAATATGGGCACCCTTGGTAAATATGATCAAAGAAGGAAAACAATCTGCATTGTTAATCCTTTTGATTTTTACTTTTAAAAAAAATCACAAAAATCTAACCTTTCATTGGATAATAAGAATTTAAAATGATTTAATTTAAAAAATTTTATTTTGAAATAAATGTTTTCTCAAATACACGTTGGACACAATTACTGGCACCCCTAGACATTCTTATGAGTAAAATATCTCTGAAGTATATTCCCATTCATATTCACAATTTTGAGCACTCCATGGTGATTATGAACATGAAATTATCCAACCATGGCTTCCTGTTTCACAGAAATATAAATAGGAGGGAAAACAAAGCCCAAATTCCCTTAATCATCCATCACAATGCGAAAAACCAAAGAATATATTTCTAATGTGCACCAAAAGATAATTCAGCTTCACAAATTAGTGAAGTGGCTTTAAGAAAAGAGCTAGAGCAGTGAAAATTCCCATTTCCACCATCAGGGCAATAATTAAGAATTTCCAATCAATATAAAATGTTACGAAACTGCCTGGAAGAGGACGTGTGTCTATATCGTCCTAATGCACGGTGAGGAGGAGAGTTTGAGTGGATAAAGACTCTCCAAAGACCACAGCTGGAGAATTGCAGAAAATAGTTGAGTCTCAGGGTCAGAAAACCTTTAAAAAAATTGTCAAACAGCACCTACATTATCACATGTTGTTTGGGAGGGTTTCAAGAAAAATTCTCCTAACTCATCCAAGAACAAACTCCAGCATATTCAGTTATCAGACATGACTGGAACTTCAAATGGGACTGGCTTCTATGGTCAGATGAAATTATAAAAATTTGCTTGGTAACACTTTATAATAACGTTCAGTTGTAAATCATTTTTAAGTGATTAGTTAATGATGAACTAATAATTTACAAAACATTCATAAGCAATTAATAAGTGATATGTTAATATTTTTATCTATGTTTTGTAGATTAAGTTATAAATCATTTACAAGTGATTAGATGATGATAAACTAATCATTTACAAAACATGACTATACATTCACAAATGATTAAGTAATATGCTAACGATTTACAAATCTCTGTCATAAGTTATCTTTAAAAATAGCATCATGAAATAATCAAACAGATCCTTAATGGTTAATAGTTACTAGTTAATATATTATTAAACACTTACACTCACCTAAAGGATTATTAGGAACACCTGTTCAATTTCTCATTAATGCAATTATCTAATCAACCAATCACATGGCAGTTGCTTCAATGCATTCAGGGGTGTGGTCCTGGTCAAGACAATCTCCTGAACTCCAAACTGAATGTCAGAATGGGAAAGAAAGGTGATTTAAGCAATTTTGAGCGTGGCATGGTTGTTGGTGCCAGACGGGGCGGTCTGAGTATTTCACAATCTGCTCAGTTACTGGGATTTTTACGCACAACCATTTCTAGGGTTTACAAAGAATGGTGTGAAAAGGGAAAAACATCCAGTATGCGGCAGTCCTGTGGGCGAAAATGCCTTGTTGATGCTAGAGGTCAGAGGAGAATGGGCCGACTAATTCAAGCTGATAGAAGAGCAACTTTGACTGAAATAACCACTCGTTACAACCGAGATATGCAGCAAAGCATTTGTGAAGCCACAACACGCACAACCTTGAGGTGGATGGGCTACAACAGCAGAAGACCCCACCGGGTACCACTCATCTCCACTACAAATAGGAAAAAGAGGCTACAATTTGCACGAGCTCACCAAAATTGGACGGTTGAAGACTGGAAAAATGTTGCCTGGTCTGATGAGTCTCGATTTCTGTTGAGACATTCAGATGGTAGAGTCAGAATTTGGCGTAAACAGAATGAGAACATGGATCCATCATGCCTTGTTACCACTGTGCAGGCTGGTGGTGGTGGTGTAATGGTGTGGGGGATGTTTTCTTGGCACACTTTAGGCCCCTTAGTGCCAATTGGGCATCGTTTAAATGCCACGGCCTACCTGAGCATTGTTTCTGACCATGTCCATCCCTTTATGACCACCATGTACCCATCCTCTGATGGCTACTTCCAGCAGGATAATGCACCATGTCACAAAGCTCGAATCATTTCAAATTGGTTTCTTGAACAATGAGTTCAATGTACTAAAATGGCCCCCACAGTCACCAGATCTCAACCCAATAGAGCATCTTTGGGAGCTTCGTGCCCTGGATGTGCATCCCACAAATCTCCATCAACTGCAAGATGCTATCCTATCAATATGGGCCAACGTTTCTAAAGAATGCTTTCAGCACCTTGTTGAATCAATGCCACGTAGAATTAAGGCAGTTCTGAAGGCGAAAGGGGGTCAAACACAGTATTAGTATGGTGTTCCTAATAATCCTTTAGGTGAGTGTATAAATCATTGAAATGGCAACATTGTAATACTATCTCAATAAACATTATAAATAATTTACAAAGTTTTCTGCATCCCCTAAATCCATACATCTAAAGTGTAAACTATTCATCACTTGTAAATGTGTTACACATCATTTGTAGATTTTTCTTACCTGTCACAAATGATCTGTAGGTATATACAAGGCATTTACAACACTTTCTGCATCCCCTAATCTAAAGTGTAAACTACTCATCAGTTGTAAATGTTTTACAAACTTTATGGTTTCCAGTTGTGTGTGCGTAAATATATACAAACAACCTGTAACCGGAAGGTTTGTGACTCTATTAGAAATCTTATAATGGGCCATGTTTGGATCTTCCAACCGGACAATAATCCAAACACAAACCTCAAAAACAACACAGAAATGGGTCACTGAGCACAAAACCAAGCTTCTGCTATGGCCATTCCAGTCCTCTGACCTGAACCCTGTAGAAAATGAGTGAAGTGAACTGAAGAGAAGAAGCACTAACATGGAGCTGGGAATCTAAAGGGTCTGGAGAGATTCTGGATGGAGGAATGGTCTCTGGTCTCTTGTCAGGTGTTCTCTAACCTCATCAGGCATTATAGGAGAAAATTTTGGGCTGTTAAACTGGCAAATAGAGGTTCCAAAAAGTATTGAATAAAAGGGTGCCGTTAATTGTGGCCAATGTGTATTAGAGAAAAACATTTATTTTATAATGATATGTCCCCCCATTTAAAATTATTATTCTCCAATGAAAGATTAGATTTTTGTGAATTTTTTAAATAAAAGATCAAAAGGATTAACAATGCAGATTCATTTTCACAGCCTTCTTTGATCATATTTACCAAGGGTGCCGTTATTTTTGGCCATGAATATATATATATATATATATATATATATATATATATATATATATATGTGTGTGTGTGTGTGTGTGTGTGTCACCCCTAAGTGAAACTGTCCAAATTGGGCCCAATTAGCCATTTTCTCTCCCCGGTGTCATGTGACTCGTTAGTGTTACAAGGTCTCAGGTGTGAATGGGGAGCAGGTGTGTTAAATGTGGTGTTATCGGGAACCTCATGGCAAAGAACCCTCTGAGGATCTGAAAAATAAATTGTTGCTCAATTGTTGCTCTACATCGGCTATAAGAAGATTGCCAAAACCCTGAAACTGAGCTGCAGCACGGTGGCCAAGACCATACAGCTATTTAACAGGACAGGTTCCACTCAGAACAGGCCTCGCCATGGTCGATCAAAAAAGTTGAGTGCACATGACCAGGTTGCGTGCAAAATGTGGGATACAGCTAAATTCAAATTAGAAATTTACAAATTTTTGCAATAAATTCAACAGATGAAGATTAAAGATTTAAATCATTAGACACGGTTGAGTGGGTCATTTGATGTGATGTGTGATTTTGTGAGGAAGTCTCTAATGTAAGATTAACCTAGCATGAAAAGTAGCTCAAGTTCACATGTGGCAGGCAGCGCTGTTTCTTACCATTCCTCTGCAGCCAGTCCTTCAAGGTCTGTGTGACATCAAACGACAGCCACTTGCCATCCATTTGTTTGGAAATGAAACGTGATTCCAGGTAGCGTGATTTGTTCCCAGTGACCTGATACAGCTCCATTCTCTGCTCTGAATCAGGAGCAAATAAAACATCCTTGATTTGCAGACGGAGCTCCACCTGGGAGATTGTGCGGTTTAAACCCAATTTGTGTCTTATATCTGTGATGTTGAACCATAAGAGCTTTTCCGGGTTTTCCTCCACTGGTGATGAGATAGAAAGCAAAAATGTTGGAAATATGTTTGTAAATATGTCTGTGATGTGCTTTTATATTTTACAAGAGGAACAAAGGACTATTTTTGTGTTTGTGTGTATGAGCTGTGAGGGAACATCTATGTATTATAATAACAACAAGGCTCTGTAATTAGGTCCCGATGATATAGTCATACTGCACAAACAATATGTTGAGGCTTTATAGAAGTACACAATGATATCTAAAGGTAAAATGGCAATGATGACTCAAATGAATAAGAAATATTTGAACAAACTTATTTAACTTTTATGTTGAAAAATACAATAAAAACTGTGATATTGTGAAATATTATTACAATTTAAAATAGCTGTTTTCTATCTTAATGTATTTTGAAATTTAGTTTATTATGTGATGGCAAAGCTACATTTTCATCAGTCATTATTTCAGCCCTCAATGTCAACATGATCATTCAGAAATCATTTTAATATGGTGATTTGTTGCTCAAGAAACAGTTCCTATCATTATCAATGTTGAAATGTTGGTTAAAATGATTGTGGACTAGTGTGGTTTTTTTTTAGAACTGTTTTTTAACATAAATGTCTTTACTATCACTTTATATATATATATATACATTTTAATGCTTGCCGCAAGCATGGGAAACCTCAAAACAACTGACTGTTGTCGGTGGTTTTGCAAGTTCAATTCAGACACCAAACACCAAAACCTCCCTAAACCACTGTTGTCAGTTTCATCCAAATAAGGGTTTAAGAGACAATAACAGATAAAGAGATGTTTGGAGTCGAGCGATGCTGTAGTCTACCAAGGAACTCTAAATCCAGGATCTGAGTAACTTCATTAGCATTCACTTAGCAGCCTTCCTTCCTGTTTGTGGTCAGATAATTCGCACACACCCTCAGTTCTCTGAGGAAATCATCAGGCACATGGCATTTTAGCCATAACACAAAGTGAGGCACTGTAATCATTCAATAATCTACAGGCTAGACAATAGAGAAAAAACAGACCCACTCACTCGGTTTCATGGTAAACTTGTGAATTTCCTTCGCATAGTATTCCTCCTCAATAGGATCTTCTATAGGTTGGTGTACAGGAGTCGCCGCCTGCTCCTCATTTAGCTCCATGGTGCTGTTGTACACCGAGATGAGCTCTGCTGGGATGTTGTCAATCACCTCTTCCTCATCTACTTCTGGTTCCTTAGACAGTCGTAGCTTGCTGAGAATCTGTCCTCGAATGGCTTCGATGCGCTTTCTCTTTATTAGTTCCAGGTCTAAAGAACTGCATGTTGACAACGCTCCGCTATAGTGCACAAATCCCAGCAGGCATTGCAATGCCAATAATAAAGTCTCCGCCCTCATGGTCAGCGTCGCTGGAATTTATGTTGAGTTTCTGAATGTGGCACTAGATGGTTACAGAACTTAAAGGTCTTGAGCACTTCTAGATATAATGCTGACGTCACTTTAGCATTGCTAAAGCATAAGCTGGTGTTGTCTTCTTTACTTCAAACCCAACGGCCTGAATCAGAACCGAAACATCACTGAGATACTGATGCCCATATTGGCACAACAGACTCAATGGATCTGAAATAAAACAAACAAAACTCACCAATGAAGTCACAATAGATGTCCTTGCAAGCCACCATGCTTCATTTACAGTACAGTTTCCATTCGATAACCTCAGCGGTTCCTGGGGTCCCGCTCAACAGGAACTAACAAATACAAGTATTTGAGGTTCAAAGTAGTAGTTATTTTCATGTACCTTACCCTTGTTCTGAAAAGACTTAGTTTGCTCTCAACTCAAGGAATGACAAAAGAGGAAAAGGAAGCAGCACAGTTTAACCAAATGACACAACACTTCCTTTGCAGCACAGTAGTTTCCCCTGTTCCCCTGTTAACCCAAACTGTGGACAATATGTGAGGCAAAGGGTTTAGTTTAACTCATGATGGCATTCAGATGCCTGGAGTCAGCTGGCTATTGCTATCCACTCAAGAATTAAACATTTAGAACGAAACAAGATGTTATGAAATCTTTCCCTAATTAAACAAGGATTCATTAAATAATGTTGCATTAAAGCCTTCTTAACGCCTGTTCACACCAAGAATTTTAACTATTAAAATAATTATAACAATAATGGTCTGTTTATTATAGCTGTACACTACAACTATACACTATAACGATAACTATATATTGTCCACTTAATGCATGACAGTAATGTAATAGGGTGTGCTATGGGACTTCACCTTCTATGACATGGAATGTTTTTCTGTTGTTGTGCTGAACTTTGATGCAAGTATATTGTGGCTTTTAGGATACTGCTATCTCATGTCTGAGTAGGCATGATTTTTTATATATTTTTCAAAAGTTTTGTAAGTAAAACTTTTTAATGAATAAGAATTTAATGAGGTTAGTTGGGTATGTTAAGGCAACAGTTAAATGGCAGAACACAGAAATGATGCTAGGGCTTTTATCTGTTAAAATATCTTCCACAGCTTGTGTTTAAAGAATGCAGTATTACAGACTCAATTCCCAAAGGAGCTATCCTACTTTCAACTCTTAGAACTCTTAGAAGAAAGCAGAAACTTTTAACAGCAAATCAGCAGAGTTACCAAAAATTATGACAACGACACACTCATCAACTAAAAAAAAAAAAAAAAACCCTCCCCTCTATATAAAGAAACAGAATTTAAGAGAGGAAATGATAAACCGCAATAAACACAGGATGCGAAAGTGCATTAAAATACTTTTTAACGCCCTTTCAAAAGAACATTTAGGAGACAAGATGGTGTCAACACATTCCCCCCTTCAGAACAGTTGATATATACAGTGTGTGCATATATATATATATATATATATATATATATATATATATATATATATATATATATATATAAAGTATCACTTTTTATTTCTCCTCTTCTCTGCTTTATTTTTATTTTATTTTTTCATTTAAATTTTAAGTTTTGAAATTTTGTTGTATGCATTTGTCATTTTTATTTAATTTCTTTATTTTTAAAATGTGTATAGGTAGTATTTATAAAGTTTTAGCTTTGGATGTTTTTAGTTGTTTTAATACTACAATTGATCGCTTCTGTTGTCCTCATTTGTAAGTCGCCCTGGATAAAAGTGTCTGCTAAATGACTAAATAATAATAATTATATATATATATATATATATATATATATATATATATATATATATATATATATATATATATATATATAATTGAGTAGTCTTTTAAATATTCTTCCTTTCACTTTGACTCATTGTAGCCATCTGATTGCTGATGGCAAAAAAGAGCTGTAATCTTACTCGCCTTTTTGCCTTTCTCACTGAAACTGTTTGAAACTTCACACAGGAAATGAGCAAAATGTGACAGAGAGCTGATTCTCACTATCTACACAATACAGAGCCTGCTACAAAATGTTACAGAAAGATGTGTGTACATTGAGAAAAAAAATAGAACTATGTCCTGGCGCTATGTACTGAGCTGAACTGCATCAGGTTTTTTTTTTTTTTGACAGGTCTTTCTCATATCATTTTTTTTATGAATGACTTAAAAAGAAAATTTAAAAACTGCCAAATTTAATTGCATCAAAACAAAATATAATTCTATAAAACATACAAAGTGTACAAAAAATGTACAAAATGAAATAAAAAAGTATTGTTTGAGATCCAAAGAACAAAAACACATTATCAGTCTGTAGAGATAAATCTATCACTCACCATTTCACTCAACACTTTGTTTAACATACAACACTTACATTCATACAAACCTTATATAACTACCTTCTGCCCAAAATATTTTACCTTCTTTTCCTCTCCATATATCATAGAACTGAAATATACGACAACCTGTAGTCTGTTCTCAGCTCTCCACACCGTATCTGTCAAAGTGGCGCAGAATAACGCACAGCTCTAGTTCAACTGTGCCCATGCCAACTGTGTGGAGTCTGTATCGGTCTGCGCCACTGTAAATGAGATCTGGTGAGCGCAGCTGCGGACCTCCTCCGACAAACATCTCAGCAAGTTGATCCTGCCAGGATCCCAGCGGTCGCCATGTCACGCACTGCAGACGATGCTGTCCTGGGCTTGATGGTACGTGGATATAACCATAACCATACAGCTGGCATCGGCCAAAAGAGTCCTGATGCCACACCTGGAGATGAAGCTTTGGCCATCCTAAAAGTAGAAAACACCTCTATATATTAAATCATGCTTAAGTTATTATAAACTATTTCTGTGAAACTAAAATACAAGACAAAATACCTTGTAGGCCCTTTGTAGTGTAGTGCAAATCAATGGGATGACTCCAGTACGCCATGTCCCCTGTTTCAGGCATGTCCACCTGAGTCTGGCCCTCCTTCAGACCAGAAAGAAGTCTCCATCCTCCTCCTGAATGGGACAAAGTGAAAAAGGTTTTAGTACTTCATATTAAAGCAAACTTTGAGATGTCAAATAAACATTAAAATAAAAATTCAAGAAATAAAAAACTAAAAAATTATTTGCACCATTAAAATGCAAAACAAACACAATAATTGTCTATAAGACCAATTTTGATCACCGCCGTACAAAGCCCCCAAGTGAATATGAAGATGAAAAAAAAAACTGATTTTTTATATATATTTTTTTTATTTCAATGTTTTCATGTTCTCTCTTGAAATAATTGTGTTATTTTGCAACAGTGTGTTCCCCCATGAAACATTTTGTTCATTCACAAAACTATTATATTCCTGCATTCTCTCTCTCTCTCTCTTATTTTGAGAACAATTATTTTGGGAGAGAATGCAAAATTATAAGAAATAAAAAAAATTATTGTGCATACACAATTCACTACTTCCTCTACTGTTTTTTTTTTTTATTATTATTATCATGACATCCCTTTATTGGTCTGTAAAACTTCATTTTGTAACAGAGTACAAAATACTTTATAATAAAATAAAAAGGATACCTGCATGTACACCCCATTTGCAGAAGAGGCTGTTCTGTGGGAATCCGGTGGCCCCGATGATTTGTCCAATTATATGCAATTCTGCCATAAGAGTCCTGAAATGTCATTATCACATCCATCAGTTCAAATGACTATATAACCAACTGCATACATCACTATTCATATATATTTAGATTCATGCCTTTTCTGACAAATCTTTCTTTCCTGCTCCAACATATATCTTAACCATCTCTGTCTAACGTTACATGTTTGTGATTGATTATTCATACTGTATCTTTTTTAGCATTGACAAACTTCATAAACGTCATACTTCTCGGCTATAAATACACTTTAAAACTCGTTACAGGTTCTTTAGATGCATTGAAACAGGTTTAGATAACAGCCTTAGGTTTTCAGTTAAAGTCTTTCTACAGATAAGTTACCTGGTAACTAGGGTAAATTAAAACTAACATATCGCTAACGGGGGCTAATTAGCGACCCATCTGCACTCGTTTCACAACTCCATTAATGTATAACAAAGCAGAACAGTTACAATTCACACGCGTACCACAATCACCGCAAAAGATTCATTGATCGGCAGTGCTGGTAAAATAAGCTGATAACTCAAATCCAGTAGCCTTGTTCCTTGTTTACATCGCCTTCCTGTCGCCAAGGATGATTTCCTTAGCAACTCCCTTCCTCGTGCTCTGTGCTTGCGAATATTTTTAGTTTGACTAGGTTTGTAGCTGCCATCTAGCGGCACGTGTTTGTGTTGCATTGCAAGCGAGGAGGAAGAAGCATTTTAGTGTTATTGCTCTTCAATGACTGATGTGTTCTCGTTCAAAACTAATAGGCCTATGTCTAGTGCTGGGAAGGTTACTTTGGAAATGTAATAGGTTATAGATTACAAGTTAACCTATCTAAAATGTAATGAGTAGTGTAACTATTTAAATTACTACTGTAATGTAATCGATTACATTCTTTTTATTTATTTTTTCTAAATTTTCTAAACTGTTAATCATTTGGAAACATTTAAAGCAGGCAGGGTTAACCTTGCAGTAGTATTCAACACTGATTACAGTCAAATCCTTCATCACTTTAATTAAGATATAATCATTTAATTTTAAAGCACAGCCGCCACTTTAGGACCTTTTTTTACTTTGAGATCATTCTGAAGTTAAATACAGATAATCATAAGATGTTTAATAGCTAAGATACTGTTTTTGAAATCAAATATTTGCATTGATATGACAGGAAACACTGCAATGCCTTGGAAATGGCTTGGAAAAAACAGTTAATTTAAAAAATGAAGCATGTTCATTAAGTACATTCAATATATATTCAGAATTTAAACATAAATGTGTTATGAAAACAAAATGTTGTTGCAATGTTTTCCTTGTCTGATTCAAATCGGAGTGAAGTCTTATTCATTTAACATATCTATATAGAATCGGCTGACTTGTGTGTTTTTGTGACACTGGATCACAAAACCAGTCATAAGGGTCAATTTTTTAAAATTTAGAGATTCATACATCTGAAAGCTGAATAAATAATATTTCCATTGATGTACTAGGATCTGACAATATTTGGCTGAGATACAACTATTTGAAAATCTGGAATCTGAGGGTGCAAAAAAATCTAAATATTAAGAAAATCACCTTTAAAGTTGTCTAAATTAAGTTCATAGCAATGCATATTACTAATCAGAAATTAATTTTTGATATATTTATGGTAGGAAATTTACAAAATATCCTCATGGAACATGATCTTTACTTAATATCCGAATGATTTTTGTCATAAAAGAAAAATTTATATTTTTCACGCATACAATGTATTTTTGGCTATTGCTACAAATATACCTGTGCTATTTATGATTGCTTTTGTGCTCCAGGGTCACATATTGGTTTTATTCACCGTGATGAATCGTTTAAAGTCTGACTTGAATTCAACTTTGAACACTCCACCTCATTTTACCAGCTGCAACAGTATGGCACCATAAATGTTTACCATTTTTAGCTCAAATCACAACATTTAACAAAATAATACCTAAAAGTATTTGTCCATAAACTCAGTTCGGTTTATAAAATGTGGAAAGTCAGCATTTTGTCTTTCATAATGCCAATTAAAAGTGTATAAGTGCTAAACTAGAATTCTGTATTATTATATCCCAAAATGAAATTAACTATTTTCAAAAAATCCAAAAAATCAAATATAAATCTCGAAAAATCACCCTTTTCAAAATAGAAACTCACTCTGTACCATATAATAACCCAGCTAATGTTAGATGCTTCAATGTATAATGTCTTGTCTGTATTTATGAAGCTGGTGTTTACGAAGAGCACTCTGGAATGGATGAACTGAGACCTGAAGAAGAGAGCCTTGCATCTGTCCCCAGTCCCAAGCAATCAGATGTTGTGACCACAGCTCTAAAAATGTTGCCTCTGTTGGAACACAGTGGGAAGACCACACCTTCAAGGAGCATTGTTACATCAAAAGACAACACAGTGTAACTTATGTAAACCAGTCAACGCAGTGCGATACTTTCAAGCCTACTAGTCTGATGAATGACTGTGACTCAGATCTGTACACTGGTCTCCCACTCCACACATTTCATTGTAGCTGTTTTGCGTCCCCATGGGAATCTGGCTTACTGAAATTGAACAGCAAATCTTGCTCACACTAATGAAACTGAAATTAAACCTGTTGATAGAAGATCTAGCCATTTGATTCCGCATATCAGTGAGCCAAGTGAGCAGGATCATTTCTTTTTGGATTGACACCATATCTGTAGTCTTGAAAGATCTGATACCATGGCTCCCCAAAGAAACAATCAGGGCCACAACACCAGAGTCATTTAAGCAACATTATCCCAATGTTACCTGTATCTTAGACTGCAGTGAAAGTGAAGTGCAAAGACCAAGGAACCTCAAGGTCTGAATCTTACAGCCACTACTATGCTTGCAACACTATCAAGTATTTAGTGGCTATTGCACCATGTGGTCTAGTAATGTTTATATCTGCAGCATATGGGGGACGCTGCAGTGACAAATTTATCACGTGTGATTCTGGCATTCTTGAATATCTCCATCCAGGAGATGAAGTGATGGTGGACAGGGTTTTTTTTTATTATTAGAGACTTGTTTGAAAGACAAGTTAATTTGATAATTCCTCACTTTGCCAACAAAACACAGCTGATAGAAGAAAAAGTCACATGTAGTCGCAGGATTGCAAATGTAAGGATACATGTTGAACGTGGAATTAGGAGACTGAAAGTATACAAGGTGTTATCACAAACTTTGCCTATCACCCTTATGCCAAAGATAGATACAATTCTGCGTATATGTACAGCTTTAGTGAATTTGCGTGGTGAACTGAAACGTGAAGCAGAAAATTAAGTTACTTTAAAAAGAAATCGTGTCTCCATTTACTCTCCCTCATGTTGGTCCAAACATGTATGAGGTTTTTTTTTCTTCTATTGAACACAAAATATTATTATAATTTTTTTTTTTGGAGAATGTTGGTAACCAGACAGTTTTTAATTTTTGGATAAACTATTCCTGTAATGCTCAGACTGCTGTATTAGGCATATGTATTGTACATGCAAGTACTTAACAATACTTGACATTTGTAATTCTAAAAAAATCCATCTCAATATGATTTCTATTTCCTTTTACTATGTACATATATACACTTTAATCTTTAATCTAATAAAAAAAAAACATACAAGGAAATATCAAATAAATACAAAATTGTTTTGAAAACGTCTTAGGTTACTTATGTAACCCTAGTTCCTCGAGGGAACGAGACGCTGCGTCGACGACGCTTTGGGGAACGCCAACAGCGTAACCGGCTCTGAATACCAATCAAATCTGTCCAGAAATGGGAAAAGGACGTCACGGGCGAGGTGACGTAATGACCAGCTGGTATAAAAGCACGTGCGGGGAAACCGGCATCAGCTTCTAGAATGAAGCAAGCGCTGGCAGGGATGCCGGAAGTGTGGCTCCGTGACGCAGCGTCTCGTTCCCTCGAGGAACTAGGGTTACATAAGTAACCTAAGACGTTCCTCTTCAGGAACTCGAGCTGCGTCGACGACGTTTTGGGGAACGAGATACCAACGGCTCCAGACTTCCGCACCCCTGCCCTGTGTGTCCAAAAGGCGCACAGCTAGGGCAAGAGAACGGAAGAACCTGGAGTGGCTCGCATGTCCAGGCCATAGAACCTGACGAAGGTCAGAGGCGTGGACCAACCCGCAGCGTTGCAGATGTCCTGGATAGGGACACCTGCGAGAACGGCCTTGGAGGCCGCCACACTCCTAGTGGAATGAGCCCTGACTCCCATCGGCGAGGGGACTTTGGTCATGCCAGGCGCAAAGTCCAAATGGGTAGGGGCTACTGAAAGGGCCTGCAGGTCCCCCACTCTCTTGAGAGATGCCATCGCCAGAAGAAACACGGTCTTCAGAGAGAGATGGCGATCTGAAATCTCCTCGATAGGCTCGAAGGGAGGCCTACAGAGAGCGTTCAGTACCACAGCCAAGTCCCAAGGTGGGACCCGGGACCGTACCGGAGGCCTTAGCCTTAGTGCACCACGGAGAAAACGTGTAACTAGGGGTTGTGCGCCCACTGTCGATCCACCCAGAGTGGTGTGGTAAGCAGAAATTGCCGCCACATAGACCTTCAAGGTGGAGTGGGCTAACCCTGCGGAGAGTCGAGCCTGCAGGAACTCCAGCACTGTACCTACTGGGCAGTTAACTGGGTCGAGCTGGCGATCTCCGCACCATGAAGTGAAGAGTCTCCACTTCAGGGCGTACAGTTTCCTCGTAGAAGGAGCTCTGGACTGGAGAATGGTCTCCACAACCTCGGTTGAGAGACCGGAAGCTATCAGCTGTGCCCCCTCAGGGGCCACACCCACAGCTTCCACAACTCCAGGCAAGGGTGCACAAGGGTGCCTCCTGCCTGTGAGAGGAGATCCCTCCTGACTGGAATCTCCCAAGGGGAGCCGTCGAGGAGGAAAATCAGGTCCGAGAACCATACTCGGCCCGGCCAGAACAGGGCTACCAATAGCAGCCGGTGTCCGTCCCGGCGCACTCTCTCCAGAACTCTGGGGAGCAGAGCGATCGGGGGAAAGGCGTACAGACGCAGCCTCGGCCACGTCTGTACCATGGCATCCAGCCCCAGGGGAGCTGGACGACGTAGAGAGTACCAGAGGGGACATTGCGCTGTCTCCTGAGTAGCGAAGAGGTCCACCTGAGCCTGGCCAAATACTCTCCAGATCTGCTCCACCACCTCGGTGTGAAGCATCCATTCCCCGGATAACAGCCCCTTCCTCGACAGGGTGTCTGCTCCCACATTGAGATGCCCAGGGATGTAAACAGCTCTCAATGAGAGGAGTTTGTCCTGGGCCCACACAAGGATCTGGTGTGCCAACCTGTAAAGGGGGCGCGACCGCAGACCTCCTTGGTGGTTGATGTAGGAGACCACTGATGTGTTGTCGGTGCGAACTAACACATGGTGACCTCTCAGGTCTAGGAGAAAGTGTTTCAAAGCCTGAAACACAGCCAACATCTCGAGCCTGTTGATGTGCCAGGCGAGATGACGACCTCTCCACCGACCGTGGGCAGGGTGGCCACTCATGACCGCTCCCCAACTGGTGAGGGATGCGTCCGTCGCTAGCGTTACGCGGCGACAAGGAGCTCCCAACACCAGGCCCTGGGACAAGAACCAAGGTTGTCTCCACATGTCCAAGGCACGTAGGCATCGCCGCGTGACCTTGATCATGCGAAGCGGGTTTCCCCTCGGGGAGAACCCCTTGGTCTTGAGCCACCACTGTAGGGGTCTCATGTACAGCAGGCCAATAGGTAAAACGTTGGACGCAGCCGCCATCAGACCCAGCAGTCTCTGAAACTGCTTTACAGTGAGTGACTGGCCTTCTCTCACTCTCTCGACTTCTGTGAGGATCGACTCGATCCAAGCAGGGGACATACGTGCCTGCATCGTGGTCGAATCCCACACCACCCCCAGATAAGTGGTTCTCTGTACTGGAGAAAGAACACTTTTCTTGGCGTTTAGTCTTAACCCCAACACTTTCATGTGGGCGAGAACAGCACCTCGATGCTGAACCGCCCTCCGCTCTGACCGAGCTAGAATCAACCAATCGTCGATGTAATTGAGTATGCGGACGCCCCGCAGTCTCAACGGAGCTAACGCGGCGTCCACACACTTCGTGAAAGTGCGGGGTGAGAGTGCTAGGCCGAAAGGAAGTACCCGATACTGGTAAGCTTCGCCCCCGAAAGCAAACCTCAGGAACCTCCTGTGAGAGGGAAGAATGGAGACGTGGAAGTATGCGTCCTTCAGATCGATCGCGACAAACCAGTCCTCGGACTTGATTTGAGACGCGACCTGCCTGAGCGTGAGCATCTTGAACTTCAGTCTGCTGACTGAGCGGTTCAGGTGCCTCAGATCTAAAATGGGACGCAACCCTCCATCCTTCTTTGGAACTATGAAGTACCGGCTGTAGACCCCGGACTCTCTCGAGAGAGGAGGAACCACCTCGATGGCCTCCTTCCTTAAGAGAGTATGTACCTCCTGTTCCATTACCAGAGCCTGCTCGGGGCCCACTGACGTGGAAATCACCCCGTGAAATTGAGGCGGACGAGAACCAAACTGGATTCTGTAGCCTCTTTCTACAGTGCGCAGGACCCATCGAGACACATTTGGCAGAAGTTTCCACGCTGCGAAATAGTCTACTAAGGGAACCAGTCTCTCGAGACTGGCCTCTGGTGTAATCCGGTGCCCTGAAGCGGCGAACCGGCAGGGAACAACCGAACTAGCGGCTCCAGAGACCCCCGAAGGGGTGGCGAGCACCTCAGCTCCGCTACGGTCCCGGGCGGAAGAAACTGAGACACGCGCTCGCTGGAGACCGCTGCGCCCTGAAGCACCGTAGGTGGCAGGGTTGGCAGAACGATCTCCTGAGGGCGCTGGAGGGCGGCGATCGCTGTGTATTGCAGCGACCGTCGCTCTACCCCAGCGGGGGCTACCCTCATAGGCCCTGGTACACCACCATCAGGGCCTCTTGGCCGAAGACCTCCTCGCCTGAAGCATGGTCCTCAGATCCTGCTTAGGCTGAGAGGTCCCCGGCCGCGCACCCTTCTTTCTACCCCGCTTATGAGGAGGCGCACGGGTGGCCACGCTCTCCTTCTGCGCCTCCCTATGTGAGGAGCCAGCACGCGGCAGGGGCTGCTCTCGTCCCAGCAGCCCCGAGAACTGGAGCGCGGCGAGGGAGAAACCGCTGGAACGCCGCCGCCTGCCTCCTGGCCTCCTGGTGTCTGCTGACAACTGAGTCAACAGCATCACCAAACAGGCCAGCAGGCGACAGCGGGGCGTCCAAGAGGAAGACCCTGTCACGTTCTTTAATGTCGGACAGGGTCAACCACAAGTGCCTCTCCGCCGCCACCAGGGCTGCCATAGACCGCCCAATGGCACGGGCGGTCTCCTTGGTGGCGCGGAGAGACAAATCAGCGGTTCTGCGGAGTTCCCGAACGTCCTCCGCAGAAATTCCCTCGCCCTCGTCCAGATCTTTGAGCAGGTCCGCCTGGTATGCCTGCAACACCGCCATGGTGTGCAGGCATGAACCAGCCAGACCTGCTGCCGCGTACCCCTTGCCCTCCAGCGCCGATGATGTACACAGCGGCTTGGTGGGCAAGGTTGGAGCCTTCAGGGACGATGCCGCGTCAGGAGACAGATAGCTCGCAAGCGTCTGCTCCACACGCGGCATGGCCCCATAGCCACGCTCCCTCGTCCCCATCACACTGCCGCAATAACCAGGTAAGGGGGCGAAGAAGCGGGCTGAGAAGGGTTTTCCCCACGACCTCGACACCTCAGTGTGGAGGTCGGGAAAAAACGGCAGGCTCCGGTGTGGAGGTGAGGTCTGGAACCGCAGGAAACGTTCCTCTAGTTTGCCTCTCTGCGGTTCAACCGAGCGCTCGGCTGGCCAGTCAATACTGAGCTTGGCTACAGCACGAGTGATCACCTCCACAAGCTCCTCATACTGGGGTGAAAGAGGTGGTGCGACACGTTCGGCGCCTCCCATGTCAACCTCCTCAGAAGAAGACAAGAGAAGCGCCGCGGCCGCTGCCCGAGGGGAAGAAACCGCCAGGCGTGCTTCCGGACTCGGGGAGCGGTCGCGGGATCCGGCAGGTGAGGACGGAGAAAGAGACTCGCTCGTCTCCGATCCCTCCACCAGATCCCGTTGCGAACCCCACGAACGCTGCCTACGCTCCGCCTCAGCGGAAGCGGGGCCAGCGCCGCAGGGAGCGCTAATGAAAGACCCTTCTCCGGAGAAAAGAGCCTTTCGGGAGCGAAGCACACGCAGAGGAAAACCCTCGCAGTGCGGACAGTCAGCCCCCTCGAGGGCTGCCTCCGCATGCCTCGCTCCCAAGCAAAGCACACACAGGCTGTGTGTGTCCTCCGCACACAAATAGCGTTTGCACGGAGGAACACACAGCCTGTATTGCGCCTCACTCTCTCTCCCATACTTGGTTTTACAACCACGTTTAGACATCATACACAGACAGACAACGGTAAATATGACTCACAAGACACAGAGCGCTTAGCTGAATGACAGAAAGCTGATGCCGGTTTCCCCGCACGTGCTTTTATACCAGCTGGTCATTATGTCACCTCGCCCGTTACGTCCTTTTCCCATTTCTGGACAGATTTGATTAGTATTCAGAGCCGGTTACGCTGTTGGCGTTCCCCAAAGCGTCGTCGACGCAGCTCGAGTTCCTGAAGAGGAACTTGTCTTGACACATTAAAACTTTTTTCCTCTCCATTTCAGCATCTGTACACTATTTTTAAAACTCTGGTAATCTTTGTTTACCAGTAGGTTAAGCTTTTTTGACTACATGTAAGTATTTGTCATTCAGTTTGAATCGTCTAGCAATGAATTCATCTACTACTGAAGCATCACTGAGAAGTAAAAGCCTCTAAGATGAGTAACCTGGTGTGTTGAATACTCAGCATCGTATGGTACATTTATCAGAATGTGTTCCTTTGGAGACCAGACAAGTAGTTTTGCCATTCTCAGCCCAGTACAAAACATCCCTAATTGTATCTGTCTGTAATAGCCCCTGACTCCGTTCCTCTGTAATTCAGGCTACCCATCAACCATTTTGATGTCACTATTATTCATAGTGAAATGGTCTGATAGAGAGGTGGTGGTGTTCTTGGGAACAGGGCACTTTACTTCCAGAAGTTCCATACCATTTATTATGCCATCAGGGCTTGTCGACAGCCATGGCTCTGTCAGGCTGACCCTGATACCTGAGTGGGAGACCTGTAGACCTTTTCCTACAAGAAGGCTTCGAGCTATTGCCTCTTTCTCAATCCCATACTTTGTAGCCGCAAAAACATCTGGTACTGGTACACGTTTATCTGAACTAGCAGTGATCCTTATCTGTCTTGCACTATGCCAAACCTCTGACAAACTCTGAATGTTTGAATCTCCAATTCAGCTGCCTGGTCACTGTTCAGTTCTATGTATTTGCTGTAAAATGCTTTACATTTACTGCAAGTCAAAGTCTCTCCATGTGGCTGGTGGAGTTCTAAGCTGTCAGTGTCATCTCCTTGCACTGATACATTTGCATTGTAGCATTTTTCCAAAAGACTATTTTTTAGTTCAAAGAGTGGTTTTGTGTCTGATGAACTGACTCTCTCCCTGAATTCATGATGTGTGTCATAGCTTGGTGTAGATGGTAGCCTTTCTCCCTCCCTTGTAGATGAAGCACTATATACATCCTCAGCTTTGTGATGTCTAAATGTCATCTGATTAATTATTTTCTGTTGAAGTTTTTTTCTGGTTCCTGCATTCCATCTACACTGCTCATCAGAGCAAGATAGCCCTGTCATACCACTGGCTACAGCATTTTGCACCTTTCAAAAAAATCTGAACATAGTTTACTTTATTATTTCACAGTACATCACTATTAGCACTTTTTAAGAGCTAAATAATTTAGGGAAAAGTAATTAAATGACATTAACTAATTACTTAGTAACTAATTACACCCAACACTGGTCACAACTGAATTCTTAATATCAAAAATTGGATTTGAATGGCAGCTTATGGTGACATTTAGCTACTGGAAATACAATTATAGATATCAAGAATTCTAGACTTCACTAGTTGAAATTTAATTTCCGATATCAAGAATTAGCATTTTAATTAGTGAAAATTTAAATTGTTGATATCAAGAATTCATATCAATAAATAAAAGTCCAAAGGCTTATACTCTATTTATAAACACAGCAGCAGCATGGCTACAAGACCTGCCGGGGCCAGCTACGCTGTTTCCACTACTCTGTTATTTTGTAACATCACCCACGCAATGAGATTGGATTTATTTATGTACATGTACGTGCAAAGCATAATGGGTAACGCGTTTCATGAAAAAGGTCTATACATAAACCCAAATAAGAAATAAAACAGTTATCAAATAAACACGTGTCCTGAAACTCCTGAAACATTGGTGTCTCATATTTTAGAGCAGTCAATGCAATATTTTAAAGAAATCAATCAAATCTATATATTTGTGAAAATCGTTAACATTTTCATAACTGTAGTTTAATTACACATTTTTTTCTCAGTAACTGTAACAGATTAGTTACATTTATTTTGTAGCCTAATTAAATTACATAATTCTGTTACATGTTACTCCCCAATACTGTGTCCTAATACTGATGCAAACTCCTCACCTTTAGGTGACAACTCACTTTTTTAGATCAAAATAGGTATGAGATTTGCTTAGATCCAATGAGAAAGTGTTGGTATTAGGGGGGGGGGTCTTACAAGGGTAAATAAAGAAAGAATAGGGCCGGTTGCAGACTGCTCATAACTTTTTATATTAAGTTATGAAAAGGTAGACTGGTCTTATTTGTACTGGAAAAGTAAGACTGACAATCACTTGGCAACTGCTAGTAAGTTTTGTATAGTATATTCTTTACTCTTTACTAAACTGTGTCTAAAAAGGGTAATATTGTATGTATTTGAGGTCTGAGATGTGGGAACGGTGAAGAGAGAGAGGGAAAACATTTTGCATTTTAGGGCAGCATTGTTGTCTAATCAGCCAATAATGTCTTAAATAGCTTACATAGCACTTCATCTTTTATAACATGGGATTTTGACCAAATATATTCAGACTTCATTTTTTTTAAATGTTGCAATTTTTTTAAAAACAAGATTTTTTATTTTATTTATTTTTTTTGTGGAAAAAATTAAGTTTTTGACATTTAAGGTAATATAAGGGGAAGTCGTGGCCTAATGGTTAGAGAGTCGGACTCGTAATCGAAAGGTTGCGAGTTCGAGCCCCCGGCCGGCAGGAATTGTAGGTGGGGGGAGGGAATGTCCAGCGCTCTCTCCACCCTCAATACCACGACTGAGGTGCCCTTGAGCAAAGGCACCGAACCCCCAACTGCTCCCCGGGCGCCGCAGCATGGCTGCCCACTGCTCCGGGTGTGTGTTCACGGTGTGTGTGTGTGTGTGTGGGGATTTGTTCACTACTCACTGCTGTGTGTGTGCACTTGGATGGGTTAAAGGCAGAGCACCAATTTCGAGTATGGGTCACCATACTTGACAATACGTCACGACTTTTACTTTTTACTTTAAAATATTTGTAAAAGTACCTTAAAGCAACTACAAATGACCATGTAAAACAAATAAATCCATGTGAAGCATATCCCCCGGGTCTCACCTTTTATCCCCCTTACTTGTTTGGATCTCTGAATATAATACTAGTATGTCACATATAGGCTTGCCTTTCAAAAATGGAAACACTTTTCCTTCCCTTTCTACAAAACATATTTATACATTGTATTTCAATGTGTAACAAGCACTTGAAAGTTGTTCAAATACATTGCTTTTTGTTTGTTTGGTTATTTACTTACTATATGGAAGTCACATTAAAACAGAATTGAAATTTGTATTAATGCTAATCAGTTATTTGTGCTACTGTTTAAATGTCTTTTATGTATGGAATTTCATTTTTCTCTGAGACATTAGTGTTAAAATTTAAAAACCCATATAATGTTATAAAAATCACTAAAATATGAACATAAATTATGATAATCTAAACAAACCATTGTAACAACTTATGAAAACAAACTTAAAAAAAGAAAATGTGTAAAAATGACTTAATGACATACAGTAATTTGTCTCCCAGCTGTGATCCCCTTTCCACTTCCACTGAAATATGTCAATAGTAAAGTTTTTCAGAATTTGATGAACTAGATAACAGTGCAATCAAGATTGAACATGAGACATGTGATTACAAACCCTCAAAAAATGTGAAAATATTATTCATTTTGTGCATTTAGGATGCATAAAATAATAGCTATATGGGTGAATGTTTTGGCCTAAATTCAGTAACTTATATGATAGCTCCACTGAAGTTATAGCATTATAACTGTTTTTTTGTAGTTGTTGTTGTTTTCTCCTTCTGTTGGCTTAAGTATAATGTTCTAAATGTAAGAATAGCTATATTCATAGCATGTTCATGTGCGTTTTTTGTTTTTTTAATAGTGAAGAAAAAGGTTTAATTTCAAGTCTTTTAATAGATCATGTTTATCTTTTTGAAAACTTTATTTAGCTCTTAACATTTGTATTTTGTTAGACAAATGGAGAGTAAAATACATTTCGTTGCATGTCTGTCACTATACATCAACTTCTTAGAACGTCCCCTGAAGATGTCATGATTATTTAATACTTTGGTGTTTACGCAGAACACTCAATAACAACATGTGCCAAACATAAAGTTCTCTTCTCCCTGTGGCCTAAAGAATCCACCTCAGGTAGACATCAACGCCACATCTCAAACCCTCAGAGACCACATTTGTACAAACACACAGACAAATAATAAATATTTAATGAGACTCATAATGGAAACACAAGGGACTGTGAGTGAGTGGATTCTGATGTAACCTCCAAGATTGACATGATGTGGTTATGAGAGTTCAGATCAACACAGTAAGTGCATATCCTATTTTGAAGCGCACAATAACCATAGTAAAATGTAGCCTATTATATTTAAAATACATTTATTTCATACTGAGTATAGTTCAAATCTATTCATATATTTACTGACTTATCGCTCTAGACTTACTGATATAAAAATCACAATTAAACTTTATTTGGAGAACTACTTGTGCGCAATGCACATTTCTTAATATTAAGCCTAAAATGTGTTTCAATGCCACTATTGATGAGGATTGCATGATCTTTGCATAATATCAGTCTTTAAATGCAAGATATTTAAAGTTTACCTAAAGTATACTTGCAATAGTTCCACTTCAGCACAATCAAATATAACCCAGTATATCTTTAGATGGACTTCGACACTACTTCTGCACAATTAAATTGCATTAAGTACAAAATTAGTTGTTCCAATTTAGCAGACTTTACGTATACCAGTTTAAAAATGCAACTGCAGGGTACTTTTAAGTACATAAATATGTAAATGTATTTGTAGTATACTTAGCATGAAATAAATGTATTTCAAATACATTTTAGTATATTTCTTTTTCACTAGGCAAATAAAATAAAAATTCAATGTTTTCTCTCTCACACATAGCAGGCGTAAATGCGTACTTTGTTTCTACTTCTACTATTACTACTAATTATTAGGCAAATATAAGTTTAGTACATCAGCAAGTGCAGTCACCTTCACTTCATCACAAGTTAAAGAGTAAAATAACCGCCTCACCTGTACTGATGAGTACTGAAAAAGGCCTGCAGGAGGACTATTGAGGGCCAGACATTGTTCTGAGGCCTTTAAAACAATTATTCAAATATTCAGTGCAAATGAGATTTTGAATCAAATCGGTGCATTTATATGGACTTATTCACATTGGATATCAAAATTTGAGGTTAATTACATTATCACATGTGTAGCACGCCCACTGTCCAGTTGGCAGTACTGCGGTTAAATCTATTTGACGAATAATGAGACGGACAAAGTTGAGTTGTTATTCAAAATTGAGCCGCTCTAATAATGACAGTCTCTAGCAGCTCACCGTTACCATAGCAACCCTGGACCACGCACCGTCTCCTCCAAACTGTCCACTAGGATATTTCATCTAACGAGTTAGTTGTAGCGATCATAAAGAAAATAATCAGCAAAGATAGATATAACATGCATAAATACATTAATATAATCAATTGCAAGGAATAAACATACACATCGAACATACATATAAATATATGTGATCAAACTTTCAGGGTGCCAGCTACCTAGCTGACTCAAATGGTTCACAGTACTCATAAATATTCTTTACACTTAAATGTTTTAATGCAATCAGATTTCTCAAATGGTTTAAATTTCCTTAAATGATTAAATATTTTCTGGAAATTTACTCAGGCTCCAGTCAATCAATTAACATCTTGTGAAGTAAAAACCTTCATGTTTGTACAAAACAAATCCCTTCTAAACAGTTCTAAACAAATATGTTGATGGCTTTTTATAGTTAAACATCTTAATGATGGATTTGTTTATTACAAACACACAGCTTTTCACACTTACTTTCACAGGGGAAGTCGTGGCCTAATGGTTAGAGAGTCGGACTCGTAATGGAAAGGTTGCGGGTTCGAGTCCCCAGCCGGCAGGGATTGTAGGTGGGGGGAGTGAATGTCCACCCTCAATACCACGACTGAGGTGCCCTTGAGCAAGGCACCGAACCTCCAATTGCTCCCCGGGCGCCGCAGCATGGCTGCCCACTGCTCTGGTGTGTGTGTGTGTGTGTGTGTGTGTGTGTGTGTGTGTGTGTGTGTGTGTGTGTGTGTGTGTGTGTGTGTGTGTGTGTGTGTGTGTGTGTGTGTGCATTTGTTCACTACTCACTGCTGTGTGTGTGCACTTGGATGGGTTAAACGCAGAGCACCAATTTCGAGTATGGGTCACCATACTTGACAATACGTCGCGACTTTACTTTACTTATACACGCATGCACACACACACACAAACCAGCCGGTGGGATTCAATACGTAACGTATAAACAAAATATTTGATAATGGTAATTAAAATGGGATGTTTTAGTGGCACTCAGCAATCATTCTCTCTCTGTGCCTTTAACAACAGTGAGCCCTACTAAAGATCTGCAGCATGAAGGAAGGATTTTATACATTACAGTATTATTCTGAATCAGTATTTAATAACAGCGTCTGTGAATTTGATCTCCATGCCTTACGCTAGATGTCTAATTTGAATGAATCTAAACCTAACATCACTCAGACTGTAGTGATGGATCAAACTGCACCAGTGAAGATGTTCTTGTCTGTGACCCCGTGTGTTATTTTCCTCTGTTACAGTTTTTTTTCAATTTTTTAAGGAGTTAAACACCTTCTTCGGCCGCTTCGATTGCAACAGCGGCAGCGCGTCAGCGAGCAGGCAGCGATGATCCTGTAATCACCGTGTCAGAGGATGAGGTTCGGAGGGCGCTAAAGAAAGTGAACGTCAGGAAAGCAGCCGGACCTGATGGGAAAACCGGCCGTGTTCTGAGGTCCTGCGCTGATCAGCTAGCTGGTTTGTTCACTTCCATCTTCAATGAGTCCCTTGCTACCTCCGTGGTTCCCACCTCATTTAAAAAATCCGTCATAATCCCTGTGCCTAAGAACAATAAACCCTCTTGCCTGAATGACTATCGCCCAGTTGCCCTCATATCTATAGTCAAGAAGGTTTTTGAGAGACTTAAGAGCCACATTTGCTCCTCCATACCTGATACTTTGGACCCTCTTCAGTTTGCCTATCGCCCAAACAGATCTACGGACGATGCCATCTCTCACGTCCTCCCCTCACACACTTGGACAGCAACAATGGGAATTATGTAAGGCTGCTATTCATTGATTATAGCTCAGCTTTCAACACTATAGTCCCCATCAAGCTGGCATCTAAACTGGATTCAAGACTTCCTCACCGGCAGACCTCAAGTGGTGAAAGTTGGCCAGTTCACCTCAAACTCCATCACCCTGAACGTAGGAGCCCCACAGGGCTGTGTCCTGAGTCCCCTGCTCTACTCTCTCTACACGCATGACTGCGTGTCCTCTCACAGCTCCACATCTATTATCAAATTCGGCCTTTTGCCTTACACACAAAGATTTCTCCAGTTTCTCTGAATCTTTTGATGATGTTATGCACTGTAGATGATGAGATTTGCAAAGCCTTTGCAATTTGATGTTGAGGAACGTTGTTTTTAAAGTATTCCACAATCTTTTTACGCACTCTTTCACAGATTGGAGAGCCTCTGCCCATCTTTACTTCTGAGAGACTCTGCCTCTCTAAGACATCCCTTTTATAGCTAATCATGTTACAGACCTTCCCCACGGCCACTATGGTTATCCCGACTATATATAGTCCCCCCAAAAAAAATTATTGGGGATGTTCCCCTCTGGGAGCCGCTCAGGAGGAGAGGGCTCTGGTGGGCGCCCGGGAGGAGCAGGCACTTGAGGGCGCTTGGGAGGCACGGCCACTTGGGGGCGCTCGGGAGGCGCGGAGATAGATGGAACCATCGGAGACGAAGGAGGGCTCTTGCGAGGAGCAGGCAGGAGGTATCGCCATGTCCAAGAGCTCCAGGGCAGGAACCGGCGGGCTTGCCATACTCTCTGCTGGCGGGCTTGGGTCAGTCACGGGCGGCTGACTTGCATTGGCCGCGGACGGCGACAGTCTTGCGTTGGCCATGGGCAGCAAACTTGCGTGGGCAGAGAACGGCAGCTGACTTGCGTGGGCCGCGGACGGTGGCATAAATTTCCCCGCGGACTGCGGGCTTTGGAGAGCCACGGAGAGGGGCATGAATTTCCATGCGGACGTCGGGCTTACGTGGGCCACGAACGGTGGCATAAATTTCCCCGCGGACGGCGGGCTTGGGAGAGCCGCAGACAGCGGTGGGCTTGACTTCGGAGCCGCGGACGAAGAAGAGCTGAGCTGGCACGATGTGATGTGCTTCAGCGGAGACTGGGCAGCAAGACTGGAAATCTTCCTTCACAACAATTTCTAAGTTTGATCCATTTAGAAATAAAAGAAGATTAATTAATTCGACCAGGGAGAAATCTAAAACAGGAAGCTCACATCTGATCGTCTCGCTGTCCAGCCCCAGCTGAAAGCACGCACCCAAAGAGGTGTCAAGCCAGTTCAGTTGTTTTTTTTTTTTTTTTTTTATTGAATGCCATAAAGAACATACAGAAAATTAAGTAAACAATGCCAGGGGTAAGTGCAATTAGGAATACAGTTAGTTACAAAATCGTGAAAATATTATGAAAATGACACAATGAGACAGTTTTAAGAGCTTTGGAATTGTTGGATGTAAGAAGAGTGTCCAGGTAAGATTTAAGGTCCTTACAGAAAACAGGAAAGTGAGGTTTAGCACCTTGAAACTTACATTTGTGTAAAAAGAATTTTGCAAGAAAAATGAATAAGTTTATCAAATAATATCTGTCCTTGTCTTCTTTAGTAAAGTTATGACAACCAAATAAGACATCCTTATATAACAAAAATAAACTTTGTGAAGAAAAAGCATATACAAAAGTACAAAAATCCTTCCAAAATAAATTAACATATGTACATTCCCAAAAGAGATGGGACATAGATTCATCTTCAGCCTCACAAAAGGAGCATAAAGAATCAATATCTGGAAACATTTTTTTCATATAAAGCTTAACAGGGTAGAAAAGATGAAGTAATTTGTAAGAAACCTCCTTCACCTTATTAGTTATTAAATATTTAGATGACAGAGTCCACACCTTCTTCCATGGAATATTATCGTATAGACCATTCCAGTGGGATAAAATATATGGGAGAGAAGTTATCTCAGCCTGAAACAGTTGTCTAATTCTTTTGTTCCGACCGGAAGAGGGAGATAAAAAGCAAATCTTTCCAATCACTGTATCAAAAGGATGAATCTCTGACAAAGAAAACTGGGATCTAACGAAGCCTTTGAGAAGAGTTATGGCCCCACAGGGAATGGCATCCATTACAATGGCGAACTCTCGAGGAGTGACGGGAATATTATATTTATTTAGAAATTCAGAGTAAGAATATAAATAACCATCAGAGTTTAATAACTGAGAAACTAGAATAATATTATTATTGATCCAATTTGGGAAAAATAAGGATTTATTTTTAAAAAGAATATCACCATTGTTCCAGATAAAATAGCTGTGAGGGCTAAAATTATGTTTATAAATCAGATGCCATGCCAAAAGCACTTGTTTATGAAAGTTTGATAATTTAAGGGGTAACTTAGCGATATTGTAATTACATAACAATAAGAAAGGAAGACCTCCCATCTTAGAGAAAACAATATTAGGAAGAGTATTCCAAAATGAGTCAGGATTTGTTAAATACTGCTTTAACCAATTTATCTTAAATGTATTATTTAAAGAAGCAAAATCTAAGAAATTTAAGCCACCATATTCATATTTATTTATAACAACAGATTTCTTGACATAATGTCTTCTATGCTTCCACAGAAAGTCAAATAGCATTCTATCGATTTCTGCACATACAGGTTTATCTACATATAAAAAAAGAGCGGGGTACGTCACTCTTGAAATACCCTCAGCTTTAGCAATGAGGGTTCGGCCTCTTAATGATAAATCTCTCTGTAACCATGAATTGAATTTCCTTTTAGCTTTTCCAACAACTGGGTCAAAGTTTAACCTGCATCTGGCTTTATCATCCTTACATATAGACACACCAAGATAGGTCACCTGTGATTTAACTGGGATACTGTAAAGAGAAGGAGAAGAACAAGTTTTAATGGCTAATAATTCACATTTATCAAGATTTAGCTTTAAACCGGAAGCTTTAGAAAAACTTTTAATGAGTTCGATAGCGACTGGAATTTGTAATTTATCTTTAAGAAACAAAGTAGTGTCATCGGCTAGCTGACTAATAAGTATATGCTTATTGGCAACAGTAATACCTTGCAGATCACTACTTGAAAGGGAGGAGGAAAGAAGTTGTGCCGCTATAAGAAATAAATAAGGAGAGACAGGGCAACCCTGACGAACACCTCTTGACAATTGAAATCTAGGAGAGGTACCCCATTTAAGATTGATAGAGCAATTGGCGTTATTGTAAAGAGTTCTTACAAATTTACAGAATGGGTCACCAAATCCAAGCTTTTTGAGAGATAAGAAGATAAATTCGTGATTGAGAGAGTCGAACGCTTTGTAGAAATCTAAAAAGAGAATAAAACTATCATCATTAACTAACTCAGAATAATCTAATAAATCTAAAACAAGTCGGATATTATTAGCTATGTGTCTTTTTGGCATGAATCCTGATTGAGTCTCGTCAATAACAGAGTTTAAAACACTCTTAAGCCTTTTAGCTAAAATCCAAGCTAATATTTTATAATCGTTATTGAGCAGACAGATAGGCCGCCAATTATCTATCAGAGTAGTATCCTTTTTGGGTTTAGGAATTAGAGTTAGTAGTCCTTGTTTTAAACTTGGAGGCAGATTTTCTGACTGAATACTCTCTGAAAACATCTCTAGCAGGAATGGTGCCAAGTCTTCTGCAAAGCATTTGTAAAATTCAGCCGTTAGGCCATCAGTACCGGGAGACTTATTATTTTTAAGACCTTCAATACCATCAATTATATCAGTAATATTTATATTTTTATCACAGGCAGACTGCTCATCTCTAGATATTAGATTAATTTTCTTTAAAGATTGAAAGAAAAGAGAAGTAGATTCTTTACAGTAATTAGACTTATAGAGTTCTGAATAGAAGTTACTACAGAAAGAGGAAATTTCCTTAGGATTATTTGTCAAAGTACCATTAACTTGCAATGAATTAATAGTAAGATTCTTAGAATTATGTTTTTCCATTCTGAAAAAATAAGCAGAGCTTTGCTCTCCTTGTTCTAACCATTTCCTCCTAGAACGAATATAGGAGCCTTCAGCTTTGTACTTATAGATATTATCTAATTTAGATTGAAGCTCTGCAAGTTCTGTTAAATCAGAATCGGTTAAGTCTTCCTGAATTTTGTTCTGAAGTGTTATGATCTTTGAAATTACCTTTTCCTCTTCGTACCTTCTCTGTTTTGCTAAATTGCTACTGAAATGCCTAACACTCAAACCTATTTCATATTTTAATAACTCCCAGTTAGAACTAAATTTTTTGTCAGATGAGGCTTTGGTCCAATAGTATTGAATCAAAAAGGAAATTCTTTTTTTCAATTCATCATGTTTAAGCAGAGAGGAGTTCATTTTCCAATAAGAAGCTCTAAAATTAGCATTTGAGTGTCCTGTGGATAAAGGAGTAGAGAGGAGAATAGTGTGGTGGTCAGTTAAAGGTGAGGGAAGGATACTGACTGAAACATTAAAGTTTTTAAAGGAGTATGGTAAAAGCCAATAATCTAAGCGAGAAAGCCTTGAATGGTTCTTGTTACTCCATGTGTAGGTGTAACCCAGGTTAAAATCTATCAATATATATTAAATGGTTGTATGTCGGTTTTGCCGTCCCTGTCCCTTTAAATTCCCCATGCGGAATGTGTGCCCTGCGACCTCATGTAATTCGAGTCACGTGATTATGCTTAGCACGAGTGTTTAACAGGGCTGCGGCGTCTTCCTCATTCAGAAGTGTGGGGAAGCCGATCGACAGCTGTGGACAGGTTTGTGTTTTACAGACTAGTCACTCTAGTGCTTGATTCATGCGTTTAGGTTAAGCTTATTATTGTAACTTATTAGAACCACTTACTGGCTGAAGGGAATCCGTCGCCGCCATCAAGTTATGTTTACATAGATGAACTGGTGAGTAAATTGAATGAATTAGCTATATGCTGGAGGCTGATATGTTAAGCTAGCGGCGTTGAACATTAACATTAGTTTTAGCATTGGCATTTGGCTGTTTAACAAAAAGGGTTTTGATTTATACTGCTGTAAAGTGTGTTATTTCTGGGTTACAAATGGGTTTGTACCAAGTATGTTTACATGCACTAAGGAAATCAGATTATAGTACTGTTGTCAAGTATGTAATGTTTATTAATTGTAGTTTATACATTTATTTGATGATTCTGTAATGATTTAGAATTGGGTACACAAGGAAATGGTATTTGAGTGTGGAATTAGCTAAAGGTTAATGTAATTTTAGTTCCAATTTAGCCTTATTTACTGGTCCTGTTGTTGCTTTACAGGCCAGGTTTTTTTCTTTGTTTGGGGATGAATGATGGCGAGCTGAACTATTACGGCTGGGAGTCTACCATCTGTGCAGCATTCACTGAACAGTCGGCCTACTGGTCTGGTAGGAAGGTTGTCCGCAACCTGGGTCCCACATACATTTCTCCACAGACTAGCGCTTCAATCCCACACGCACATCTTTTTCCTCTTAACGAACAATAACCTATGGATTTATCGGTACAAACTCTCATAAACCTTTTGTGGTTTGTTGCGTGAGTCTTGAAGAAGTCAAACATCGATTGGACAGTTTTCCTTTTTGTTTTTTGTGTGTATTTGTTGTAATTTCTATTGTCATATTTTGTTTGAACAATAACCACAAAGTGCACTTAATTATAACTGGTTCAATTGTAGTCTGTAAATATTTTGGGTTCTTTATTTTTCCTTTCTATTTTCATTATTTTTTGTCTGTAAATATTTTGTTTAATCACTTTCAATACATGGTACCTGTACTAAATTTAAATTCATGTTTCTGTGTTATTACTGACTACCAGCTCCTGTAGCCGAATTTAGACTTCTGGGATCTAACTAGCCTAAACTGTTTAATTCCATAGTTATTTATTTAATTTATTATAGCTAATATTTATGACATATTAATATTGGCTAGTGAGTCCGAAGAACCCGTTACATCTGGCAAGCCAGCCAGGAGCTGGTTTGTACAGTAATTAACATTTTATAATAACAGAAACAGTTATTCATGCTCACCAGTTCGTCTTTGCGATGGAAGTTTTTGAAAAACTCGGGATAAAAATTCCTAATGCCGTCTTAGTGGATGGGCCGGTTGAAGAGAGTTCTTCTGAAGTTATAGATTTTCTTGATCAATACGGTGACATTAATCGTGATAACATTATTGATGATAGTGAATCCGAATTTCACCATATGCTCGTTGTTGAATTTGTGTCGGGAGCGTCAGTAGTAAAACTGTCTTCACGACTGCCGTGTACATTTATTTCTGATGAAAATAAAGAATTCCATATTAAGAATTTATCCCAAATTTGCATGTCGAAGTTGGGTGGTTCAAAGACTGACACCTATTTATCTGACCTGAAAGGAATTGCTAAAATGTCTGGGAAAGATTATTCGATGGTTCTTGGGGAAATGATGTCTCAGATACAACAAGCTATAGCACAACTTCATCCTGCTGTTGTAAATGTCCCTAAAATTGAACAAAAGATAGCTGATCAACCAAAAAACCCTCTAGAGTCATCGTTACCAGGTCAAACTTTTGGTCCAGTGTATGTTCCCTTACAAACCTCTCTCACTCCACCTGCTTCTGCCTCTAACAGTGCCGGTATGAACAGCGCCGGAGGACGATCGATTGCATCTGGTGATCTTAACCCTCCGGAGGTGCAGCGTTACGTTGTGGAGCATGTGGTTCGGAGCAGTGATTCATCCATGCATGCCACCCATCGGCTGAGACCGTTTTCTGGTAAAGTGCCCAGGCCAAACCATGAAATGGACTACGACACCTGGCGGTCTGGCGTCGAATTAGTGCTGTGTGATCCAGCCATCTCTGATCTCCAACGCGCCAGACTAATTCGTGACAGCCTACTGCCCCCTGCCTGTGACATGGTGAAACATCTAAGCCATGATGCGCTGCCTGATGTGTATCTGCAGCAGCTGGAGTCGGCGTATGGCACTGTCCAGGATGGTGAAGAACTTTACGCCAAGTTTATGGACACTTACCAAAATCATGGAGAGAAGCCATCTAAGTACCTGCAGAGAATCCAGGGGGCACTGCAACAAGCTGTGAGGAGAGGAGGAGTATCTGAGAGAGATATGGATAAACGCTTATTGGCTCAATTTTGCAGAGGGTGTTGGGACAATGGACTGATTTCAGAACTCCAACTTAAGCAAAGGAAATCAAGTCCACCATCTTTTGCTGAACTTTTACTACTCCTGCGAACAGAGGAGGATAGAGAAGCAGCAAAGGAGCAAAGAATGAAACAGCACTTTGGAGGAACCAAACAAAAGGTAACCACTCATGCTCAATTTGTAACCAGCCCGAATGAAGAACCAAATCTGTGCACTGCGATAACGAATTTTACCAAAGAGCTTTCACAACAGATGACAGCCATTCAGCAACAGCTTGCCGCTCTTAATGCTGGTCAGACTAACAGATATCAGCCAGCAGCTATGTATTCTGCCTCAAAGCAGACTGAAACCGGGAGGATGGGGAGAAACGCCAAACTAGCTTCTTCCACTCCAAAACCTGGGTTTTGCTTTCGATGTGGGGAGGATGGCCACATTAAGCCTCAGTGTGATTCTGATCCGAACCCAGTACTGGTTAGCGCCAAGCGAAAGCAGTTTCAGGACAGGCAGCAGAAGTGGCAGAGACAAAATCCATCTGCAAGAAAGCATTTAAACTAGCTCTAGTTCCTGGTGTGGGACAACCAGGGGCTGAGCAGGATCAAATTTGTCCCGCCAAGAGTAAGCTTCCTGTTAACTGTTCTGAGCTGCAGTCTACATCAAGGAGAGTGCCAAAAGGACTTATAGGATCCAGATGTACTGCTGATGTCAAAGTCGCCGGTCACCAAGGTTCTTGTCTTTTGGATACTGGGTCTCAAGTTACGACCATTCCGGTTTCCTTCTACAATGAACGTCTTTCCAAGCAACCAGTTCAACCCCTGTATGAGCTACTCCATGTCGAAGGAGCAGCAGGCCAAAATGTTCCATATCTTGGCTACATTGAAACTACAGTGACTTTTCCTAAAGATTTTGTTGGAAGTATTGTTACTGTTCCAACTCTTGCACTTATTGTTCCTGATGTCAGACCAGGATTTCCCACCTCAATCCTGATTGGCATGAACACTCTCGAAACACTCTACGACCAGTTTCGGCAAAGCGACAATTCTTCTTTCCAACCAAATGTATCCGGTTACCGAGCTGTACTACAAACTCTTCAAGTCATCTACCAACAAAGCTGCAGCGACCATTTTGGAGTTGTAACTCTGCTCGGTAAATCCTCTGTGCTTGTTCCTGCTGGCCACACCGTATTGCTGAACGGCTCCGTTAAAGTCTTTGCTCCAGCAAGTCAGTATGCTGTCGTCCAACATCCGGATTCAGGCCTACCAGGTGGTCTGTGCGTTAGCAGCTGTCTTGTCGCCATGCCAACGCGTTTCCCTCACCAAGTACCAGTCAGGGTGAGAAATGAATCGGAGCAAGACATCTATATACCGTCTTCGACCATCATAGCAGAGCTGGGAGCGTATGCGTGCATCGTTTCAGAGCAGCATGTGACCAGTTCCTCAGCACATGGGCTCAACGGCACCCCACTAGTTTTTAACTTTGGGGAATCACCATTACCCCCGGAATGGAAGGAAAGAATTACCATCAAGTTGAATGCAATGTCCAATGTCTTTTCCCAGCATGACATGGATGTTGGCTGCGCTAGTCATGTGAAACACTATATTAATCTCCATGACAACACTCCGTTTAAGCACCGAGCAAGACCAATTCATCCTCAGGATATAGAAGCTGTTCGCAAACATCTGAGAGAGCTTCTAGATGCTGGTGTTATCAGAGAATCCGAGTCCCCATTCTCGTCGCCTATAGTTGTTGTCAAGAAGAAAAATGGAGATATTCGATTATGTATTGATTACCGCAAGCTCAATTTGCAGACTGTAAAGGATGCGTATGCATTGCCAAACTTGGAGGAATCGTTTTCTGCACTCACTGGATCCAAGTGGTTTTCGGTGCTAGACCTCAAGTCAGGTTATTATCAAATTGAAATGAATGAAGCAGATAAACCAAAAACAGCCTTTGTTACGCCTCTTGGATTCTGGGAATTCAACCGAATGCCCCAGGGAGTAACCAACGCACCTTCAACCTTTCAAAGGTTAATGGAAAAGTGTATGGGAGATCTCCACTTGGAAGAGGTTCTTGTGTTTTTGGATGACTTGATAATTTTTTCTAACACGCTTGAGGAGCACGAGAGCCGTTTGCTTAGAGTGCTGAACCGTTTACGAGAGTACGGATTGAAACTATCGCCTGAAAAGTGTAAATTCTTTCAGACATCAGTTAAATATCTGGGACACATTGTTTCTGAAAATGGTGTTGAGACCGATCCAGAGAAGGTGTCTGCACTAAAATCCTGGCCAGTTCCCACTAATCTTAAGACCTTAAGATCCTTCCTGGGATTCGCAGGCTATTACCGCCGTTTTATTAAGGGGTATTCAGCATTGCAAAACCTCTCAACGACCTGACCCGTGGGTATTCTTCCACAAGAAAGAGCTTAAAACTCTTTGATTCAAAGGTCTGCCAGTTCGATCCAAAGCAACCCTTCGGTTCTCGGTGGAGTCCTTCTTGTCAACTCGCTTTTACTATCTTGATTGAGAAACTTACCAGTGCACCAGTCCTGGGGTTCGCTGATCCAAAACGCCCTTACATTTTGCATACGGATGCGAGCACCACTGGGCTGGGTGCAGCACTGTATCAAGAACAAGACTCCAATCTTCGGGCTATTGCTTTTGCAAGTCGAGGACTATCATTAAGTGAAAGTCGTTATCCGGCCCATAAGCTTGAGTTTTTGGCACTAAAGTGGAGTGTGACAGAAAAATTTCAGGACTATTTGTATGGTGCCAATTTTACTGTGGTTACTGATAATAACCCTCTTACTTATATCTTGACATCAGCTAAGCTGGATGCAGCGAGCCATCGGTGGTTGGCTGCGCTTTCCACGTTTTCTTTTAAGTTGCAATATAGAGCTGGACGACAGAATCTGGATGCGGATGCACTTTCCCGCCGACCACAGGAAGATTCCTGTAAACCTTGCGGCGAATCTGATCAAGAACTTCTCAATCAGTTTGCTAGACAACATCTTTTCGATTCTGGCGACTCCTCAATTTCGTCTGAGGTTGTCAATGCCATTTGCCAGAGCTGCCTCATCCGAGTGGAAGCAGCAAGTACTTTGATCGAGTCCCTGTCTATCATGGCAGATGTTCTTCCTGAGAGTTATATAGAAGATCTTGGGTTGCCTGTGGTTCCGGCTTTGTCCCATCATGAGCTTCGGGATAAGCAGAGGGCTGACTCAAATCTCCGGGAAGTCATATATCAGATGGAGACAGGTGAGAAAGTTCCTCCTACAGCCAAGGAGGAGCTGCCTGAGATCTCCTTGTTGCTGAGGGAGCTCAACAAGTTCAAACTGGTTGAAGGTATTCTTTATAGAACACGACAGGACAATGAACAGATTTCATATCAACTTGTCCTGCCTAAAGAACTTCGTTCTACTGTTTTGCAGAGTCTCCATGATGATATGGGTCACATGGGGATAGAGCGTACGTTAGATCTCGCTCGTACCCGTTTTTATTGGCCCAAGATGTCTGCTGATGTAGAGCATAAAATAAAGACTTGTGGACGGTGTATTCGTCGAAAAGCTCTTCCTGAGAGAGCTGCTGCTCTTATTAGTATTCAAACTTCCAGACCACTTGAACTTATCTGCATGGATTTTCTTAGCCTTGAGCCAGACTCTAGCAACACTAAAGACATCCTCGTGTTAACAGACCACTTCACCAAATTCGCCTTAGCCTTTCCAACCTCTAATCAGAAGGCTAGGACAGTGGCCAAATGTCTGTGGGACAATTTTATAGTTTATTATGGGATACCAGAAAGACTACATACAGATCAAGGGAGGGACTTTGAGTCCAAACTGATTAAGGAATTGTGTGAAGTGGCTGGAATCAAGAAATGTCGGACTACACCATACCATCCGCGAGGAAATCCGGTAGAAAGATTCAATCGCACTTTGCTCAACATGTTGGGGACTCTGGAAGCAAAACAGAAAACAAAATGGAAAGATTTTGTCAAACCCTTGGTACATGCCTACAATTGTACAAGGAATGAAACCACAGGATACACCCCATACGAACTAATGTTTGGACGTTCTCCTCGTCTTCCGGTCGACCTGGCTTTTGGGTTACCGTTGAATGGGGAAAAACACCAACCTCATTCACAGTATGTCCAAAATCTGAAGTCCCGGTTGAAGGAAAGCTACGACATTGCCTTAAAGAACGCCACTAAAGCATCTGAAAAAAAACAAGGTCCGCTTTGATCAAAGAGTCATTCCTTCACAGTTGGAGCCTGGAGACCGAGTGCTTGTGCGCAGTGTTCGATTGAGAGGTAAACACAAGCTCAGTGATAAGTGGGAGCAGGACATCTACGTTGTCGTGGATCAAGCTGGAGATTTACCAGTCTATACAGTGAAGCCAGAGCGTTGTAATGGTCCTAAACGTACTCTTCACAGAGATCTTCTTTTACCATGTGGTTTCCTCCCTGCTGTTGAAGAGCCGTCCATTGAGGCCAGTCCAGTCTCAAGGCCAAGAACGCGGCAGCAGTGCGAGATTCTTCCTGTCTCTGAAGAGGAAGACTCTCCACCTGAACCAACAGTTTTCGGTCTGGACCTAAGTCCAATAAAGTTCACTGTAGAGAAGCTTTACAAAAAGGCTTCATCCCCAAGTGTTGCCAATGACTATTTTCTTCCACCAATGATATCTGCGAGTGAACCGGCCATTGTTGATGAAGGGTTGGAGAGTGAGCACTTACCTGAAGACGAGACATTACTTGTAACACCTGACCACTTACCTGAAGCTGAAGAATCGGTAGCACATGTTGAAGTTGACTTACCTGAACACCTACCTGAGTCTGAAGCCGACGCTGAAGAGTCTGTTGATCCTGAGACGTTAGTCTCTAGTGTCTTTGAACCCTTAAACTTTGATGTAAACCCTGATTCTGTAGAACTAGAACCCGGTCCAAGGCGTTCTGTGCGTCAACGATTACCGCCTAAAAGGTTGCAGTACAGTTCGCTTGGTAATTCTCTGATATCTGTGGTTCAAACTCTTTTACACAGTATATCAGACATTTTAAATCCTGTGTCTACCACCAGTTCAGTTATTCACGTGGTTTAACCTGCAACGGGACGTGCGTGGGTTTAAGGGGGGAGGGTGTAACCCAGGTTAAAATCTATCAATATATATTAAATGGTTGTATGTCGGTTTTGCCGTCCCTGTCCCTTTAAATTCCCCATGCGGAATGTGTGCCCTGCGACCTCATGTAATTCGAGTCACGTGATTATGCTTAGCACGAGTGTTTAACAGGGCTGCGGCGTCTTCCTCATTCAGAAGTGTGGGGAAGCCGATCGACAGCTGTGGACAGGTTTGTGTTTTACAGACTAGTCACTCTAGTGCTTGATTCATGCGTTTAGGTTAAGCTTATTATTGTAACTTATTAGAACCACTTACTGGCTGAAGGGAATCCGTCGCCGCCATCAAGTTATGTTTACATAGATGAACTGGTGAGTAAATTGAATGAATTAGCTATATGCTGGAGGCTGATATGTTAAGCTAGCGGCGTTGAACATTAACATTAGTTTTAGCATTGGCATTTGGCTGTTTAACAAAAAGGGTTTTGATTTATACTGCTGTAAAGTGTGTTATTTCTGGGTTACAAATGGGTTTGTACCAAGTATGTTTACATGCACTAAGGAAATCAGATTATAGTACTGTTGTCAAGTATGTAATGTTTATTAATTGTAGTTTATACATTTATTTGATGATTCTGTAATGATTTAGAATTGGGTACACAAGGAAATGGTATTTGAGTGTGGAATTAGCTAAAGGTTAATGTAATTTTAGTTCCAATTTAGCCTTATTTACTGGTCCTGTTGTTGCTTTACAGGCCAGGTTTTTTTCTTTGTTTGGGGATGAATGATGGCGAGCTGAACTATTACGGCTGGGAGTCTACCATCTGTGCAGCATTCACTGAACAGTCGGCCTACTGGTCTGGTAGGAAGGTTGTCCGCAGCCTGGGTCCCACATACACTTCTCCACAGACTAGCGCTTCAATCCCACACGCACATCTTTTTCCTCTTAACGAACAATAACCTATGGATTTATCGGTACAAACTCTCATAAACCTTTTGTGGTTTGTTGCGTGAGTCTTGAAGAAGTCAAACATCGATGGGACAGTTTTCCTTTTTGTTTTTTGTGTGTATTTGTTGTAATTTCTATTGTCATATTTTGTTTGAACAATAACCACAAAGTGCACTTAATTATAACTGGTTCAATTGTAGTCTGTAAATATTTTGGGTTCTTTATTTTTCCTTTCTATTTTCATTATTTTTTGTCTGTAAATATTTTGTTTAATCACTTTCAATACATGGTACCTGTACTAAATTTAAATTCATGTTTCTGTGTTATTACTGACTACCAGCTCCTGTAGCCGAATTTAGACTTCTGGGATCTAACTAGCCTAAACTGTTTAATTCCATAGTTATTTATTTAATTTATTATAGCTAATATTTATGACATATTAATATTGGCTAGTGAGTCCGAAGAACCCGTTACATAAGATTTAACATTTGGAAACTTCTCTCTCCAGATATCGATTAAATCGAACTTCTCCATGAACATTTTCAATTTAGAGTTAGAGGAAGCAGACTGTCTGGGAGGAAATCTGTCAAGACTGTTATCAGGAGCGATATTAAAATCTCCGCCAATGAAAATCAAAGCATCTGGAAGTGTATTGGACCATAATAAAATTATTTCTCCTATCTCTTCAAACAACAATTCGTTTTCTCGGGAGGAATTAAAACCGTAAATGTTAATCAACAATATAAAAATATTATTAACACAAATTAAAAGTAACAGAAAATGCCCCTTAGGATCAGTATAGTTCTGTAAGACTGAACCAGCAAAATGGTTTTTCATTATCATTACACCAGCAGAGTGCTCAGAACCATGAGCCATCCAAACCTCATTGCCCCATTGGTTTTTCCAAAAAGTAGAGTCATTGAACACAGAATGAGACTCCTGAAAAAAACAAAAATCCGTTTTAAAGGATTTAGCATACAGAAACAGTGCTTTGCGCTTTACATTATCACGTAACCCCCTGGCATTAAGAGAAACAATTGAGATAGACATAGAAAAATAAAAAACAGAACAAAAATAGTAGAACAAACTTTGTTGAACCTTCTAAAGAGAAAGTGCATCAGTAGCTGACTAACAAAGTCAGATGAATCCAATCTTCGGCATAAACGCAGTCAGTCACTCAGAAACTAAGTTTCATCCACTTAAATCAAACAGGTTTACCGTGCTAAGGTGGAAATATTTCAGATCCATCAACGAAGGCACGGGCTCCCACGAAGTGAGCCCTCTTCCCCTCCTTTCGAGCCTTTTCGACAGCGGGCCAAAGCAGCTGTCTTCTTTCCCGATCAGGCGCGATGAGATCCTCCGAGAAACGAAGATGATTGGCACGAAGAAACTCCGATGTCCTCGCTGCTTTCCATACTCCGTCCCTCGCCACTCGCGAAGAAAACTGAATAATGATGGGTCGAGGTCGTGAACTATTTTGGAGCCTTCTTCCAATTCGGTGAACCGTGTCAATTTTGTCAGCTAGGCTGTGGCCTCCCTCGGCAAACGTAGCTTCACAGACACGGATGGACTCCGCTCTCACATCCTCTCGTTCCTTCTCAGGGACACCTTGCAAACGCAGATTCCATCGACGGGAATATCTTTCCAGGTCAGTGAGACGTTGTTCACAGAATCCCATTTTTTTCTCTTCAGTGTCCAATCTCGTCTCAAAGTGATTAACTTTGCCTTTAATGTCATTTATTTCGGTACATACAAAGTCCACTGTTTTTTTCAGACCTTCAATTTTTAGTGCATTTTCACTCACCATTTTCTCTATGGTGTCGGAGCGGGTGTTAATTAGCTGAGAGAGCGTTGCAATAACAGACGAGATGTCATCATCTGTCTTGCCCTTTTTGGATGGAGGTTTAGCTGGGCTATCTGGAGGCGGCGTCTTAGCCCCGGACAGAGTTTCCCCCTTAACGTTAGATGAATAACTATGAAAGTTCATCTTGTCAGAATGCTGCGAAATACGCGACATATCTCTCCTTCTGTCAGTGGTCGACTTCATATTTTGAATCATAGAGTAGGCGGAAAGGTAGAAGTGGATAATTTTGCGTAAAAGTAGCTTAAAAGAATTAAGTGTATGCCGTTATAAAAGTTTGTCAGCAGAGCTCAGCAAAGAACAAGTTAGCAGGACGCCATCTTGGACCCCCCCGCCAGTTCAGTTGGTGAACAAAGCTCAATAAACTCCTCCACATACCGCTCCAGCTTCCGGCCAGCCTGCCGCAGACCCCACAACTTGTCCTCAGCCGTCAGCATTTTCGGTGGGGTCGAGTCTTCTGTTACGGTGACGTGCACCAGGGAAGGCAGGAAACGGGAGTTCCGGGAAAATAGGTTTTAATGACACAAAGTTTTCAACATCAACATAACATTAAGACTCGACAAGCATAATCACCGAACTGAATGCTTATAAAGAAAACGGAAACAAAGGAGTGAACGAGATAATGACAAAACACAGGTGAACGGACTTAACCTTAATTAAAGAACTAATGAGGAAAACCGGAACAAAACCAAATAAGGGAAAACAGGAACAGATAGATGAAACAGAAAAAGACCAAACTGAAGTCCCAACTTCTAACAGTATTATAACTGCAAAGACAGAAACAAAGAAATATAAACCACTGGGACTCATTATTTTTACTTGATACTATTAATCAGCCACTAAACCTAGGGTTATTTATTTTTCTTTTTTTTCACAGGCATTTTGACAAGCACACAAACCAGCCACTGGGGTTCCATACGTACTTCATGACAGCTACTTTGCAATGATATTAAAAGTGGGATGTTCTCTGAACATTCACTGTGTCTTCAACAACAGCGGTGGCACAAGCTAGAAGATTTGCTATTATAAGGATTTTTGATTTTGCAGTATTATTCAGTGCTTTATAATCTTTTTGATGATGTCTAAGTTTAATAATTCTACATCTATCATCACTCAGACTGTACTGCCGTTGCATCAAGATTTGAAAACATTTTTGTCTGTGTCCTCATGTATTATTTTTCTTTATGTCAACGGGGTCATGATCTTCACTTTAAAGAAGAAGACTGTTTTTCAGGAGGCATCCCGCTATATTTTGTTTGGACACATGCTTTGGATTGACACGCTTAATCTTGTAATGAGTGTAGTGTTGTTTGTGTGTGCTGTTTGTAGGCTTTTTGTTATGAAAATTGTCTGCCTTGTGCTTCTGGTTGCTGCAACAGCTCTCTATCAGGTCTCTACCTTGAATCTGGCTTTAATGTCACTGGAGAGGTATGTGGCCATCTGCTTTCCTCTCAGACATGCAGAAATCACCACTTACGGAAGAACTAACGTGGCCATTGGTGTCATTTGGATGATAAGCTGCATTCAATCCCTGTCTGAGATTATTGTCTTCTATTCCATTGATACCACAAACATAACACTGAATTTGTTCTGCTCAAGAACTACTCTTTTCAGGCTGCAGATCTACAAGAAACTTGATATAGCTTTCACATGTATGTTTTTCATGTCTGTGTGTTTTGTTATTATCTTTACTTATGCCTCTATAGCAGCTGTGGCTAAAACAGCTGCCTGTGATAAAATGTCAGCTAAAAAAGCCAACAAGACTGTTCTGCTGCATCTAATACAACTGGGACTCTGTGCTGCGTCTATTTTAATTGGAGTTATCCAAGAAGCCATTTATGTTTATACTGACTATATTACTTCATTGAATGTGATGTATTTTTGCTTTGTAGTGTTTATGATTTTTCCAAGATGTTTAAGTCCTCTTATATATGGCCTGAGAGACCAGGCCTTCAGCTGTTTATTTAAATACTACTTCACTTTTGGTTTCAAAAAGAAAAACCATTGTAATACAGAGATACATTTAGTATCAGGTGGTTGAGAAATACCAGATGTATCTGATGGCTATTGAAATGTTATCTAATATGCTTTAGAAAATAATATTTTGTCACTATCTTTTCACTACATTTGTGTATTATTGCAAAATATGAACTTATATCTTTATACAATGAGCAACGGAAGTTCAGACACACAAAAAAAAATTGCAAGCATATTTAACAAACATATTAAACCCGTCACAATGTTTGCCAATGTACTGACCACCCCAGATTTGGTTTTGCAAGTGTTAGTTTTAGTTGTCAATGTTTTGTACCCTTTCTGGCCATGTGACAAACATATTTTTGTGGTTATTTTGCTTTTTCTGTCTTTTGTCATTTTATGGAACGTATGTAACATCAAATTGGGTTCAGAAGTAGCCCTTTTGAAGGTTAAAAACTAAGAAAAATAAAATACCGTGTCAATAGTACTGACCACTTAATCAAACATTTATTTTTTGCGAACATGATTATGTAGATAGGAATTCATTTTATAAGCAGTAAATATGCAGTTCATTTATATGCAAATGATAGATTCATTTTCACTGTTATATTTTTTTTCTTTTAATTTTTTGTCAACAAATTTACAATACTAGCTTTACAAACTATCTTTTGCATGAAGCCTGTAAATTAAATAATTTGAACCTGTAAAAATTTTTTGTTTCATCACAAAAATGAAAGGTAAACTGGTTTGTGTGTATGTTTGGCACATGATCTGGCAAGCAGACCATGTTTTTTCTGTGTGCATTCAAAGCCACGTCAGAACTTATGAGCCACTGCTTGATTTTTTTCTCAAACCAGTGAAGCACAAACACAGCCCTGCAGCCAGTTCTAAAGATTTCATTGGTCATGTCACCCACAGTGCTGGTTGCTTACACAATGGAGAAGGGGTCTCTGCAGAACAAAAGTGGGCTTTTCTAAAGTGATGGGATTTTTCATTCTACATCAAGCAGTAAAAACCATGTGGTGAAAATGATGCCCCGTACCTGACCCCACCCCCAATGAATGAATGAATTTACACAATCAATGTATATTTTTTACCTTGAAATATTTTTACAATTATTCTGAAGGTAGGCCTATACACTGACTTCTAATAAGGTGAATGGCTTCTGTTTCTTTCCCATGTTCCTCACAAACATCTGTTTAGGGATTGTGTATGTTTGGTGGGCAGGTCCAAAATTCTGCAAAATGGTGTGTTTACAGCAGCAAAATGGAGTCTTTACAGCAGCAACAAATGCACATGTACAGCCAGAGATGGTATTATTATTGGGAGGTCTGTGGAGAATGCTGTTTGTAATTGCCAACTTGGATCAGGTGCCTTGAAAACCAATCATATCACAGCCTTGACGCCATTGAATTTCTGTCAGAGTTGTGAGACAGTCAATCGTTGTTTCTGGATACCTGGCAAAAAATTCCATTGACTTCTCTTATAAAACAGTAATTTTTCTGTGTAAACTGTATAAAACAGATAAATCCAAAATAATGTTTAATGGTAAATATGTTGAAGATCAATAGGTCAATAGGCTGTCTGTTGATTCGTTAAATGATAAGTTGTTTTCCCACAAAAGAAGTCGAAAAGACTCTCCACCATTGACATACAAAAAATTGCCTCTGGTCTCTTTATCTGCCTAACACAGGGTTACGCGTTTTTTTTTTTTTTTTTGCTAACCTTGGGGGCTTGCCTCAAAGCGGCATTGGTACAGACATCAACTCTAATTGCAACAGTGATAAAATTACGATAGCAAATTCTACTTATTTTACTGTAGGGGGCTGCAAAGTTGCATAAGTACACAAAACCACATACAGTACAGTTGCTTTAATGGATTTGGCGAAAAATCATGTGCATAGCTTGTCACAGTCAGTTGTTGGAGTGCCCAGTTTAGTCACCAGAGGGCACTCTCTTTGAGTTATTGTTTGGGTGTTCTGAACTGCGTTTCCCATCACCCTTTGCACTTATTGGTTCATTACTGCCACCTGGTTATCATTGACTCATTAGCCTTACCCTATATATACCTTGTTCATTTTGTCTTTAGTTGCGTCAGTATTGCGTTCTGTTCCTTGTTTTGCTCATATGGATGATGTTTTTGTTGGACTCTCAAAATAAAGCTGCAAATGGATCTTTTGTGTGAACATTCCGTGACAGAATACTGACGCCACTTACAGATCCAGCAGCTAGACTGAGCTATCGATTTGTGGACCATGGGCATTCGAATTCTTCCTCCTGCTTCAAAGAAGGAGCAGAAAGCTCGGCTTAGGATGTTGGCGGGTCTTCGGCAACAGGGGATGCAAGTGGGTGGACTGGCACAGACTTTTTGGACATTGGCGGTAGGATTGGAACTTTGTAATTCTGAGCTCAACAAAATTTTTAATGAGTGCTTAGACAATGTCTTGCCTACTTTTGAGATGGAGGGGCTTAAAACTCTTGACTTTTGGAGTTTCATTGACTATCTCAGTTACCGCAGTTTAGTGATGTCATGTCGATCTGAGCCCACTGCAGTACTTCCGAAGATGCCCGAATCCACCATAACATCTCCAGAGGATAGTGAAGCTTCCCTATCTCTGAACCGCAGGCAAAGGTCGAGGAGGAGAGCAGTTAAGTCTGCTCTGGTGGTCCCAGAGATTGTCACAGAGAGCGCTTTAGTCATGGAGTGGTCAGAATCCACTCCAGAACCCGCTCCAGTCCGGGAGTCCTCCGAGTCTGCTCCAGAGCTTTCTCCAATCCAGGAACCCTCCGAGTTCTCTCCAGAGCTTTCTCCAGTCTGGGAGTCCTCCGAATCCACTCCAGAGCTTGCTCCAGTCCAGGAACCCTCCGAGTCCGCTCCAGTCCAGGAACCCTCCGAGTCCGCTCCAGTCCAGGAACCCTCCGAGTCCGCTCCAGTCCAGGAACCCTCCGAGTCCGCTCCAGTCCGGGAGTCCTCCGAGTCCACTCCAGAGCTTGCTCCAGTCCAGAAACCCTCCGAGCTTGCTCCAGTCCGGGAGTCCTCCGAGTCCGCTCCAGAGCTTGCACCAGTCCGGGAGTCCTCCGAGTCCGCTCCAGAGCTTGCACCAGTCCGGGAGTCCTCCGAGTCCGCTCCAGAGCTTGCACCAGTCCGGGAGTCCTCCGAATCCGCTCCAGTACAGGAACCCTCCGAGTCCACTCCAGAGCCCACTCAAGTTTATGAGTCCATTCCAGAGCTCGTTCCGGTCCGGGAGTCCACTCCTGGGCCTGCTCTGGTTCCTCGCGGGGTGGCGATTTCTGCTGCGGAGCCTCCTGGGGCGGCGGTGTCCGCTTCAGCTCCTCTCTGGATGGTGGCGCCCACTCCTGAACTCTCAGTCTGCCCTGTTATGGCTAAAAAGACTGTTGTACTGTCTGCCTGCCCTGTTTTGTTCAAGGAGACCATAGCAGAGTTATCGGTCCATCCTGTTGCAGCCGTTGAGGCAGTTATTAAACTCTTGGTGCTTCTCTTTGCAGTCATGATGGTGTCATTTGGAGGTCTATTGGTCATCTTAGTTCTGTTAAGGTGGTTATCAGCCTCACCTTTATTGCCTGCTCTGCCGGCCCCGCCCTGGCCTCCCACTCTGCCACCTTTTCTGATTCATCTTCCATTACATGGACCTGGCCCACCATCCCTCCCCCTAATCCACCTCCATTCCACCTCCCACCTGGAACATCTTGACTTTTTATGGAGTGTCTGGAAGCCACTCTTTAGAGGGAGGGTAATGTCACAGTCAGTTGTTGGAGTGCCCAGTTTAGTCACCAGAGGGCACTCTCTTTGAGTTATTGTTTGGGTGTTCTGAACTGCGTTTCCCATCACCCTTTGCACTTATTGGTTCATTACTGCCACCTGGTTATCATTGACTCATTAGCCTCACCCTATATATATATACCTTGTTCATTTTGTCTTTAGTTGCGTCAGTATTGCGTTCTGTTCGTGTGTGTTCGTTGTTTCCTGTTTTGCTCATGGATGTTTTTGTTCGACTCTCAAAATAAAGCTGCAAATGGATCTTTTGTGTGAACATTCCGTGACATAGCTACATTCTGATTATGCCAATGTACTGCTGTTAGTCGCTATTGTCTGCTGAATGCTCAAGTGATTGTCTGGTGCGAGCAACACGTTTTTTTGTTTTTAAAAGCAAGTCGATGTTTTTCCCTTGCTCCAGTTATGCAGTGATCAACAACTAGAAAATGTCATGTATTTGGCAGGGAAATAAGGTATTGACAACAAATCAATGATCAATCAATTCCCTATGGACAAAATAAAGTTCCTCCAAACATTTATTTTCTCATTTCACTCAGATATATGTTACAATAAGGAAGAAAAGTTGATTCCAATTTCCACTTCATGCCCTCTTTAACCATGCTCATGTGAGTTTTGCTTAAAAATGAAAAATACTTTACATAGCTTATTGTACGTGAAGAATGACTGAAACAAATAAAGTATCTCAACATCTTAAGCACTTTTAAAATAATGGCAACAGGGTGCTGCATTCTAAAAAAAAAAAGTTTTGGCTCAACAAAATGTCAGTCATTTTTAAATTGAAATTATGTTCAACCAACATGGAAATTAGTTACTGGAAATTAGTTTGTAGCATAAACAAATGTTTAAATTGATTACTCAAAAAGAAAATGGTTTCAACAAATTGAGAAGCAGCTCCAGAACAAATTCATTTTATCTGTAGCCACTCACAACCCAACCACATACTCTTTAACAAAAAGGAGTGTGTTAGTGTTAAACACTAATGCTGGGAACAAGAAATCCACACCCCTGTTTTCATAAAAAAAAATTACATTTCTGTTACCAATTTTATTAAGTTATTGCAACTTCATTAAAGTAAACCAATTAAAACAGAATTTTTTTTTTAAGTGAATAGTCCTAAAATAACTCAAAAAACATGCTTTTATGTTTTTTGCTTTTCTTTTTAGGGATAGGGTAAACACACAGACCCCCCCCCCCCCCCCCCCCCCCCCCAACACACACACACACACTCACACACACAAAACAGCCACTGGGATTCAACACGTACATGACATAATGAATTTAACCATATTTAAATTGTGATGCTGTGACAGCACTCTGATCTTTCTCTCTCTGTGCATTCAGCAACACACAAGCCTGGAGATCTGCAGTTACAAGGACGCTGTAGATTGCAGTATTATTCTGAGTGGGTGTGCTATACCAACGTCTGTGGCCAACATCTTCATGTCTTATTTTTTTAAATATGTCGGCTTTTAATGGTTCTACATTGAACCTCTCTCAAATTGTATCACTGGTGGATCGAGACGCACCGGTGAAAACGTTCTTGTGTGTGACTCCATGTGTCATTTTCCTCTATGTCAACGGGGTCATGATCTTCACCCTGAAGAAAAAGACTATTTTTAAGGAGGCATCCCGCTACATTCTGTTTGGTCACATGCTTTGGCTTGATACGCTCCATCTTTTTATGAGTGTACTGCTGTTTATATGTGCTGTTAGTAGGATTACTATAATGAAAAATGTCTGTCTCACTCTTCTTGCAGCTGCACAAGCTCTCTATCAGGCTGCCTTACTAAATCTGGCTTTAATGTCACTGGAGAGGTATGTGGCCATCTGCTTTCCTCTCAGACATGCAAAAATCACCAGTTACAGAAAAACTCACATAGCTATCGGTGTTGTTTGGATGTTGAGTTTGATTCAGTGCTTGTCTGAGATGATTATTTTCTATGCGATTGATTCTACAAACACAGTGATGAATGTATTCTGCTCAAGAACCACTCTTTTCCGACTTCAGATCTATAAGAAACTTGAAATAGCTTTCACATGTATATTTTTTGTGTCTGTGTGTTTTGTTATTATCTTTACTTACGCCTCTATAGCAGCTGTGGCTAAAACAGCCGCCTGTGATAAAATGTCAGCCAAAAAAGCCAACAAGACTGTTCTTCTGCATCTAATACAACTGGGACTCTGTGCTGCATCTATTTTAGTTGGAGTTATCCAAGAAGTCATTTATGTTTATACTGACTATATGACTTCATTACATGTAATGTATTTTTGCTTTGTAGTGTTTTTGATCTTCCCTAAATGTTTAAGTCCTCTTATATATGGCCTGAGAGACCAGGCCTTCAGCTGTTTATTTAAATACTACTTCACTTTGGGTTTCAAAAAGCAAAATAGTTGTAATACAGAGATACATGTAGTTGGACGAGGCTAAAAAAATACTAGATACTATATAAAAGATTATTGGAATGTTATCTAAAAAGCTTTAGTAGATCATGTTCTTTCGTTGTTAAGATACAAAAGTATATTTCTCTAAAATGGCAAAATACGTGATTCTGTATTTATGTGATGTGGAGATCAACCACACTAAAATAGTTGAATTGTGGCAAGTCATGTCTTAAACAACCATATTTAACCTGTCGCAACTTTTGCAAGTGCAATGACCGCAATGACAATGTTTTTGTCTCTTTAATCTTATACTGTATCATGACAACTGCTTTTATAACACTGTGAATGAATTTACAATTTGCTTACAAGCTTCCAATCTAGCCTTATAAAATCAAACTAATAAATATGCAACAATTAAAGCATTTTATGCAGCATGTCAATTATGTGTTCATCAACAAAACTCACGTGATGTGTTTGTGCAAGTTTTGCAGCTTTTCCTTTTACTGATCTTATACAATTACTAGAGTTTACACCATAGCTGTTGCTGAATGGTCTGTAATATTGTATAGTTTTTTATTTTCATCTTTCCATCATTGCTTTGTTTTATACCAATACAGTTCTATGAACAATTTCTTGTCCGTGTGTGTTAAAAGAGTTTATCTATACTGTTTGACTCAATGCAACTCAATGTTCTGCTGTATCTCCTTTTCAATGCATCCATGCAATTTATTCTATCAGTCTATCAGTCATATTTATTCTGGCCATCTGATTTATTTTTATGAAATGTCTTTGTTAAGCCCTGATCACACTACACTTTGCAGCATTCTTTACAAACCAGATTTCATTGTAAAACACTGTAAACTTATTTTAGTGTTAAATTCTGTTTAGATGTTTTACTGGTTAAAACTGGGACACAAGTAAGGATTAAGAAAATACTTTTTTCTTCATAAACAGACATTGTTGTATGTCATATGTCCCTAATTTTTTGCTCTGTAGAGTATGGCCACAAGAAAGTGTATTGTATTTATTATCGTTTTCTTTTAATTGATGTTTTTTGCAACTATTCGTGCAGAAATGTGTCAGCTGTCACGACAGAAAATAAAACAGTCATCACTGACCAAAAATGTTATCAGACCTTATTTAGCGGTTTTCATCTAAAAAACCTGCTATTAAGCTGTCATCCAACTTACAACTAAGCTACAGTGTGTAAAAGATAATGAACAGTCAAGTCAAGTGACTTTCATGTACAGTTACATCAGGGCCTTCATTATAAGAGCAGTAGACCCTCACCAATTTGACTACAGATTCAGCTCCTTCATAGAAGACGTTGTCAAATGTATTATGCATCTAGCATTATTCAAATATAATTCACTATGCAGCCCTATCTGAACAGAACAAATAATTTATATAATTGATTCTGCTAGTTTTCTGGTTTATCACTGTGAAGCTGCTTTGTGTTGTATGAAGTGCTATATAAAGGAAAGTGACATGACATGATACTAATGTACAACACTGAGCATCACATTGATTGATTGATTGATTGATTGATTGATTGATTGATTGACTGACAGTCTTGGTACCTCACATTATGAGAATAAAACATACACTTCTGTAAAAGTATCCTGAAAAACAAATGTATCACAGCTTTTACAAATATATTATCATTGATAATAATAATAAATGTTTCTTAAGCAGCAAATCAGTATAGTAGAATGATAGAATGAAGGATCATGTGACACTGAAGACTGCAATAATGATGCTGAAAATTCAGCATTACCATCTGGAATAAATTACATTCAAATAAAAAACAGTTATTGTATATTCAAATAATATTTGGCAAAACTTTTGAACAGTAGTCTACAAGTAGACATTATCTTGGCCTACCTCTTGTTGATCTCCATTTAGTCTTCTTTTAATAGTTATGTCATAAGTGAAATTTACATTCATCAATTTTATCAACAAGTGGCAATGTGTTAATTGCAACATCAACAGCTACCAAGTGAGAAAGTACAAAAATTACCCTCATACAGTTTTTGTGCTTCAAGTTATGGAGCAAAAATGTCCCTATATGAGTTCTTGTTTTTAATAGGTATAGCATGATGTAAGCAATATAATATGATGTCCTTTATTTTATCGAATATTAGCACAGATGTTATTCGCTTTATAAAGTACAACAGTGTAATAAACAATAAGTCTGATATAAGTGACTTACATTTTATATTCAGATTCTCCAATGACAATAGTTTTAAATGTACAGCGGTGTTACCAAAGAATCTGTGTTTTTGAACCGATCGGTTTAATAAATGGTTCAATAACTCACAGTTGCTTTAAACCAATCAGCAGTTTTGAATGAGTCATTTGACTGTGAGATTTAATGTGATTCCTTGAAACAGTGACATGCAGTCACCTACTGGTTTTAGTTTCATATTTAAAAGAATAATTTAATTTTTCCATTTATTTTATTATTTTATTTTATCTTTATGTTATGAGTTTGCTATATAAGTATAAACTTGCTTTAGCAGAAGCCAAGTTCTAGATGTTGCAGTTGAAGTATAAAATATTTCCTCTTGATGTAGACTATTCATGTTCATATCATATTATTAATTTCTATTAAATCCCTTATCTAATCCCTGTTCATTTAAGTGGCATTAAATGTTGTTTTTGTTTTCATTGGTGATTCGGTAACTAGTGCTGTTGAAAGAACCATCATCATTAAAGCACAATGGTAGACAGAATGTTTTTATTAGTGAAATATGAGCTAAAAATTATAAATATAACAAAGACAATGAAGTAATTGCAGTCACATTGCATAGAGTATTTGTTTTCTCAAGGAGGGGCAAAGGCTGCTGTCTGACAGCTATTAGTGAAATGCACAACCTAGGTCTTTGTGATGCACATACACAAATCACCCACTGGGATTCAGTTTAACGGTATTTAAAATGTGACCTGTGCTGTTAACAGCACCTGGAAGGGAAGCGCATGCTGAAGATTGCAGTATTATTCTATTCAGTGTTCTGTAACAGCATCTTGATCTGATGTCTTATGCTTTTGAAGATGTCTAATTTGAATGAATCTAAAACTAACATCACTCAGCCTCTGTTGGTTCTGAATCGAGATGTACCAATGAAGGCATTTTTGTTTGTGACCCCATGTGTCATTTTCCTCTATGTCAACGGGGTCATGCTCTTCACTTTGAGGAAAAAGACTGTTTTTCAGGAAACATCTCGCTATATTCTGTTTGGTCACATGCTTTGGGTCGATACACTCAATCTCTTTATGAGTGTAATGTTGTATATATGTGCTGTCAGTAGGATTTTAATTATGAAAAATGTCTGTCTTGTTCTTCTCATTGCTGCACAAGCTCTCTTTCAGGTTTCTACTCTAAATCTGGCTTTAATGTCACTGGAGAGGTATGTGGCCATCTGCTTTCCTCTCAGACATGCAGAAATCACCAGTTACAGAAAAACTCACATAGCTATCGGTGTTGTTTGGATGTTGGGTTTGATTCAGTGCTTGTCTGAGATGATTATTTTCTATGCGATTGATTCTACAAACACAGTGATGAATGTATTCTGCTCAAGAACCACTCTTTTCCGACTTCAGATCTATAAGAAACTTGAAATAGCTTTCACATGTATATTTTTTGTGTCTGTGTGTTTTGTTATTATCTTTACTTATGCCTCTATAGCAGCTGTGGCTAAAATAGCCGCCTGTGATAAAATGTCAGCCAAAAAAGCCAACAAGACTGTTCTTCTGCATCTAATACAACTGGGACTCTGTGCTGCGTCTATTTTAGTTGGAGTTATCCAAGAAGCTATTTTTGTTTATACTGACTATATAACTTCACTGAATGTGATGTATTTTTGCTTTTTAATGTTTATCATTTTCCCCAAATGTTTAAGTCCTCTTATATATGGCCTGAGAGACCAGGCCTTCAGCTGTTTATTTAAATACTACTTCACTTTTGGTAAAGGCAAAGTCAAACCATTTGTCATAGAGCAACACGTTTAATATCAGTGGTTTAAAAATTAGCACTTAGGTACTGAACTGAAATATATTGGATATGTTCCTGAACATGGAGATAATCATTTGAGATTAAATTGTGTTTAATAAAATGAATCAGACTAAAATAACTAACCTGCAAACATTTTTGCAATCTGTTTGATCATCGATGTTTTGTGTTTGCTCATTTTTGCACATTTTCTGGTCATGTGACATGAAAATTGTTACAGCTTATGCTTTAGTCATTTTATCTGTTTCAAGCAGAATTGACATCTAAATGAACTCTGATGTACTGTAAGTAGAGGCCAGACTCACTTTTCTGTCAGGAGAGAAATTAAAACCATGAGAGAAACAAAATAGAGAGTTTATGTAGAATGAGATGCTTCTCATTTTGGATTTTGTCATTTGCTGTTCTTTTTTTCTAAATGACTGATTTTGCCATTTTTGACGTGTTCTCTACATCTTTTCACCACTGTCCCAGTGGATCTTTTGCGTGACCATTGAGGAAACTTGTTTTTCAAACATCACATGAACAAAAACAGCAATGTTATTATGAATATTTAATATAACTGACAGAGGGAAAACAGATTTGGTATGACAAGGCCCAGACTCAAAAGCAGTGGCTAACCACTTTGTAATAAATGCATTGTTAGGCTTTTATTAGAGGTCAAATATGAACACCTGTGTATTCTCTGTAAAATTACATTTGCTTTGTGGCAGTGAGACTGGGGATAGTCCAACCAAAACTGAATATTCTGGCATCTTTTACTCACCCTTATGTCGTTCTAAACGAGTATGACTTGCTTTCGTTTGGAGAACACAAAGAAAATATTTTGAAGAATGTTGGTAACCAAAGAGTTTCAGTTTGCATTGTAACCAAAACTGGTTAAGCAACATTCTTCAAGATATCTTTGTTTATGTTCAACAGAAGAAAGAAAGTCATCCAGGTTTGAAGCAACATGGTGCGTAAAAGATAGAATAACCAGTTTTGTGGACTATTAAGACCCTTGGGTTCAAGGCTGTTTAACATCTCATTTGATCAGCAGTGCCTTTTTACATTGTCATCAGCACTATACTATTGCATTAAGAGCAGGATGAAAACCTCTTGCCTTCCTAATGCCACTTTCTGCAGCAACCTAAGATTCCCCTGCAGGTTTTAGCTTCAGTGGGAATGCAGCCAAATGCTACAGGTTAATAGCTAGCTGTTACTGACACTCTCCTTAAATCACAAATTGCCAGTACATGTAACTTTATAAAAGTTCCAATATTATGGTATTTTATCAGATTTTTATCAACATTTCTGACAAAGCACTTGTCAAGACACTTTATTTAGTTGAAAGGACTTTTCCAATCCAATTCCAAATCTAGACAAGAATATATTTATATAAGAATATGTATCCACAGACTTCATATTAATATTATATCATATTCATTTCATATTATTGATTTGCTCAATTTTGCAATTGACATTAAAGTAAATTAGCATGCATTCTGGTAAATGAAGTGATTATTTACCATGGTCCATAAATTTTAGTTTTTAAATGAAATAGATTTAGGCAATTCATATATTGATAATTGATAAAATCTACTGTTTTACTGGAAATATTCCATACAATTTGTGTATCTTTAATGTTTAGTGTTATTTTAATTAACACAATTTATATGGATTTTAATTCTACATAATGAAATTAAAAAATATATATGTATAATACTGTTTGTGGTATCAACCATTCGTGGCTTATTTTCCATAGACCATGCCTTAATACATGAACATTCATTAGAATATATTATTTGTAAAAATAAACAAACAAACAATACAGAGCTTTGAAGAGTATTTTATAATTGGCAAGTTTTAAACAGACTTTTAAGTTTCCTTTTTGAAAATGACAATAATACTGACAAAAAGTTGTGATTTTATTACAAAAGTTGAGCTATTATTACAAAAAACATCATGATGACATTAATGAAATGGCATCTCCATTTTCAAAATGCATCATTATATTTCCCTTCTGTGATTTTTTAGAAAAGAAAGTGCATCTTTTGTGACTTGAAAGCTCTGGAGTATCAAGACAAACGGGTCCACTGGAACTCCCCTTCGCCTCAAAGTTAATTAATTATTTATGTTCACTTTTTGTGCTGAAAAATATGTTTGTTTTTACATGATTGTTTGGGAATAGGCATTTCCATAAAGACTGACAGAGATTAGAGTATACTAATAGTCCTCAGAGCCTAAAACCTTCACAAACACATTTTTAATGAGAGGTTAATCTAACAAGACTCACTTCACTTCTTGGACATCCAACAGATTTGTAATTCAGAGCAAGTGAATCATCAACAGAGTCATAAGAAAAAGGCATTTGAAGAGTTCCAATGCAAAAGCCTCTAAAAACCATCTTGGTCAAAAATGAGATAACAATACTGAGTGAATGCTCTCCACACACAGTATATATATCCTGTGAAAGAGATTTTTAATCTCAGAGAGATTTTCCTGGTTAAATAAAGGTCAAATAAAAAAAAAATATATATATATGTTCATCAAGTACTTTCACTTCAAATTTGCTAAATCCCAGCCTCAACCCATTCAGAAATACCAGTACTTACAGTCGTGGTCAGAATTATTGACACCCTTGGTAAATATGATCAAAGAAGGCTGTGAAAATTAATCTGCATTGTTAATCCTTTTGATCTTTTATTTAAAAAAACACAATAATGTAACCTTTCATTGGACAATAAGAATTTAAGATGGGGGGGGGGGGGGGGGGGTATCATTATGAAATAAATGTTTTTCTCTAATGCACATTGGCCACAATTAACGGCACCTTTTTATTCAATACTTTTTGAAACCTCCATTTGCTAGTTGAACAGCTCTAAATTTTCTCCTGTAATGCCTGATGAGGTTAGAGAACTCCTGACAAGAGATCAGAGACCATTCCTTCATCCAGAATCACTCCAGATCCTTCAGATTTAGCTCCATGATGTTGCTGTTCAGTTCACCTCACTCATTTTCTACAGGGTTCAGGTCAGAGGACTGGAATGGCCAGCCCGATCTCACGGCAATTCGTAAATATTTTACGAGGTGGCTAATTCATACAACCTCACTCGTACAAATTCATAAGATTTTTGCTTAATTGTACGTATTTTACGAGTTGCCAATTCGTATGAATTTGTACGAATGACCTACATCTAACCCCGCCCCTAAACCTACTCATCACTGGGGTTTAGACAAATCATCCTAAATCGTACGAGTGAGGTCGTATGAATTCATACGAATTAGCCACCTCGTAAAATACATACGAATTGCCGTGAGATAGCGTTGAAATGGCCATAGCAGAAGCTTGGTTCCCTTCCAGGAACTTCGAGCTACGTCCGAAGACGCTATGGGAACGCTATCAGCGTAACCGGCGCTCTGAATATTTTATACAACAGTCTAATGGATGGGCGAGGCGTCACGGGCGGGGTGACGTCACGACCAGGAAGTTATATAAGCACGTGCGGCGGAGCCGGCATCAGCTTTTTGTCATTCAGCAAGCGCTCTGTGTATTGTCAGTCTGATTCTTTGTCTTGTGAGTCTTATTTGGTGTTGTCTGTCTTGGAAAGCCAGGGAAAAATGCCTAAAGCTAAGGCAAAGACTAGGGGCGATCCCAGATCGCGTTTCAGGTTGTGTGTCAGTCCCTGCCCTCGTTACATCACGAGTGGAGACACACACAGCCTGTGCGTGGTCTGTTTGGGTGCGGAGCATGCGGCATCAGCTCTCGAGGGAGCTGGTTGCCTGCACTGTGAGCGGCTCCCGCTGCACACACTCCGCACCCGGAAGGCTCTCTTCGAGAAGGGAGCCTTCGCGAGCCTCCCACGCGGTGCTGGCCCCGCTGCTGCCGAGGCAGAGCGGCTGCTACACTCGTGGGGCTCGCAGGCTGATCTGGCTGGCGGGAGTGAGACGGGCATGTCTCTATCTCCTCCCGTATCCGCCAGATCTGGTGTCCCGTCTCTCGGGGAAGCGGTTACTTCCCCCCGAGATGAGGACTCAGCGCTTCGTCTATCTTCCTCCGAGGAGATTGATGTGACGAGCGTTGAAGAGGTTGCGCCGCCTCTCTCGCCCCAATACGAGGAGCTTTTGGAGGTGGCAACTCGGGCAGTGGCCAAGCTTGACATCAGTTGGCCCCCCGAGAGAACAACTGTGCCGCGGTCCAGCCTGCTGGACGAGCGTTTCCTGCGCTCGCGGCCGCCACCTCCTCGCAGGAGCCTTCCGTTTTTCCCCGATCTCCACACCGAGGTGTCGAGATCGTGGGTGAAACCATATACATCCCGCCCTTTCATTCCCGCGTCAGATTACTACGGTAATGTACGGGAATTGGACGGGCGTGGATATAGGGCGATGCCCCGGATTGAGCAGACGCTGGCGGGCTATCTGTCTCCTTCCACAGCATCGTCCTTGAAGGCTCCTACCCTGCCCACCAGGCCTCTGCGCACCACATCATCCCTGGTGGGCAAGGGGTATGCGGCAGCAGGACAGGCTGGTGCGTGTCTGCACACGATGGCGGTGTTGCAGGCGTACCAGGCCGAACTGCTGAAGGATTTAGATGAGCTGGGGGATGTCAGAGCTGAGGATATCTCAGAGCTCAGGAGAACCGCCGATTTGGCTCTCCGCGCCACCAAGGAGTCGGCCCGTGCTATCGGCCGCTCCATGGCAGCTATGGTGACAACGGAGAGGCATTTGTGGCTGACCCTGTCCGACATTAAGGAGAAGGACAGGGTCTGCCTCCTGGACGCCCCGCTTCAGCCTTCTGGCCTGTTCGGCGACGCCGTGGGTACCGTCGTCGACAGGTTTCAGGAGGCCCGTAGGCAAGCGGAGGCGTTTCGGCGGTTCCTCCCCCGCCGCTCTCTAACTCTGGAGGCTGCTGGGCGGGAGCAGCCTCCTCCGCATACTAGTTCCTCGCACAGGGCTGCGCAGAAGGAGAGCGTCGCCTCTCGTGCTCCCCCGAGGCGGAGCCGAGGGCAGCGGCGCTCCGCGCCGGGGGCCTCAAAACCCAAGACAGACCTGAGGGATGTCTTGGCAGCCAAGAGGTCCGCGGCAAGGAAGTCCTGATGGGCAAGTCCCAGGACTTCGGAGGGTGACCCCTACTGGGGTGGAGCGACTCACACCGCAGCTCACGGTGACCGTCTCCCCTCGGTGCCCTCCGGGGATCTGTCTGCCAACCCTGCAGTTCCAGGGCACAGCAGGTCCCAGCGAGTACTATCCTCAGGTTCTACCGCCTGTGATCTCAGCGGGCCTGAGAGACTCGCCCCAGCCGCCAGACTACGCGTCCCCTGCCGGTACGCTCCAGCAAGACAGCGGTCTGGCCGCTTCTCTAACACCAGAGGTCAGTCTCGAGAGACTGATTCCCTTAGTAGATCGTTTGGCGGCCTGGCAACGGCTGCCGAACGTGTCTCTCTGGGTCCTGCGCACGGTAGAGGCTGGCTATTCCATCCAGTTCGATGGGCCGCCCCCGCGGTTCAACGGGGTCTGCGTGACTACGGTCCGCCCCGAGCAGGCTCTGGTCCTGGAACAGGAAGTCAACACTTTGCTGAAAAAGGAAGCCATAGAGTTGGTTCCACTTCACGAAGTGCACACCGGCTTCTACAGCCGGTACTTCATTGTTCCGAAGAGGGATGGAGGGCTCAGGCCCATACTGGACTTGCGTCTCTTGAACCTCTCAGTCAGACCGCTGAAGTTCAAGATGTTGACGGTCAAGCAGATCGTGTCCCAAATCAGGTCCGAGGACTGGTTTGTCACGATAGACCTCAAAGACGCCTATTTCCATGTGTCCATCATTCCCTCTCACAGGAAGTTCCTGAGGTTCGCTTTCGGGGGCAAAGCGTACCAGTATCGGGTTCTTCCCTTCGGCCTAGCACTCTCACCCCGCACTTTCACCAAGTGTGTGGATGCGGCACTGGTCCCGTTGCGACTGCAAGGCATCCGCATACTAAATTATATCGACGATTGGTTGATTTTTGCTCAATCAGAGCAGTTGGCAGTTCGGCATCGAGATGTCGTTCTTGCCCACATGAAAGATTTGGGGTTAAGACTAAACGCCAAGAAGAGTGTGCTTTCTCCAGCTCAGAGAACCACTTATCTAGGCGTGGTGTGGGATTCGACCACGATGCAGGCTCGTTTGACCCCTGCTCGGATCGAGTCGATCCTCACGGCAGTCAGGAGAGTGCGAGAAGGCCAGCCATTCACTGTCAAGCAGTTTCAGAGGCTGCTTGGGCTCATGGCAGCTGCGTCCAGCGTGATTCCTTCTGGCCTGCTGTACATGAGGCCCCTACAGTGGTGGCTCAAGACCAGGGGGGTCTCCCTGAGGGGAAACTCGCTCCGCGCTGTCAAGTTATCACGGCGCTGTATCCGTGCCTTAGAAATGTGGAGGAAACCCTGGTTCTTGTCCCAGGGCCCGGCGCTGGGAGCTCCTTGTCGCCGCGTCTCGCTAGCGACGGACGCCTCCCTCACCGGTTGGGGTGCGGTCATGAGTGGCCACCCTGCCCGCGGTCTGTGGAGTGGTCGCCACCTGACGTGGCATATCAACTGGCTAGAGATCCTAGCTGTGTTCCGTGCTCTCAAGCACTTCCTCCCAGACTTGAGAGATCGCCACGTGCTGGTCCGCACCGACAGCACGGCAGTGGTCTCTTACATCAACCACCAAGGAGGTCTGCGGTCGCGCCCCTTGTACAAGCTGGCACACCAGATCCTTGTGTGGTCCCAGGGCAAGCTCCTATCATTGAGAGCTCTGCACATTCCTGGGTATCTCAACGTCGGAGCAGACGTCCTGTCGAGACAGGGGCCGAGGCCCGGGGAATGGATGCTTCACCCCCAGGTGGTGAAGCAGATTTGGAAGGTCTTTGGCCAAGCACAGGTGGACCTCTTTGCGACTCGAGAGTCTGCGCAATGTCCCCTTTGGTTCTCTCTAGCTCCTCCAGCGCCTCTGGGACTGGATGCTATGGTACAGACCTGGCCGAGGCTTCGTCTGTACGCCTTCCCCCCGATCGCTCTGCTCCCGGGAGTTTTGGCGAGAGTGCGCCGGGACGCGGTAAGCCTACTGTTAGTAGCGCCGTTCTGGCTGGGCCGAGTATGGTTCTCGGATCTGATTTCCCTCCTCGACGGCACCCCGTGGCCGGTACCGATCAGGAGCGATCTCCTCTCACAGGCCGGGGGCACCCTTGTGCACCCCCGCCCGGAGTGCTGGAGGCTGTGGGTGTGGCCCCTGAGGGGGCACAACTCATAGCTTCCGGTCTGTCAACCGAGGTTGTCGAGACCATCCTCCAATCCAGAGCTCCCTCTACGAGGAAACTGTACGCCTTGAAGTGGAAACTCTTCACTTCATGGTGCGGAGACCGCCAGCTCGACCCAGTCAACTGCCCGATCCGCGCAGTTCTGGAGTTCCTGCAGGCCCGCTTCTCCGCAGGGTTAACCCACTCCACTATTAAGGTCTACGTGGCAGCTATCTCGTCGTACCACGCCCTTATCAGTGGCCAGTCAGTGGGCAGACACCCCCTGGTTACACGTTTCCTCCGCGGTGCGCTGAGGCTGAGGCCGCCTGTACGGCCCCGTGTCCCCACGTGGGACCTGGCGGTGGTACTAGAGGCTATGGGCAGAGCACCCTTTGAGCCTCTCGGGGAGATAACTGATAGACTCCTCACGATCAAGACCGTCTTCCTGCTGGCTATCACCTCTCTGAGGAGGGTGAGTGACCTCCAGGCCCTATCTGTGGCCCCTTCGCATATCGACTTTGCGCCCGGTTCGGCGAAAGTCTTCCTCTACCCCCGTGCGGGGTACATACCGAAGGTTCTGACGGTCGTACCACAGCCGGTCGTACTCCAGGCCTTCTGTCCTCCTCCCTTCAGGGAGCCCGACCAGGAAAGGCACAACTGTGTGTGTCCAGTGCGAGCACTGGACGCATACATCCACAGAGCTGCCCTGTGGAGAAAGACGGACCAATTGCTCGTGTGCTTTGGTCCGCCTAAGAGGGGTCTTCCAGCTTCGAAGCCCACTCTTAGCAGGTGGATAGTGGATGCCATCAATCTGGCGTACGAGACCTCTGACCTTCCCCCGCCGCTGGGAGTCAGAGCGCACTCGACCCGAGGTGTGGCGGCCTCCAAGGCCTTCTGGGCAGGTGTCTCCATGCAAGATATCTGCAACGCTGCTGGATGGTCCACGCCCCTGACATTCGCCAGGTTTTACAACCTCGACATCAGAGCCACTCCAGGCTCCTCCGTCCTTTCAGCCTGACACTAGGCAGGGACTTGTCAGTCTGGCGGCGTTGGTATTGCGTTCCCATAGCGTCTTCGGACGTAGCTCGAAGTTCCTGGAAGGGAACGTACCAGGTTACGTATGTAACCCAGGTTCCCTGAAGGGAACGAGAGCTACGTCCCGAGCCACACTTCCGGCATCCCTGCCAGCGCTTGCTTCATGACTTGAAGCTGATGCCGGCTCCGCCGCACGTGCTTATATAACTTCCTGGTCGTGACGTCACCCCGCCCGTGACGCCTCGCCCATCCATTAGACTGTTGTATAAAATATTCAGAGCGCCGGTTACGCTGATAGCGTTCCCATAGCGTCTTCGGACGTAGCTCTCGTTCCCTTCAGGGAACCTGGGTTACATACGTAACCTGGTACGTTTTGTGCTCAGTGACCCATTTTTGTGTTTTTTTTTAGGTTTGTGTTTGGATTATTGTATGGTTGGAAGATCTAAACATGGCCCATTAAAAGATTTCTAATAGAGTCAGTCACTTATTGATTTTTTTATCTGTTGGTATTTGATAGAATCCATGATGCCATGAGTCTAAACAAGATATCCAGGACCTCCAGCAGAAATATAGGCCCACAACATTAAAAATACAGCAGTATATTGTACATGGGGTACTTTTTTATCCCTGTGTGCACCAAACCCATCTTGAGTGTTTGCTGCTAAAAACTATTTTTTTAGTTTCATCTGGCCATAGAAGCCAGTCCCATTTGAAGTTCCAGTCGTGTCTGAAAAACAGCTGAATATTCTGGAGTTTGTTTTTGGATGAGCTAGGATAATTTTTCTTGAAACTCTCCCAAATAACATGTGGTTATGTAGGGGCTGTTTGACTATTTGTTTGGTTTTCTGACCCCAAAACTCAACCTTTCTCTACAATTCTCCAGCTGTGGTCCTCGGAGAGTCTTTGGCCACTCAAATTCTCCTCCTCACCGTGCATTAGGACGATATAGACACACGTCCTCTTCCATGCAGATTCATAACATTTTATGTTAATTGGAAATTCTTAATTATTGCCCTGATGGTGGAAATGGGAATTTTCACTGCTCTAGCTCTTTTCTTAAAGCCACTTCACTAATTTGTGAAGCTCAATTATCTTTTACTCCACATCAGAAATATATTCTTTGGTTTTTCTCATTGTGATAGATGATTAAGGGAATTTGGGCTTTGTTTCCCCTCCTATTTATATTTCTGTGAAACAGGAAGCCATGGCTGGATTATTTCATGTTCATGATCACCCTGGAGTGCTCAAAATTGTAAATATGAATGGGAATATACTTCAGAGATATTTTACTCATAAGAGTTTCTAGGAGTGCCAATAATTGTTTCCAACATGTATTTGAGAAAAGCATTTATTTCATAATGAGCTTCTCCCCCATTTTCAATTGTTTTAGTTCAATGAAAGGTTAGATTTTTGTGAATTTTTTCAATAAAAGATCAAGACGATTAACAATGCAGATTAATTTTCACAGCCTTCTTTGATCATATTTACCAAGGGTGCCAATAATTCTGACCCCGACTGTACATAGAAACCTATACATAGTAGCCAGAAAGAAATGTTAATTTTAAAGAAAAAGGTCAGATGTACTTAGAGGCTTTTGCATCTGAACTCTTCATTTAGTTCTTCTAAAAGGCTGTATTGTTTGCAAATCAATTTGATAACTCCTGGAACTTAATACGTCTTCCTTCAGGATTTGAAATTAAAACCATAAAAAAATGTATTAATTACTTGAACTAAAATAAACATTAAATAAATATAAATAAAATATATGCCAAGACAAATTTAAATAAATAAATAAATAAATAAAAGGTGGTGGTGGGGGGGGGGGGGGGGGGGGGGGGGGTATACAGAAAAGTTGCTGAAAGGAACTAAAATTAATTATTAACAATAACTATACTAGTATCTAATAGTGATAGATACTAAAATAAAAACTATCTTTGGTTTATTTTTAGGCCTAAATCATGAAACTGTAGAAACTTTCAGAAAGAGAAACTAGAGAAATAATATAGGCCTATTGTCATGCTGTGATGTAATTCAGGTCATATTTGAGAGGGGTGCTACGTTTAAAACAAAAACACATTGCAGCACCTGTAAATCTGGATCCAAGCTTTGGATTAAATGTCATGGCATTGCTGAAAGAATAAGTGCACTTGCAGACCTGGTTGTGGCAGTTATGGCAGTGCAAGGACTGGTTGTGGCAGTTATGGCAGTAAGTAAGCCTACATTTTGACTGCTAGAGACAGAGAAAATAAAACTAAATGCATATATGAACAAAAAGAGGCTTACAGATCATTAACAAAATGCTGTGTAACACTCTAAAATGCTTGGTTGTTTTAAGCCAACTTTGTGTCAAATATGAACTAACCCAAATTTTGTAAACAATTTAATGTAAAAATTTAGCTAGGTTAGTCCATATTTGATCCAAAGTTGGGTTGAAACAAATCAGTATTTTAAATGGATCTTGTAATGGTGGGGTAGAATCGTAAACAAACAAACAAAAAAGTTTACCATTAGATTCTTTTGTCAAAGCATTTAATAACCACAGACTAAAAGAAAATTTGTATAAAAATGAGGCCTCTTAAGGTTATCTCATCAGTATCATTTAGGCAGTATCATCATAATTATTAATTATTATTATTATACTGTTTAAACAATACTTAATTAAACTTAAGTGACACTTAATGACACTTAAAAGGAATTATTTTTTAAATATTTAGTAGTAGTGTAATTCGCTATGTACATTTACATTTATTCATTTAGCTGATGCTTTTATCCAAAGCGACTTACAATTGCTATATATGTCAGAGGTCGCACGCCTCTGGAGCAACTAGGGGTTAAGTGTCTTGCTCAGGGACACATTGGTGTCTCACAGTGGATTCGAACCCGGGTCTCTCACACCAAAGGCATGTGTCTTATCCACTGTGCTATCACCACCCATGTATTCAATCTTCTTAATAATTCATAAGGCTCATTATTATTAAATAGGATCTGAGGGTGCAATTCTCTGTCAACACCGATAGAGGTGGAACGGTCAGGAGTTTTCCAAGGTTCGGCGGGTGGCAACACTGGATTGTGACTGAAGCACTGATGTACTGAAGAATAGTCCGAGCAGCTAAAAAGAAGTACTGGAGAGATTGATGTAATACTATAGGAGAAGATATATATGCATACATATACATATATATAATATGCAACAATTAAAGCATTTTATGCAGCATGTCAATTATGTGTTCATCAACAAAACTCACGTGATGTGTTTGTGCAAGTTTTGCAGCTTTTCCTTTTACTGATCTTATACAATTACTAGAGTTTACACCATAGCTGTTGCTGAATGGTCTGTAATATTGTATAGTTTTTTATTTTCATCTTTCCATCATTGCTTTGTTTTATACCAATACAGTTCTATGAACAATTTCTTGTCCGTGTGTGTTAAAAGAGTTTATCTATACTGTTTGACTCAATGCAACTCAATGTTCTGCTGTATCTCCTTTTCAATGCATCCATGCAATTTATTCTATCAGTCTATCAGTCATATTTATTCTGGCCATCTGATTTATTTTTATGAAATGTCTTTGTTAAGCCCTGATCACACTACACTTTGCAGCATTCTTTACAAACCAGATTTCATTGTAAAACACTGTAAACTTATTTTAGTGTTAAATTCTGTTTAGATGTTTTACTGGTTAAAACTGGGACACAAGTAAGGATTAAGAAAATACTTTTTTCTTCATAAACAGACATTGTTGTATGTCATATGTCCCTAATTTTTTGCTCTGTAGAGTATGGCCACAAGAAAGTGTATTGTATTTATTATCGTTTTCTTTTAATTTATGTTTTTTGCAACTATTCGTGCAGAAATGTGACAGCTGTTACGACAGAAAATAAAACAGTCATCACTGACCAAAAATGTTATCAGACCTTATTTAGCGGTTTTCATCTAAAAAACCTGCTATTAAGCTGTCATCCAACTTACAACTAAGCTACAGTGTGTAAAAGATAATGAACAGTCAAGTCAAGTGACTTTCATGTACAGTTACATCAGGGCCTTCATTATAAGAGCAGTAGACCCTCACCAATTTGACTACAGATTCAGCTCCTTCATAGAAGACGTTGTCAAATGTATTATGCATCTAGCATTATTCAAATATAATTCACTATGCAGCCCTATCTGAACAGAACAAATAATTTATATAATTGATTCTGCTAGTTTTCTGGTTTATCACTGTGAAGCTGCTTTGTGTTGTATGAAGTGCTATATAAAGGAAAGTGACATGACATGATACTAATGTACAACACTGAGCATCACATTGATTGATTGATTGATTGATTGATTGATTGATTGATTGACTGACAGTCTTGGTACCTCACATTATGAGAATTAAACATACACTTCTGTAAAAGTATCCTGAAAAACAAATGTATCACAGCTTTTACAAATATATTATCATTGATAATAATAATAAATGTTTCTTAAGCAGCAAATCAGTATAGTAGAATGATAGAATGAAGGATCATGTGACACTGAAGACTGCAGTAATGATGCTGAAAATTCAGCATTACCATCTGGAATAAATTACATTCAAATAAAAAACAGTTATTGTATATTGAAATAATATTTGGCAAAACTTTTGAACAGTAGTCTACAAGTAGACATTATCTTGGCCTACCTCTTGTTGATCTCCATTTAGTCTTCTTTTAATAGTTATGTCATAAGTGAAATTTACATTCATCAATTTTATCAACAAGTGGCAATGTGTTCATTGCAACATCAACAGCTACCAAGTGAGAAAGTACAAAAATTACCCTCATACAGTTTTTGTGCTTCAAGTTATGGAGCAAAAATGTCCCTATATGAGTTCTTGTTTTTAATAGGTATAGCATGATGTAAGCAATATAATATGATGTCCTTTATTTTATCGAATATTAGCACAGATGTTATTCGCTGCACCAAAGTCACCTGCTGGTTTTAGTTTCATATTTAAAAGAATAATTTAATTTTTCCATTTATTTTATTATTTTATTTTATCTTTATGTTATGAGTTTGCTATATAAGTATAAACTTGCTTTAGCAGAAGCCAAGTTCTAGATGTCGCAGTTGAAGTATAAAATATTTCCTCTTGATGTAGACTATTCATGTTCATATCATATTATTAATTTCTATTAAATCCCTTATCTAATCCCTGTTCATTTAAGTGGCATTAAATGTTGTTTTTGTTTTCATTGGTGATTCGGTAACTAGTGCTGTTGAAAGAACCATCATCATTAAAGCACAATGGTAGACAGAATGTTTTTATTAGTGAAATATGAGCTAAAAATGATAAATATAACAAAGACAATGAAGTAATTGCAGTCACATTGCATAGAGTATTTGTTTTCTCAAGGAGGGGCAAAGGCTGCTGTCTGACAGCTATTAGTGAAATGCACAACCTAGGTCTTTGTGATGCACATACACAAATCACCCACTGGGATTCAGTTTAACGGTATTTAAAATGTGACCTGTGCTGTTAACAGCACCTGGAAGGGAAGCGCATGCTGAAGATTGCAGTATTATTCTATTCAGTGTTCTGTAACAGCATCTTGATCTGATGTCTTATGCTTTTGAAGATGTCTAATTTGAATGAATCTAAAACTAACATCACTCAGCCTCTGTTGGTTCTGAATCGAGATGTACCAATGAAGGCATTTTTGTTTGTGACCCCATGTGTCATTTTCCTCTATGTCAACGGGGTCATGCTCTTCACTTTGAGGAAAAAGACTGTTTTTCAGGAAACATCTCGCTATATTCTGTTTGGTCACATGCTTTGGGTCGATACACTCAATCTCTTTATGAGTGTAATGTTGTATATATGTGCTGTCAGTAGGATTTTAATTATGAAAAATGTCTGTCTTGTTCTTCTCATTGCTGCACAAGCTCTCTTTCAGGTTTCTACTCTAAATCTGGCTTTAATGTCACTGGAGAGGTATGTGGCCATCTGCTTTCCTCTCAGACATGCAGAAATCACCAGTTACAGAAAAACTCACATAGCTATCGGTGTTGTTTGGATGTTGGGTTTGATTCAGTGCTTGTCTGAGATGATTATTTTCTATGCGATTGATTCTACAAACACAGTGATGAATGTATTCTGCTCAAGAACCACTCTTTTCCGACTTCAGATCTATAAGAAACTTGAAATAGCTTTCACATGTATATTTTTTGTGTCTGTGTGTTTTGTTATTATCTTTACTTACGCCTCTATAGCAGCTGTGGCTAAAATAGCCGCCTGTGATAAAATGTCAGCTAAAAAAGCCAACAAGACTGTTCTTCTGCATCTAATACAACTGGGACTCTGTGCTGCGTCTATTTTAGTTGGAGTTATCCAAGAAGCTATTTTTGTTTATACTGACTATATAACTTCACTGAATGTGATGTATTTTTGCTTTTTAATGTTTATCATTTTCCCCAAATGTTTAAGTCCTCTTATATATGGCCTGAGAGACCAGGCCTTCAGCTGTTTATTTAAATACTACTTCACTTTTGGTAAAGGCAAAGTCAAACCATTTGTCATAGAGCAACACGTTTAATATCAGTGGTTTAAACATTAGCACTTAGGTACTGAACTGAAATATATTGGATATGTTCCTGAACATGGAGATAATCATTTGAGATTAAATTGTGTTTAATAAAATGAATCAGACTAAAATAACTAACCTGCAAACATTTTTGCAATCTGTTTGATCATCGATGTTTTGTGTTTGCTCATTTTTGCACATTTTCTGGTCATGTGACATGAAAATTGTTACAGCTTATGCTTTAGTCATTTTATCTGTTTCAAGCAGAATTGACATCTAAATGAACTCTGATGTACTGTAAGTAGAGGCCAGACTCACTTGTCTGTCAGGAGAGAAATTAAAACCATGAGAGAAACAAAATAGAGAGTTTATGTAGAATGAGATGCTTCTCATTTTGGATTTTGTAATTTGCGGTTCTTTTTTTCTAAATGACTGATTTTGCCATTTTTGACGTGTTCTCTACATCTTTTCACCACTGTCCCAGTGGATCTTTTGCGTGACCATTGAGGAAACTTGTTTTTCAAACATCACATGAACAAAAACAGCAATGTTATTATGAATATTTAATATAACTGACAGAGGGAAAACAGATTTGGTATGACAAGGCCCAGACTCAAAAGCAGTGGCTAACCACTTTGTAATAAATGCATTGTTAGGCTTTTATTAGAGGTCAAATATGAACACCTGTGTATTCTCTGTAAAATTACATTTGCTTTGTGGCAGTGAGACTGGGGATAGTCCAACCAAAACTGAATATTCTGGCATCTTTTACTCACCCTTATGTCGTTCTAAACGAGTATGACTTGCTTTCGTTTGGAGAACACAAAGAAAATATTTTGAAGAATGTTGGTAACCAAAGAGTTTCAGTTTGCATTGTAACCAAAACTGGTTAAGCAACATTCTTCAAGATATCTTTGTTTATGTTCAACAGAAGAAAGAAAGTCATCCAGGTTTGAAGCAACATGGTGCGTAAAAGATAGAATAACCAGTTTTGTGGACTATTAAGACCCTTGGGTTCAAGGCTGTTTAACATCTCATTTGATCAGCAGTGCCTTTTTACATTGTCATCAGCACTATACTATTGCATTAAGAGCAGGATGAAAACCTCTTGCCTTCCTAATGCCACTTTCTGCAGCAACCTAAGATTCCCCTGCAGGTTTTAGCTTCAGTGGGAATGCAGCCAAATGCTACAGGTTAATAGCTAGCTGTTACTGACACTCTCCTTAAATCACAAATTGCCAGTACATGTAACTTTATAAAAGTTCCAATATTATGGTATTTTATCAGATTTTTATCAACATTTCTGACAAAGCACTTGTCAAGACACTTTATTTAGTTGAAAGGACTTTTCCAATCCAATTCCAAATCTAGACAAGAATATATTTATATAAGAATATGTATCCACAGACGTCATATTAATATTATATCATATTCATTTCATATTATTGATTTGCTCAATTTTGCAATTGACATTAAAGTAAATTAGCATGCATTCTGGTAAATGAAGTGATTATTTACCATGGTCCATAAATTTTAGTTTTTAAATGAAATAGATTTAGGCAATTCATATATTGATAATTGATAAAATCTACTGTTTTACTGGAAATATTCCATACAATTTGTGTATCTTTAATGTTTAGTGTTATTTTAATTAATGTTTAATGTTTTATTTTTATATGAAATATATGTAAAACTGCACTTACACAATTTATATGGATTTTAATTCTACATAATGAAATTAAAAAATATGTATAATACTGTTTGTGGTATCAACCATTCGTGGCTTATTTTCCATAGACCATGCCTTAATACATGAACATTCATTAGAATATATTATTTGTAAAAACAAACAAACAAACAATTCAGAGCTTTGAAGAGTATTTTATAATTGGCAAGTAAGTTTTAAACAGACTTTTAAGTTTCCTTTTTGAAAATGACAATAATACTGACAAAAAGTTGTGATTTTATTACAAAAGTTGAGCTATTATTACAAAAAACATCATGATGACATTAATGAAATGGCATCTCCATTTTCAAAATGCATCATTATATTTCCCTTCTGTGATTTTTTAGAAAAGAAAGTGCATCTTTTGTGACTTGAAAGCTCTGGAGTATCAAGACAAACACCCCCACTGGAACTCCCCTTCGCCTCAAAGTTAATTAAATATTTATGTTCGCTTTTTGTGCTGAAAAATGTGTTTGTTTTTACATGATTGTTTGGGAATAGGCATTTCCATAAAGACTGACAGAGATTAGATTATACTAATAGTCCTCAGAGCCTAAAACCTTCACAAACACATTTTTAATGAGAGGTTAATCTAACAAGACTCACTTCACTTCTTGGACATCCAACAGATTTGTAATTCAGAGCAAGTGAATCATCAACAGAGTCATAAGAAAAAGGCATTTGAAGAGTTCCAATGCAAAAGCCTCTAAAAACCATCTTGGTCAAAAATGAGATAACAATACTGAGTGAATGCTCTCCACACACAGTATATATATCCTGTGAAAGAGATTTTTAATCTCAGAGAGATTTTCCTGGTTAAATAAAGGTCAAATAAAAAAAAAATATATATATATGTTCATCAAGTACTTTCACTTCAAATTTGCTAAATCCCAACCTCAACCCATTCAGAAATACCAGTACTTACAGTCGTGGTCAGAATTATTGACACCCTTGGTAAATATGATCAAAGAAGGCTGTGAAAATTAATCTGCATTGTTAATCCTTTTGATCTTTTATTTAAAAAAACACAATAATGTAACCTTTCATTGGACAATAAGAATTTAAGATGGGGGGGGGGGGGGGTATCATTATGAAATAAATGTTTTTCTCTAATGCACATTGGCCACAATTAACGGCACCTTTTTATTCAATACTTTTTGAAACCTCCATTTGCTAGTTGAACAGCTCTAAATTTTCTCCTGTAATGCCTGATGAGGTTAGAGAACTCCTGACAAGAGATCAGAGACCATTCCTTCATCCAGAATCACTCCAGATCCTTCAGATTTAGCTCCATGATGTTGCTGTTCAGTTCACCTCACTCATTTTCTACAGGGTTCAGGTCAGAGGACTGGAATGGCCAGCCCGATCTCACGGCAATTCGTAAATATTTTACGAGGTGGCTAATTCGTACAACCTCACTCGTACAAATTCATAAGATTTTTGCTTAATTGTACGTATTTTACGAGTTGCCAATTCGTATGAATTTGTACGAATGACCTACATCTAACCCCGCCCCTAAACCTACTCATCACTGGGGTTTAGACAAATCATCCTAAATCGTACGAGTGAGGTCGTATGAATTCATACGAATTAGCCACCTCGTAAAATACATACGAATTGCCGTGAGATAGCGTTGAAATGGCCATAGCAGAAGCTTGGTTTTGTGCTCAGTGACCCATTTTTGTGTTTTTTTTTAGGTTTGTGTTTGGATTATTGTATGGTTGGAAGATCTAAACATGGCCCATTAAAAGATTTCTAATAGAGTCAGTCACTTATTGATTTTTTTATCTGTTGGTATTTGATAGAATCCATGATGCCATGAGTCTAAACAAGATATCCAGGACCTCCAGCAGAAATATAGGCCCACAACATTAAAAATACAGCAGTATATTGTACATGGGGTACTTTTTTATCCCTGTGTGCACCAAACCCATCTTGAGTGTTTGCTGCTAAAAACTATTTTTTTAGTTTCATCTGGCCATAGAAGCCAGTCCCATTTGAAGTTCCAGTCGTGTCTGAAAAACAGCTGAATATTCTGGAGTTTGTTTTTGGATGAGCTAGGATAATTTTTCTTGAAACTCTCCCAAATAACATGTGGTTATGTAGGGGCTGTTTGACTATTTGTTTGGTTTTCTGACCCCAAAACTCAACCTTTCTCTACAATTCTCCAGCTGTGGTCCTCGGAGAGTCTTTGGCCACTCAAATTCTCCTCCTCACCGTGCATTAGGACGATATAGACACACGTCCTCTTCCATGCAGATTCATAACATTTTATGTTAATTGGAAATTCTTAATTATTGCCCTGATGGTGGAAATGGGAATTTTCACTGCTCTAGCTCTTTTCTTAAAGCCACTTCACTAATTTGTGAAGCTCAATTATCTTTTACTCCACATCAGAAATATATTCTTTGGTTTTTCTCATTGTGATAGATGATTAAGGGAATTTGGGCTTTGTTTCCCCTCCTATTTATATTTCTGTGAAACAGGAAGCCATGGCTGGATTATTTCATGTTCATGATCACCCTGGAGTGCTCAAAATTGTAAATATGAATGGGAATATACTTCAGAGATATTTTACTCATAAGAGTTTCTAGGAGTGCCAATAATTGTTTCCAACATGTATTTGAGAAAAGCATTTATTTCATAATGAGCTTCTCCCCCATTTTCAATTGTTTTAGTTCAATGAAAGGTTAGATTTTTGTGAATTTTTTCAATAAAAGATCAAGACGATTAACAATGCAGATTAATTTTCACAGCCTTCTTTGATCATATTTACCAAGGGTGCCAATAATTCTGACCCCGACTGTACATAGAAACCTATACATAGTAGCCAGAAAGAAATGTTAATTTTAAAGAAAAAGGTCAGATGTACTTAGAGGCTTTTGCATCTGAACTCTTCATTTAGTTCTTCTAAAAGGCTGTATTGTTTGCAAATCAATTTGATAACTCCTGGAACTTAATACGTCTTCCTTCAGGATTTGAAATTAAAACCATAAAAAAATGTATTAATTACTTGAACTAAAATAAACATTAAATAAATATAAATAAAATATATGCCAAGACAAATTTAAATAAATAAATAAATAAATAAAAGGTGGTGGTGGTGGGGGGGGGGGGGGGTATACAGAAAAGTTGCTGAAAGGAACTAAAATTAATTATTAACAATAACTATACTAGTATCTAATAGTGATAGATACTAAAATAAAAACTATCTTTGGTTTATTTTTAGGCCTAAATCATGAAACTGTAGAAACTTTCAGAAAGAGAAACTAGAGAAATAATATAGGCCTATTGTCATGCTGTGATGTAATTCAGGTCATATTTGAGAGGGGTGCTACGTTTAAAACAAAAACACATTGCAGCACCTGTAAATCTGGATCCAAGCTTTGGATTAAATGTCATGGCATTGCTGAAAGAATAAGTGCACTTGCAGACCTGGTTGTGGCAGTTATGGCAGTGCAAGGACTGGTTGTGGCAGTTATGGCAGTAAGTAAGCCTACATTTTGACTGCTAGAGACAGAGAAAATAAAACTAAATGCATATATGAACAAAAAGAGGCTTACAGATCATTAACAAAATGCTGTGTAACACTCTAAAATGCTTGGTTGTTTTAAGCCAACTTTGTGTCAAATATGAACTAACCCAAATTTTGTAAACAATTTAATGTAAAAATTTAGCTAGGTTAGTCCATATTTGATCCAAAGTTGGGTTGAAACAAATCAGTATTTTAAATGGATCTTGTAATGGTGGGGTAGAATCGTAAACAAACAAACAAAAAAGTTTACCATTAGATTCTTTTGTCAAAGCATTTAATAACCACAGACTAAAAGAAAATTTGTATAAAAATGAGGCCTCTTAAGGTTATCTCATCAGTATCATTTAGGCAGTATCATCATAATTATTAATTATTATTATTATACTGTTTAAACAATACTTAATTAAACTTAAGTGACACTTAATGACACTTAAAAGGAATTATTTTTTAAATATTTAGTAGTAGTGTAATTCGCTATGTACATTTACATTTATTCATTTAGCTGATGCTTTTATCCAAAGCGACTTACAATTGCTATATATGTCAGAGGTCGCACGCCTCTGGAGCAACTAGGGGTTAAGTGTCTTGCTCAGGGACACATTGGTGTCTCACAGTGGATTCGAACCCGGGTCTCTCACACCAAAGGCATGTGTCTTATCCACTGTGCTATCACCACCCATGTATTCAATCTTCTTAATAATTCATAAGGCTCATTATTATTAAATAGGATCTGAGGGTGCAATTCTCTGTCAACACCGATAGAGGTGGAACGGTCAGGAGTTTTCCAAGGTTCGGCGGGTGGCAACACTGGATTGTGACTGAAGCACTGATGTACTGAAGAATAGTCCGAGCAGCTAAAAAGAAGTACTGGAGAGATTGATGTAATACTATAGGAGAAGATATATATGCATACATATACATATATATAATATGCAACAATTAAAGCATTTTATGCAGCATGTCAATTATGTGTTCATCAACAAAACTCACGTGATGTGTTTGTGCAAGTTTTGCAGCTTTTCCTTTTACTGATCTTATACAATTACTAGAGTTTACACCATAGCTGTTGCTGAATGGTCTGTAATATTGTATAGTTTTTTATTTTCATCTTTCCATCATTGCTTTGTTTTATACCAATACAGTTCTATGAACAATTTCTTGTCCGTGTGTGTTAAAAGAGTTTATCTATACTGTTTGACTCAATGCAACTCAATGTTCTGCTGTATCTCCTTTTCAATGCATCCATGCAATTTATTCTATCAGTCTATCAGTCATATTTATTCTGGCCATCTGATTTATTTTTATGAAATGTCTTTGTTAAGCCCTGATCACACTACACTTTGCAGCATTCTTTACAAACCAGATTTCATTGTAAAACACTGTAAACTTATTTTAGTGTTAAATTCTGTTTAGATGTTTTACTGGTTAAAACTGGGACACAAGTAAGGATTAAGAAAATACTTTTTTCTTCATAAACAGACATTGTTGTATGTCATATGTCCCTAATTTTTTGCTCTGTAGAGTATGGCCACAAGAAAGTGTATTGTATTTATTATCGTTTTCTTTTAATTTATGTTTTTTGCAACTATTCGTGCAGAAATGTGACAGCTGTTACGACAGAAAATAAAACAGTCATCACTGACCAAAAATGTTATCAGACCTTATTTAGCGGTTTTCATCTAAAAAACCTGCTATTAAGCTGTCATCCAACTTACAACTAAGCTACAGTGTGTAAAAGATAATGAACAGTCAAGTCAAGTGACTTTCATGTACAGTTACATCAGGGCCTTCATTATAAGAGCAGTAGACCCTCACCAATTTGACTACAGATTCAGCTCCTTCATAGAAGACGTTGTCAAATGTATTATGCATCTAGCATTATTCAAATATAATTCACTATGCAGCCCTATCTGAACAGAACAAATAATTTATATAATTGATTCTGCTAGTTTTCTGGTTTATCACTGTGAAGCTGCTTTGTGTTGTATGAAGTGCTATATAAAGGAAAGTGACATGACATGATACTAATGTACAACACTGAGCATCACATTGATTGATTGATTGATTGATTGATTGATTGATTGATTGACTGACAGTCTTGGTACCTCACATTATGAGAATTAAACATACACTTCTGTAAAAGTATCCTGAAAAACAAATGTATCACAGCTTTTACAAATATATTATCATTGATAATAATAATAAATGTTTCTTAAGCAGCAAATCAGTATAGTAGAATGATAGAATGAAGGATCATGTGACACTGAAGACTGCAGTAATGATGCTGAAAATTCAGCATTACCATCTGGAATAAATTACATTCAAATAAAAAACAGTTATTGTATATTGAAATAATATTTGGCAAAACTTTTGAACAGTAGTCTACAAGTAGACATTATCTTGGCCTACCTCTTGTTGATCTCCATTTAGTCTTCTTTTAATAGTTATGTCATAAGTGAAATTTACATTCATCAATTTTATCAACAAGTGGCAATGTGTTCATTGCAACATCAACAGCTACCAAGTGAGAAAGTACAAAAATTACCCTCATACAGTTTTTGTGCTTCAAGTTATGGAGCAAAAATGTCCCTATATGAGTTCTTGTTTTTAATAGGTATAGCATGATGTAAGCAATATAATATGATGTCCTTTATTTTATCGAATATTAGCACAGATGTTATTCGCTGCACCAAAGTCACCTGCTGGTTTTAGTTTCATATTTAAAAGAATAATTTAATTTTTCCATTTATTTTATTATTTTATTTTATCTTTATGTTATGAGTTTGCTATATAAGTATAAACTTGCTTTAGCAGAAGCCAAGTTCTAGATGTCGCAGTTGAAGTATAAAATATTTCCTCTTGATGTAGACTATTCATGTTCATATCATATTATTAATTTCTATTAAATCCCTTATCTAATCCCTGTTCATTTAAGTGGCATTAAATGTTGTTTTTGTTTTCATTGGTGATTCGGTAACTAGTGCTGTTGAAAGAACCATCATCATTAAAGCACAATGGTAGACAGAATGTTTTTATTAGTGAAATATGAGCTAAAAATGATAAATATAACAAAGACAATGAAGTAATTGCAGTCACATTGCATAGAGTATTTGTTTTCTCAAGGAGGGGCAAAGGCTGCTGTCTGACAGCTATTAGTGAAATGCACAACCTAGGTCTTTGTGATGCACATACACAAATCACCCACTGGGATTCAGTTTAACGGTATTTAAAATGTGACCTGTGCTGTTAACAGCACCTGGAAGGGAAGCGCATGCTGAAGATTGCAGTATTATTCTATTCAGTGTTCTGTAACAGCATCTTGATCTGATGTCTTATGCTTTTGAAGATGTCTAATTTGAATGAATCTAAAACTAACATCACTCAGCCTCTGTTGGTTCTGAATCGAGATGTACCAATGAAGGCATTTTTGTTTGTGACCCCATGTGTCATTTTCCTCTATGTCAACGGGGTCATGCTCTTCACTTTGAGGAAAAAGACTGTTTTTCAGGAAACATCTCGCTATATTCTGTTTGGTCACATGCTTTGGGTCGATACACTCAATCTCTTTATGAGTGTAATGTTGTATATATGTGCTGTCAGTAGGATTTTAATTATGAAAAATGTCTGTCTTGTTCTTCTCATTGCTGCACAAGCTCTCTTTCAGGTTTCTACTCTAAATCTGGCTTTAATGTCACTGGAGAGGTATGTGGCCATCTGCTTTCCTCTCAGACATGCAGAAATCACCAGTTACAGAAAAACTCACATAGCTATCGGTGTTGTTTGGATGTTGGGTTTGATTCAGTGCTTGTCTGAGATGATTATTTTCTATGCGATTGATTCTACAAACACAGTGATGAATGTATTCTGCTCAAGAACCACTCTTTTCCGACTTCAGATCTATAAGAAACTTGAAATAGCTTTCACATGTATATTTTTTGTGTCTGTGTGTTTTGTTATTATCTTTACTTACGCCTCTATAGCAGCTGTGGCTAAAATAGCCGCCTGTGATAAAATGTCAGCTAAAAAAGCCAACAAGACTGTTCTTCTGCATCTAATACAACTGGGACTCTGTGCTGCGTCTATTTTAGTTGGAGTTATCCAAGAAGCTATTTTTGTTTATACTGACTATATAACTTCACTGAATGTGATGTATTTTTGCTTTTTAATGTTTATCATTTTCCCCAAATGTTTAAGTCCTCTTATATATGGCCTGAGAGACCAGGCCTTCAGCTGTTTATTTAAATACTACTTCACTTTTGGTAAAGGCAAAGTCAAACCATTTGTCATAGAGCAACACGTTTAATATCAGTGGTTTAAACATTAGCACTTAGGTACTGAACTGAAATATATTGGATATGTTCCTGAACATGGAGATAATCATTTGAGATTAAATTGTGTTTAATAAAATGAATCAGACTAAAATAACTAACCTGCAAACATTTTTGCAATCTGTTTGATCATCGATGTTTTGTGTTTGCTCATTTTTGCACATTTTCTGGTCATGTGACATGAAAATTGTTACAGCTTATGCTTTAGTCATTTTATCTGTTTCAAGCAGAATTGACATCTAAATGAACTCTGATGTACTGTAAGTAGAGGCCAGACTCACTTGTCTGTCAGGAGAGAAATTAAAACCATGAGAGAAACAAAATAGAGAGTTTATGTAGAATGAGATGCTTCTCATTTTGGATTTTGTAATTTGCGGTTCTTTTTTTCTAAATGACTGATTTTGCCATTTTTGACGTGTTCTCTACATCTTTTCACCACTGTCCCAGTGGATCTTTTGCGTGACCATTGAGGAAACTTGTTTTTCAAACATCACATGAACAAAAACAGCAATGTTATTATGAATATTTAATATAACTGACAGAGGGAAAACAGATTTGGTATGACAAGGCCCAGACTCAAAAGCAGTGGCTAACCACTTTGTAATAAATGCATTGTTAGGCTTTTATTAGAGGTCAAATATGAACACCTGTGTATTCTCTGTAAAATTACATTTGCTTTGTGGCAGTGAGACTGGGGATAGTCCAACCAAAACTGAATATTCTGGCATCTTTTACTCACCCTTATGTCGTTCTAAACGAGTATGACTTGCTTTCGTTTGGAGAACACAAAGAAAATATTTTGAAGAATGTTGGTAACCAAAGAGTTTCAGTTTGCATTGTAACCAAAACTGGTTAAGCAACATTCTTCAAGATATCTTTGTTTATGTTCAACAGAAGAAAGAAAGTCATCCAGGTTTGAAGCAACATGGTGCGTAAAAGATAGAATAACCAGTTTTGTGGACTATTAAGACCCTTGGGTTCAAGGCTGTTTAACATCTCATTTGATCAGCAGTGCCTTTTTACATTGTCATCAGCACTATACTATTGCATTAAGAGCAGGATGAAAACCTCTTGCCTTCCTAATGCCACTTTCTGCAGCAACCTAAGATTCCCCTGCAGGTTTTAGCTTCAGTGGGAATGCAGCCAAATGCTACAGGTTAATAGCTAGCTGTTACTGACACTCTCCTTAAATCACAAATTGCCAGTACATGTAACTTTATAAAAGTTCCAATATTATGGTATTTTATCAGATTTTTATCAACATTTCTGACAAAGCACTTGTCAAGACACTTTATTTAGTTGAAAGGACTTTTCCAATCCAATTCCAAATCTAGACAAGAATATATTTATATAAGAATATGTATCCACAGACGTCATATTAATATTATATCATATTCATTTCATATTATTGATTTGCTCAATTTTGCAATTGACATTAAAGTAAATTAGCATGCATTCTGGTAAATGAAGTGATTATTTACCATGGTCCATAAATTTTAGTTTTTAAATGAAATAGATTTAGGCAATTCATATATTGATAATTGATAAAATCTACTGTTTTACTGGAAATATTCCATACAATTTGTGTATCTTTAATGTTTAGTGTTATTTTAATTAATGTTTAATGTTTTATTTTTATATGAAATATATGTAAAACTGCACTTACACAATTTATATGGATTTTAATTCTACATAATGAAATTAAAAAATATGTATAATACTGTTTGTGGTATCAACCATTCGTGGCTTATTTTCCATAGACCATGCCTTAATACATGAACATTCATTAGAATATATTATTTGTAAAAACAAACAAACAAACAATTCAGAGCTTTGAAGAGTATTTTATAATTGGCAAGTAAGTTTTAAACAGACTTTTAAGTTTCCTTTTTGAAAATGACAATAATACTGACAAAAAGTTGTGATTTTATTACAAAAGTTGAGCTATTATTACAAAAAACATCATGATGACATTAATGAAATGGCATCTCCATTTTCAAAATGCATCATTATATTTCCCTTCTGTGATTTTTTAGAAAAGAAAGTGCATCTTTTGTGACTTGAAAGCTCTGGAGTATCAAGACAAACACCCCCACTGGAACTCCCCTTCGCCTCAAAGTTAATTAAATATTTATGTTCGCTTTTTGTGCTGAAAAATGTGTTTGTTTTTACATGATTGTTTGGGAATAGGCATTTCCATAAAGACTGACAGAGATTAGATTATACTAATAGTCCTCAGAGCCTAAAACCTTCACAAACACATTTTTAATGAGAGGTTAATCTAACAAGACTCACTTCACTTCTTGGACATCCAACAGATTTGTAATTCAGAGCAAGTGAATCATCAACAGAGTCATAAGAAAAAGGCATTTGAAGAGTTCCAATGCAAAAGCCTCTAAAAACCATCTTGGTCAAAAATGAGATAACAATACTGAGTGAATGCTCTCCACACACAGTATATATATCCTGTGAAAGAGATTTTTAATCTCAGAGAGATTTTCCTGGTTAAATAAAGGTCAAATAAAAAAAAAATATATATATATGTTCATCAAGTACTTTCACTTCAAATTTGCTAAATCCCAACCTCAACCCATTCAGAAATACCAGTACTTACAGTCGTGGTCAGAATTATTGACACCCTTGGTAAATATGATCAAAGAAGGCTGTGAAAATTAATCTGCATTGTTAATCCTTTTGATCTTTTATTTAAAAAAACACAATAATGTAACCTTTCATTGGACAATAAGAATTTAAGATGGGGGGGGGGGGGGGGGGTATCATTATGAAATAAATGTTTTTCTCTAATGCACATTGGCCACAATTAACGGCACCTTTTTATTCAATACTTTTTGAAACCTCCATTTGCTAGTTGAACAGCTCTAAATTTTCTCCTGTAATGCCTGATGAGGTTAGAGAACTCCTGACAAGAGATCAGAGACCATTCCTTCATCCAGAATCACTCCAGATCCTTCAGATTTAGCTCCATGATGTTGCTGTTCAGTTCACCTCACTCATTTTCTACAGGGTTCAGGTCAGAGGACTGGAATGGCCAGCCCGATCTCACGGCAATTCGTAAATATTTTACGAGGTGGCTAATTCGTACAACCTCACTCGTACAAATTCATAAGATTTTTGCTTAATTGTACGTATTTTACGAGTTGCCAATTCGTATGAATTTGTACGAATGACCTACATCTAACCCCGCCCCTAAACCTACTCATCACTGGGGTTTAGACAAATCATCCTAAATCGTACGAGTGAGGTCGTATGAATTCATACGAATTAGCCACCTCGTAAAATACATACGAATTGCCGTGAGATAGCGTTGAAATGGCCATAGCAGAAGCTTGGTTTTGTGCTCAGTGACCCATTTTTGTGTTTTTTTTTAGGTTTGTGTTTGGATTATTGTATGGTTGGAAGATCTAAACATGGCCCATTAAAAGATTTCTAATAGAGTCAGTCACTTATTGATTTTTTTATCTGTTGGTATTTGATAGAATCCATGATGCCATGAGTCTAAACAAGATATCCAGGACCTCCAGCAGAAATATAGGCCCACAACATTAAAAATACAGCAGTATATTGTACATGGGGTACTTTTTTATCCCTGTGTGCACCAAACCCATCTTGAGTGTTTGCTGCTAAAAACTATTTTTTTAGTTTCATCTGGCCATAGAAGCCAGTCCCATTTGAAGTTCCAGTCGTGTCTGAAAAACAGCTGAATATTCTGGAGTTTGTTTTTGGATGAGCTAGGATAATTTTTCTTGAAACTCTCCCAAATAACATGTGGTTATGTAGGGGCTGTTTGACTATTTGTTTGGTTTTCTGACCCCAAAACTCAACCTTTCTCTACAATTCTCCAGCTGTGGTCCTCGGAGAGTCTTTGGCCACTCAAATTCTCCTCCTCACCGTGCATTAGGACGATATAGACACACGTCCTCTTCCATGCAGATTCATAACATTTTATGTTAATTGGAAATTCTTAATTATTGCCCTGATGGTGGAAATGGGAATTTTCACTGCTCTAGCTCTTTTCTTAAAGCCACTTCACTAATTTGTGAAGCTCAATTATCTTTTACTCCACATCAGAAATATATTCTTTGGTTTTTCTCATTGTGATAGATGATTAAGGGAATTTGGGCTTTGTTTCCCCTCCTATTTATATTTCTGTGAAACAGGAAGCCATGGCTGGATTATTTCATGTTCATGATCACCCTGGAGTGCTCAAAATTGTAAATATGAATGGGAATATACTTCAGAGATATTTTACTCATAAGAGTTTCTAGGAGTGCCAATAATTGTTTCCAACATGTATTTGAGAAAAGCATTTATTTCATAATGAGCTTCTCCCCCATTTTCAATTGTTTTAGTTCAATGAAAGGTTAGATTTTTGTGAATTTTTTCAATAAAAGATCAAGACGATTAACAATGCAGATTAATTTTCACAGCCTTCTTTGATCATATTTACCAAGGGTGCCAATAATTCTGACCCCGACTGTACATAGAAACCTATACATAGTAGCCAGAAAGAAATGTTAATTTTAAAGAAAAAGGTCAGATGTACTTAGAGGCTTTTGCATCTGAACTCTTCATTTAGTTCTTCTAAAAGGCTGTATTGTTTGCAAATCAATTTGATAACTCCTGGAACTTAATACGTCTTCCTTCAGGATTTGAAATTAAAACCATAAAAAAATGTATTAATTACTTGAACTAAAATAAACATTAAATAAATATAAATAAAATATATGCCAAGACAAATTTAAATAAATAAATAAATAAATAAAAGGTGGTGGTGGTGGGGGGGGGGGGGGGGGGTATACAGAAAAGTTGCTGAAAGGAACTAAAATTAATTATTAACAATAACTATACTAGTATCTAATAGTGATAGATACTAAAATAAAAACTATCTTTGGTTTATTTTTAGGCCTAAATCATGAAACTGTAGAAACTTTCAGAAAGAGAAACTAGAGAAATAATATAGGCCTATTGTCATGCTGTGATGTAATTCAGGTCATATTTGAGAGGGGTGCTACGTTTAAAACAAAAACACATTGCAGCACCTGTAAATCTGGATCCAAGCTTTGGATTAAATGTCATGGCATTGCTGAAAGAATAAGTGCACTTGCAGACCTGGTTGTGGCAGTTATGGCAGTGCAAGGACTGGTTGTGGCAGTTATGGCAGTAAGTAAGCCTACATTTTGACTGCTAGAGACAGAGAAAATAAAACTAAATGCATAGATGAACAAAAAGAGGCTTACAGATCATTAACAAAATGCTGTGTAACACTCTAAAATGCTTGGTTGTTTTAAGCCAACTTTGTGTCAAATATGAACTAACCCAAATTTTGTAAACAATTTAATGTAAAAATTTAGCTAGGTTAGTCCATATTTGATCCAAAGTTGGGTTGAAACAAATCAGTATTTTAAATGGATCTTGTAATGGTGGGGTAGAATCGTAAACAAACAAACAAAAAAGTTTACCATTAGATTCTTTTGTCAAAGCATTTAATAACCACAGACTAAAAGAAAATTTGTATAAAAATGAGGCCTCTTAAGGTTATCTCATCAGTATCATTTAGGCAGTATCATCATAATTATTAATTATTATTATTATACTGTTTAAACAATACTTAATTAAACTTAAGTGACACTTAATGACACTTAAAAGGAATTATTTTTTAAATATTTAGTAGTAGTGTAATTCGCTATGTACATTTACATTTATTCATTTAGCTGATGCTTTTATCCAAAGCGACTTACAATTGCTATATATGTCAGAGGTCGCACGCCTCTGGAGCAACTAGGGGTTAAGTGTCTTGCTCAGGGACACATTGGTGTCTCACAGTGGATTCGAACCCGGGTCTCTCACACCAAAGGCATGTGTCTTATCCACTGTGCTATCACCACCCATGTATTCAATCTTCTTAATAATTCATAAGGCTCATTATTATTAAATAGGATCTGAGGGTGCAATTCTCTGTCAACACCGATAGAGGTGGAACGGTCAGGAGTTTTCCAAGGTTCGGCGGGTGGCAACACTGGATTGTGACTGAAGCACTGATGTACTGAAGAATAGTCCGAGCAGCTAAAAAGAAGTACTGGAGAGATTGATGTAATACTATAGGAGAAGATATATATGCATACATATACATATATATAATATGCAACAATTAAAGCATTTTATGCAGCATGTCAATTATGTGTTCATCAACAAAACTCACGTGATGTGTTTGTGCAAGTTTTGCAGCTTTTCCTTTTACTGATCTTATACAATTACTAGAGTTTACACCATAGCTGTTGCTGAATGGTCTGTAATATTGTATAGTTTTTTATTTTCATCTTTCCATCATTGCTTTGTTTTATACCAATACAGTTCTATGAACAATTTCTTGTCCGTGTGTGTTAAAAGAGTTTATCTATACTGTTTGACTCAATGCAACTCAATGTTCTGCTGTATCTCCTTTTCAATGCATCCATGCAATTTATTCTATCAGTCTATCAGTCATATTTATTCTGGCCATCTGATTTATTTTTATGAAATGTCTTTGTTAAGCCCTGATCACACTACACTTTGCAGCATTCTTTACAAACCAGATTTCATTGTAAAACACTGTAAACTTATTTTAGTGTTAAATTCTGTTTAGATGTTTTACTGGTTAAAACTGGGACACAAGTAAGGATTAAGAAAATACTTTTTTCTTCATAAACAGACATTGTTGTATGTCATATGTCCCTAATTTTTTGCTCTGTAGAGTATGGCCACAAGAAAGTGTATTGTATTTATTATCGTTTTCTTTTAATTTATGTTTTTTGCAACTATTCGTGCAGAAATGTGACAGCTGTTACGACAGAAAATAAAACAGTCATCACTGACCAAAAATGTTATCAGACCTTATTTAGCGGTTTTCATCTAAAAAACCTGCTATTAAGCTGTCATCCAACTTACAACTAAGCTACAGTGTGTAAAAGATAATGAACAGTCAAGTCAAGTGACTTTCATGTACAGTTACATCAGGGCCTTCATTATAAGAGCAGTAGACCCTCACCAATTTGACTACAGATTCAGCTCCTTCATAGAAGACGTTGTCAAATGTATTATGCATCTAGCATTATTCAAATATAATTCACTATGCAGCCCTATCTGAACAGAACAAATAATTTATATAATTGATTCTGCTAGTTTTCTGGTTTATCACTGTGAAGCTGCTTTGTGTTGTATGAAGTGCTATATAAAGGAAAGTGACATGACATGATACTAATGTACAACACTGAGCATCACATTGATTGATTGATTGATTGATTGATTGATTGATTGATTGACTGACAGTCTTGGTACCTCACATTATGAGAATTAAACATACACTTCTGTAAAAGTATCCTGAAAAACAAATGTATCACAGCTTTTACAAATATATTATCATTGATAATAATAATAAATGTTTCTTAAGCAGCAAATCAGTATAGTAGAATGATAGAATGAAGGATCATGTGACACTGAAGACTGCAGTAATGATGCTGAAAATTCAGCATTACCATCTGGAATAAATTACATTCAAATAAAAAACAGTTATTGTATATTGAAATAATATTTGGCAAAACTTTTGAACAGTAGTCTACAAGTAGACATTATCTTGGCCTACCTCTTGTTGATCTCCATTTAGTCTTCTTTTAATAGTTATGTCATAAGTGAAATTTACATTCATCAATTTTATCAACAAGTGGCAATGTGTTCATTGCAACATCAACAGCTACCAAGTGAGAAAGTACAAAAATTACCCTCATACAGTTTTTGTGCTTCAAGTTATGGAGCAAAAATGTCCCTATATGAGTTCTTGTTTTTAATAGGTATAGCATGATGTAAGCAATATAATATGATGTCCTTTATTTTATCGAATATTAGCACAGATGTTATTCGCTGCACCAAAGTCACCTGCTGGTTTTAGTTTCATATTTAAAAGAATAATTTAATTTTTCCATTTATTTTATTATTTTATTTTATCTTTATGTTATGAGTTTGCTATATAAGTATAAACTTGCTTTAGCAGAAGCCAAGTTCTAGATGTCGCAGTTGAAGTATAAAATATTTCCTCTTGATGTAGACTATTCATGTTCATATCATATTATTAATTTCTATTAAATCCCTTATCTAATCCCTGTTCATTTAAGTGGCATTAAATGTTGTTTTTGTTTTCATTGGTGATTCGGTAACTAGTGCTGTTGAAAGAACCATCATCATTAAAGCACAATGGTAGACAGAATGTTTTTATTAGTGAAATATGAGCTAAAAATGATAAATATAACAAAGACAATGAAGTAATTGCAGTCACATTGCATAGAGTATTTGTTTTCTCAAGGAGGGGCAAAGGCTGCTGTCTGACAGCTATTAGTGAAATGCACAACCTAGGTCTTTGTGATGCACATACACAAATCACCCACTGGGATTCAGTTTAACGGTATTTAAAATGTGACCTGTGCTGTTAACAGCACCTGGAAGGGAAGCGCATGCTGAAGATTGCAGTATTATTCTATTCAGTGTTCTGTAACAGCATCTTGATCTGATGTCTTATGCTTTTGAAGATGTCTAATTTGAATGAATCTAAAACTAACATCACTCAGCCTCTGTTGGTTCTGAATCGAGATGTACCAATGAAGGCATTTTTGTTTGTGACCCCATGTGTCATTTTCCTCTATGTCAACGGGGTCATGCTCTTCACTTTGAGGAAAAAGACTGTTTTTCAGGAAACATCTCGCTATATTCTGTTTGGTCACATGCTTTGGGTCGATACACTCAATCTCTTTATGAGTGTAATGTTGTATATATGTGCTGTCAGTAGGATTTTAATTATGAAAAATGTCTGTCTTGTTCTTCTCATTGCTGCACAAGCTCTCTTTCAGGTTTCTACTCTAAATCTGGCTTTAATGTCACTGGAGAGGTATGTGGCCATCTGCTTTCCTCTCAGACATGCAGAAATCACCAGTTACAGAAAAACTCACATAGCTATCGGTGTTGTTTGGATGTTGGGTTTGATTCAGTGCTTGTCTGAGATGATTATTTTCTATGCGATTGATTCTACAAACACAGTGATGAATGTATTCTGCTCAAGAACCACTCTTTTCCGACTTCAGATCTATAAGAAACTTGAAATAGCTTTCACATGTATATTTTTTGTGTCTGTGTGTTTTGTTATTATCTTTACTTACGCCTCTATAGCAGCTGTGGCTAAAATAGCCGCCTGTGATAAAATGTCAGCTAAAAAAGCCAACAAGACTGTTCTTCTGCATCTAATACAACTGGGACTCTGTGCTGCGTCTATTTTAGTTGGAGTTATCCAAGAAGCTATTTTTGTTTATACTGACTATATAACTTCACTGAATGTGATGTATTTTTGCTTTTTAATGTTTATCATTTTCCCCAAATGTTTAAGTCCTCTTATATATGGCCTGAGAGACCAGGCCTTCAGCTGTTTATTTAAATACTACTTCACTTTTGGTAAAGGCAAAGTCAAACCATTTGTCATAGAGCAACACGTTTAATATCAGTGGTTTAAACATTAGCACTTAGGTACTGAACTGAAATATATTGGATATGTTCCTGAACATGGAGATAATCATTTGAGATTAAATTGTGTTTAATAAAATGAATCAGACTAAAATAACTAACCTGCAAACATTTTTGCAATCTGTTTGATCATCGATGTTTTGTGTTTGCTCATTTTTGCACATTTTCTGGTCATGTGACATGAAAATTGTTACAGCTTATGCTTTAGTCATTTTATCTGTTTCAAGCAGAATTGACATCTAAATGAACTCTGATGTACTGTAAGTAGAGGCCAGACTCACTTGTCTGTCAGGAGAGAAATTAAAACCATGAGAGAAACAAAATAGAGAGTTTATGTAGAATGAGATGCTTCTCATTTTGGATTTTGTAATTTGCGGTTCTTTTTTTCTAAATGACTGATTTTGCCATTTTTGACGTGTTCTCTACATCTTTTCACCACTGTCCCAGTGGATCTTTTGCGTGACCATTGAGGAAACTTGTTTTTTCAAACATCACATGAACAAAAACAGCAATATTATGAATATTTAATATAACTGACAGAGGGAAAACAGATTTGGTATGACAAGGCCCAGACTCAAAAGCAGTGGCTAACCACTTTGTAATAAATGCATTGTTAGGCTTTTATTAGAGGTCAAATATGAACACCTGTGTATTCTCTGTAAAATTACATTTGCTTTGTGGCAGTGAGACTGGGGATAGTCCAACCAAAACTGAATATTCTGGCATCTTTTACTCACCCTTATGTCGTTCTAAACGAGTATGACTTGCTTTCGTTTGGAGAACACAAAGAAAATATTTTGAAGAATGTTGGTAACCAAAGAGTTTCAGTTTGCATTGTAACCAAAACTGGTTAAGCAACATTCTTCAAGATATCTTTGTTTATGTTCAACAGAAGAAAGAAAGTCATCCAGGTTTGAAGCAACATGGTGCGTAAAAGATAGAATAACCAGTTTTGTGGACTATTAAGACCCTTGGGTTCAAGGCTGTTTAACATCTCATTTGATCAGCAGTGCCTTTTTACATTGTCATCAGCACTATACTATTGCATTAAGAGCAGGATGAAAACCTCTTGCCTTCCTAATGCCACTTTCTGCAGCAACCTAAGATTCCCCTGCAGGTTTTAGCTTCAGTGGGAATGCAGCCAAATGCTACAGGTTAATAGCTAGCTGTTACTGACACTCTCCTTAAATCACAAATTGCCAGTACATGTAACTTTATAAAAGTTCCAATATTATGGTATTTTATCAGATTTTTATCAACATTTCTGACAAAGCACTTGTCAAGACACTTTATTTAGTTGAAAGGACTTTTCCAATCCAATTCCAAATCTAGACAAGAATATATTTATATAAGAATATGTATCCACAGACTTCATATTAATATTATATCATATTCATTTCATATTATTGATTTGCTCAATTTTGCAATTGACATTAAAGTAAATTAGCATGCATTCTGGTAAATGAAGTGATTATTTACCATGGTCCATTAATTTTAGTTTTTAAATGAAATAGATTTAGGCAATTCATATATTGATAATTGATAAAATCTACTGTTTTACTGGAAATATTCCATACAATTTGTGTATCTTTAATGTTTAGTGTTATTTTAATTAATGTTTAATGTTTTATTTTTATATGAAATATATGTAAAACTGCACTTACACAATTTATATGGATTTTAATTCTACATAATGAAATTAAAAAATATGTATAATACTGTTTGTGGTATCAACCATTCGTGGCTTATTTTCCATAGACCATGCCTTAATACATGAACATTCATTAGAATATATTATTTGTAAAAACAAACAAACAAACAATTCAGAGCTTTGAAGAGTATTTTATAATTGGCAAGTAAGTTTTAAACAGACTTTTAAGTTTCCTTTTTGAAAATGACAATAATACTGACAAAAAGTTGTGATTTTATTACAAAAGTTGAGCTATTATTACAAAAAACATCATGATGACATTAATGAAATGGCATCTCCATTTTCAAAATGCATCATTATATTTCCCTTCTGTGATTTTTTAGAAAAGAAAGTGCATCTTTTGTGACTTGAAAGCTCTGGAGTATCAAGACAAACACCCCCACTGGAACTCCCCTTCGCCTCAAAGTTAATTAATTATTTATGTTCACTTTTTGTGCTGAAAAATATGTTTGTTTTTACATGATTGTTTGGGAATAGGCATTTCCATAAAGACTGACAGAGATTAGAGTATACTAATAGTCCTCAGAGCCTAAAACCTTCACAAACACATTTTTAATGAGAGGTTAATCTAACAAGACTCACTTCACTTCTTGGACATCCAACAGAGTTGTAATTCAGAGCAAGTGAATCATCAACAGAGTCATAAGAAAAAGGCATTTGAAGAGTTCCAATGCAAAAGCCTCTAAAAACCATCTTGGTCAAAAATGAGATAACAATACTGAGTGAATGCTCTCCACACACAGTATATATATCCTGTGAAAGAGATTTTTAATCTCAGAGAGATTTTCCTGGTTAAATAAAGGTCAAATAAAAAAATATATATATATATATGTTCATCAAGTACTTTCACTTCAAATTTGCTAAATCCCAACCTCAACCCATTCAGAAATACCAGTACTTACAGTCGTGGTCAGAATTATTGACACCCTTGGTAAATATGATCAAAGAAGGCTGTGAAAATTAATCTGCATTGTTAATCCTTTTGATCTTTTATTTAAAAAAAACACAATAATGTAACCTTTCATTGGACAATAAGAATTTAAGATGGGGGGGGGGGGGGTATCATTATGAAATAAATGTTTTTCTCTAATGCACATTGGCCACAATTAACGGCACCTTTTTATTCAATACTTTTTGAAACCTCCATTTGCTAGTTTAACAGCTCTAAATTTTCTCCTGTAATGCCTGATGAGGTTAGAGAACTCCTGACAAGAGATCAGAGACCATTCCTTCATCCAGAATCACTCCAGATCCTTCAGATTTAGCTCCATGATGTTGCTGTTCAGTTCACCTCACTCATTTTCTACAGGGTTCAGGTCAGAGGACTGGAATGGCCAGCCCGATCTCACGGCAATTCGTAAATATTTTACGAGGTGGCTAATTCGTACGAATTCGTACGACCTCACTCGTACAAATTCATAAGATTTTTGCTTAATTGTACGTATTTTATCCGTATGAATTTATACGAATGACCTACATCTAACCCCGCCTAATCTAAACCTACTCATCACTGGGGTTTAGACAAATCATCCTAAATCGTACGAGTGAGGTCGTATGAATTCATACGAATTAGCCACCTCGTAAAATACATACGAATTGCCGTGAGATAGCGTTGAAATGGCCATAGCAGAAGCTTGGTTTTGTGCTCAGTGACCCATTTTTGTGTTTTTTTTTAGGTTTGTGTTTGGATTATTGTACGGTTGGAAGATCTAAACATGGCCCATTAAAAGATTTCTAATAGAGTCAGTCACTTATTGATTTTTTTATCTGTTGGTATTTGATAGAATCCATGATGCCATGAGTCTAAACAAGATATCCAGGACCTCCAGCAGAAATATAGGCCCACAACATTAAAAATACAGCAGTATATTGTACATGGGGTACTTTTTTATCCCTGTGTGCACCAAACCCATCTTGAGTGTTTGCTGCTAAAAACTAATTTTTTAGTTTCATCTGGCCATAGAAGCCAGTCCCATTTGAAGTTCCAGTCGTGTCTGAAAAACAACTGAATATTCTGGAGTTTGTTTTTGGATGAGCTAGGATAATTTTTCTTGAAACCCTCCCAAATAACGTCTCAGGTTACGTATGTAACCATGGTTCCCTGAAGGGAACGAGACGCTGCGTCGAAACGCATATGGGAACGCCTTCAGCGTGACCAGGCTCTGAATATGATGTGTAATCAGTCAAACAAGGGCGAGGCGTCACGGGCGGGGTGACGTCACGACCAGGAAGTATATAAGCACGTGCGGCGGAGCCGGCTTCAGCTTCAAGTCATGAAGCAAGCGCTGGCAGGGATGCCGGAAGTGTGGCAACGCGACGCAGCGTCTCGTTCCCTTCAGGGAACCATGGTTACATACGTAACCTGAGACGTTCCCTTCCAGGAACTTCGAGCTGCGTCGAAACGCATATGGGAACGAGATACCAACGCCGCCAGACTGACAAGTCCCTGCCTGGTGTCAGGACGAAAGGACAGAGGAGCCGGGAGTGGCTCGGATGTCGAGGTCATAGAACCTAACGAAAATCAGGGGCGTGGACCACCCAGCTGCGTTGCAGATGTCCTGCATGGAACACCTGCCCAGAAGGCCTTGGAGGCCGCCACACCTCGGGTTGAGTGCGCTCTGACTCCCACCGGTGGGGGGAGCTCAGAGGCCTCGTATGCCAAAGCCATGGCACCCACAATCCACCTACTAAGAGGAGGGCTTCGTAGCAGGAAGACCCCTCCTAGGTGGACCATAGCACACGGGCAGCTGGTCCGACTTTCTCCACAGGGAGGACCTGTGGATGTATGCGTCTAGTGCTCGCACTGGACACATACGGTTGTGCTTCTCCTGGTCTGGCTCCCCGAAGGGAGGAGGACAGAAGGCCTGCAGTACGGCCGGCTGTGGAATGACCGATGGGACCTTCGGAACATACCCCACGCGGGGGTAGAGGAATACTTTCGCTGAACCGGGCGCAAAGTGAATAGAGGCCGTAGTCAGGGCCTGAAGGTCACTCACCCTCCTCAGAGAGGTGATAGCCAATAAGAAAACGGTCTTGATAGTGAGGAGTCTCTCAGTTATCTCCTGAATGGGCTCGAAAGGTGCAATGCACAGAGCCTCCAGAACCACAGCCAGGTCCCACGTAGGGACGCGAGATCGTACCGGAGGCCTCAGCGCACCGCGGAGGAAACGTGTAACTAGGGGGTGTCTACCCACTGACTGGCCACCAATAAGGGCGTGGTATGATGAAATAGCTGCCACGTAGACCTTAACAGTGGAATGGGTTACCCCTGCGGAGAAACGGGCCTGCAGGAACTCCAGTACTGCACCAACGGGGAAGTTGACTGGGTCGAGCATGGCGGTCCCCGCACCAAGAAGTGAAGAGCCTCCACTTCAAGGCGTACAGTTTCCTTGTTGAGGGAGCTCTGGATTGGAGGCTGGTCTCGACAACCTCGGTTGACAGCCCGGAAGCTATGAGTTGTGCCCCCTCAGGGGCCACACCCACAGCTTCCATAACTCCGGGTGAGGGTGCACCTCGGTGCACCCGGCCTGTGAGAGGAGGTCCCTCCTGACAGGCACTTCCCACGGAGTGCCGTCGAGGAGAGATATCAGGTCCGAGACATACTCGGCCCGGCCAGAACGGCGCTACCAATGGTAGACTGACCTCGTCCCGGCGCACTCTCGCCAGAATTCCCGGGAGCAGAGCGATCGGGGGGAAGGCGTACAGACGGAGCCTCGGCCATGTCTGTACCATAGCGTCCAGTCCCAGAGGAGCTGGAGGAACCAGAGGGGACATTGCGCTGACTCTCGAGTGGCGAAGAGGTCCACCTGTGCCTGGCCAAAAACCTTCCACGTCTGCTTCACCCCTCGGGTGATCTGGTGTGCCAGCTTATACAAGGGGCGCGACCGCAGACCTCCTTGGTGGTTGATGTAAGAGACCACTGCCGTGCTGTCGGTGCGCACCAGCACGTGGTGATCTCTTAGGTCTGGGAGGAAGTGCTTGAGCGCACGGAACACAGCTAGGATCTCTAGCTGGTTGATATGCCACGTCAGGTGGCGACCACTCCACAGACCGCGGGCAGGGTGGCCACTCATGACCACACCCCAACCGGTGAGGGAAGCATCCGTCGCTAGTGAGACGCGGCGATAAGGAGCTCCCAGCACCGGGCCCCGGGACAAGAACCAAGGATGGGGCTCGCCCGTCAGGACCTTTTGCGCGAGGAGCTGGTATGCGGAGGAGGCTACGCCCGCCCAGCAGCCACCTGAGTTTAGAGAGCGCGCATACCCTCTGCCCACCAAAGATGTTGTAAGCAGAGCAGGAGCCTTCAAAGGCGATGCCGTAGAGGGAGACAGATAGCTCGCAAACGTCTGTTCAACCCGCGGCATCGGCGCATACCCGCGCTCATTCAGTTCCCGCGGGAACGAATGGCCGGGACGAAAAGATTCCACCCGCGATCTCGACACCTCGGTGAGGAGATCGGGGAAAACAGAAGGCTCCTGTATAGAAGTAGCTCTCTGGGGCGAGAGAGGCGGCGAAACCTCGTCAACGCTCGTCACATCAACCTCCTCGGAGGAAGAGAGACGAAACGTTGAGCCCTCGTCTCGGGGGGAAGAGACCGCTTCCGAACCGAGAGACGGGGCGCCAGATCTGGCGGATACGGGAGGGGATAAGGACATGCCCGTCTGACTCTCGCCAGCCATTTTCTTTCTCTCTCTCTGCAAGCCCCGCGAGCGCAGCCGCCTCTCTGCCTTTTTTTCTCTCTTTATTACGGCAGAAGCGGGACCGGCTTATTTTTCTCTAAAACTAGGACAAACAACAGTAAATAAGACTGATACACACAGAGCGCTTCGCTGAATGACAAAAAGCTGATGCCGGCTCCGCCGCACGTGCTTATATGCTTCCTGGTCGTGACGTCACCCCGCCCGTGACGCCTCGCCCTTGTTTGACTGATTACACATCATATTCAGAGCCTGGTCACGCTGAAGGCGTTCCAATATGCATTTCCAATATGCATTTCCAATATGCATGTTCCTGGAAGGGAACATGTGGTTATGTAGGGGCTATTTGACTATTTTTTCGGTTTTCTGACCCCAAAACTCAACCTTTCTCTACAATTCTCCAGCTGTGGTCCTCGGAGAGTCTTTGGCCACTCAAATTCTCCTCCTCACCGTGCATTAGGACGATATAGACACACGTCCTCTTCCATGCAGATTCATAACATTTTATGTTAATTGGAAATTCTTAATTATTGCCCTGATGGTGGAAATGGGAATTTTCACTGCTCTAGCTCTTTTCTTAAAGCCACTTCACTAATTTGTGAAGCTCAATTATCTTTTACTCCACATCAGAAATATATTCTTTGGTTTTTCTCATTGTGATAGATGATTAAGGGAATTTAGGCTTTGTTTTCCCTCCTATTTATATTTCTGTGAAACAGGAAGCCATGGCTGGATTATTTCATGTTCATGATCACCCTGGAGTGCTCAAAATTGTAAATATGAATGGGAATATACTTCAGAGATATTTTACTCATAAGAGTTTCTAGGAGTGCCAATAATTGTTTCCAACATGTATTTGAGAAAAGCATTTATTTCATAATGAGCTTTTCCCCCATTTTCAATTGTTTTAGTTCAATGAAAGGTTCGATTTTTGTGAATTTTTTCAATAAAAGATCAAGACGATTAACAATGCAGATTAATTTTCACAGCCTTCTTTGATCATATTTACCAAGGGTGCCAATAATTCTGACCCCGACTGTACATAGAAACCTATACATAGTAGCCAGAAAGAAATGTTAATTTTAAAGAAAAAGGTCAGATGTACTTAGAGGCTTTTGCATCTGAACTCTTCATTTAGTTCTTCTAAAAGGCTGTATTGTTTGCAAATCAATTTGATAACTCCTGGAACTTAATACGTCTTCCTTCAGGATTTGAAATTAAAACCATAAAAAAATTTATTAATTACTTGAACTAAAATAAACATTAAATAAATATAAATAAAATATATGCCAAGACAAATTTAAATAAATAAATAAATAAATAAGTGGTGGTGGTGGGGTATACAGAAAAGTTGCTGAAAGGAACTAAAATGAATTATTAACAATAACTATACTAGTATCTAATAGTAATAGATACTAAAATAAAACCTATCTTTGGGTTATTTTTAGGCCTAAATCATGAAACTGTAGAAACTACTTGATTCAGAAAGAGAAACTAGAGAAATAATATAGGCCTATTGTCATGCTGCGATGTAATTCAGGTCATATTTGAGAGGGGTGCTACGTTTAAAACAAAAACACATTGCAGCACCTGTAAATCTGGATCCAAGCTTTGGATTAAATGTCATGGCATTGCTGAAAGAATAAGTGCACTTGCAGACCTGGTTGTGGCAGTTATGGCAGTGCAAGGACTGGTTGTGGCAGTTATGGCAGTAAGTAAGCCTACATTTTGACTGCTAGAGACAGAGAAAATAAAACTGAATGCATATATGAACAAAACGAGGCTTACAGATCATTAACAAAATGCTGTGTAACACTAAAATGCTTGGTTGTTTTAAGCCAACTTTGTGTCAAATATGAACTAACCCAAATTTTGGGTAAAAAATTTAATGTAAAAATTTAGCTAGGTTAGTCCATATTTGAACCAAAGTTGGTTCAAACAAACAAAAAAGTTTACCATTAGATTCTTTTGTCAAAGCATTTAATAACCACAGACTAAAAGAAAATTTTTATAAAAATGAGGCCTCTTAAGGTTATCTCATTAGTATCATTTAGGCAGTATCATCATAATTATTAATTATTATTATACTGTCTAAACAATACTTAATTAAACTTAAGTGACACTTAAAAGGAATTATTTTTTAAATATTTAGTAGTAGTGTAATTCGCTATGTATTCAATCTTCTTAATTCATAAGGCTCATTATTATTAAATAGGATCTGAGGGTGCAATTCTCTGTCAACACCGATAGAGGTGGAACGGTCAGGAGTTTTCCAAGGTTCGGCGGGTGGCAACACTGGATTGTGACTGAAGCACTGATGTACTGAAGAATAGTCCGAGCAGCTAAAAAGAAGTACTGGAGAGATTGGTGTAATACTATAGGAGAAGATATTGACATAAGTGAAGTATGGGATCAATTAGGAAAATGGGAGGAATTTATAGAAACCAATCTCTACCAGTTTTAAAAATTGATGAAGGAAGAATAGCTGTAATGGAACGGGTCGGACACAGAAGGTAAGTGAAATCACAAGGTGTTTATTTACAAGGTGAACAGCAATCAGCAATCGTGAAGATTCTTAGGACTTGGTGAGTATCAATTTGTGAGGTTAAAGTAAGAGGAATGTCAGTCACAATAAGTCTCTCTGTCTTGACAGATCCTAGAGCTAGGCAGCATCAGAGCGGCAGAGACACACGAGGATTCAACCAAGCCACCGGGGACAGACGAGGAGGATGACTGGAAGAGGACAAGGCAGAAGGTAAGTAAGGACAGGTAAGTATTCACAGTTATCTATACTCAGCTTTTAGGGAAGCAGAGACGGTCCATGTAGCAATCCTGAGATCGGACAACTGGTGACTGAGCTTATATGTGGCTGGTGATAATGAGGTGCAGGTGCAGGTGATTAAAACTCAGGTGAAGTGGATCGGGGTAACTGGCTCTGGGAGGAGCCTGGTCCTTCTGTTACAGTACCCCCCCCCTCCATGGCCCACTCCTGGGGGCCGACCTCGGCGTCGTGGTGGTCTGCCTCGGCCTTGAGGTGCAGGACGATCAGGATAGGAGGCGTGGAAATCATCCAGAAGGCTGGGATCGAGAACATCATCTCTGGCGATCCAGGAGCGCTCCTCAGGACCGTACCCCTCCCAGTCCACGAGGTATTCTAGTCTCCCACCACGACGCCGGGAATTTAGGATGTCTCGGACCTTGTAGATGGCTCCATCATCAATGATGAGTGGGAGAGGGGGTTCCTCGGTCGGACCAGGCTCTGGGGAAACAGAAGGGTAATATGGTTTGATTAAGGAGACGTGAAAAGTAGGGTGAATTTTATATTGTGCAGGGAGTTGAAGCTTGAAAGTGACCGGGTTGACCTGTTCCAAGATGGTGAAGGGGCCAACGAACCTGGGACTCAGCTTACGGCTGGGCAGGCGTAGCCGAATGTCTCGTGTGGAAAGCCATACCTTCTGTCCAGGCAGATAGGTGGGTGTTACTGAACGACGAGCATCGGCGGCGATCTTCTGCCTGCGTACAGCCCGTTGCAGGTGGTGATGTGCTGAGTCCCAGACTCCCTCGCTCTCTCGGAACCAGTGGTCGACCGCAGGCACATCAGAAGGTTCTCCGGACCAGGGGAACAATGGAGGCTGGAAACAGAGTACGCACTGGAAGGGAGAGAGTCCAGTAGAAGATTGACGGAGTGAATTCTGGGCGTACTCGGCCCAGCCTAGGAACTGGTTCCAAGAGTTCTGGCGGCGATGGCAGAAGGTTCTCAGGAAGCGCCCAATTTCTTGGATTTTGCGTTCAGTCTGCCCATTTGATTGAGGATGGTAACCTGAAGTCAAACTGATGGTCACACCTAGGAGAGCGAAGAAGGCCTTCCATACGCGGGAGATGAATTGTGGACCTCTGTCCGAGACTATATCTTCGGGGAGGCCGTAGTAACGGAATACATGATTGAATAAAAGTTCTGCGGTTTGCATGGCAGTGGGGAGTCCGGGCAGAGGAACGAGACGGGTGAATTTGGAAAATCTGTCGATGATGACGAGGATGCAGGTATTATGGTCGGAGGGTGGAAGGTCAGTTATGAAATCCACTCCTAGGTGTGACCACGGGCGGTTGGGAATGGGTAAGGGTTGCCTGAAGGGAGATGACGGGAACTTTTGGATATGGCGCAGTCTGGGCAGCCCTGAACGAACCTTCTCACATCCCTGGCCATGTTCGGCCACCAGAAGCAATCGCTCAGCAGCGAGAGAGTAGCGTTGGCCCCTGGGTGACCAGTGCCAAGTGAAGTGTGAGAGGAGTGGATGAGGGAAGCGCGCTGTGTCCTGGGAACATACTGACGACCCGGTGGGCAGCCTGGAGGATTGGCAGGAGGAGTGTCGGAGACCACTGGAGGAGAGGACCAGGCAATGGGACTTACGATGATGTTGGAGGGCAAGATACCTTTGGGCTCCTCGAGAGAATCCTCCTCGGTGTGAAGACGAGATAAAGCGTCTGCCTTGGCGTTATGGGATCCCGGTCGATAGGAGATTTGGAAATTGAAACGGGTGAAAAACAATGCCCATCTTGCTTGGCGTGGATTTAATCTTTTGGCGTCTCGTAGATATTCGAGGTTCTTGTGATCTGTGAGCACGAGAAATGGTTGAGCTGCCCCCTCCAACCAGTGTCTCCACTCCTCCAGGGCAAGCTTGATGGCCAGAAGCTCCCTGTTGCCGATGTCGTAGTTTTTCTCCGCCGGGCTGAGCTTCTTGGAGAAGAAGGCACATGGATGGAGCTTGGGAGGCTTCCCCTGCTGCTGAGATAATACCGCACCTACTCCAGTTGTTGATGCGTCCACCTCTAAGATGAAGGGCAGTTCTGGATCGGGGTGGACGAGGAGTGGTGCGGTAGTGAAGGCTTCTTTGAGACGGTTGAAGGCATTGGTGGCATTCACATCCCAGGTAAGGGACTTCTTACCTCCTCGCAGGAGATCAGTGAGGGGGCTTGTGATCGAACTATAGTTGGGAATGAATCTTCTATAAAAGTTTGAGAAACCCAGGAAGCGCTGCAATTCCTTGATCGTGGTGGGTCGGGGCCAGGATGTGATGGCTTCCACCTTCCCCTTGTCCATGCGGATGCCACCGTGACTGATGATATCCAAGGAAGTGTACTGATGGTTGGTGAAATAGACATTTTTCTGCCTTGAGGTAGAGCTGGTGTTTCCGCAACTTAGAATCAGAATCAGAAAGCTTTATTGCCAAGTGTGTTTGCACACACAAGGAATTTGTCTTGGTGTTATGAGCTTCCAGTACAGAAAGTACAAACATAGTGCAGACAACATATAATTAAGGTGATAAAGAACACTAATGAAGAGAATATACAATAATTAAGAATAACAATAGTAATAAAAATATACAGAAAAGAGACATGACCATAGACAGAACTGTGAATGTGCATGTGTCCTATGTACAGATGAAGGTTTGATGAGTTATTTACAGATGTACAGTACCGGGGTGTGTTATGTGTTGTTCAGGTGGGATACGGCCTGGGGGAAAAAAACTGTTCTTGTGTCTGGCTGTTCTGGTGCTCAGTGATCTGTAGCGCCGGCCAGAGGGCAACAGTACAAAGAGAGAGTGAGCTGGGTGTGAGGGGTCCAGAGTGACTTTCTTAGCCCTTTTCCTCACTCTGGAGGTGTAAAGTTCTTGGAGGCTGGGCAGAGGGGCACCGATAATTCTCTCAGCAGTCCTAACTGTCCATTGTAGTCTTCTGATGTCTGTTTTGGTAGCTGAACCAAACCAAACAGTTATAGAAGAACATAGGACAGACTCGATGATTGCAGAGTAGAACTGTTTCAGCAGCTCCTGAGGCAGGTTGAACTTCCTTAGCTGGCGGAGGAAATACAGCCTCTGCTGGGCCTTTTTCGCAATAGAGTCAATGTGATTGTCCCACTTCAGGTCCTGGGAGATGGTGGTGCCCAGGAATCTGAATGACTCTACTGAAGTCACCGTGCTGTTCATGATGGTGAGTGGGGGGAGAGCAGGGGGGTTTCTCCTGAAGTCCACTATCATCTCCACAGTTTTGAGCGTGTTCAGCTCCAGGTTGTTAAGACTGCACCAGACAGCCAGCTGCTCAACTTCCTGTCTGTAAGCAGACTCGTCACCGTCCTTGATGAGGCCTATGACTAGTGTCGTCCGCAAACTTCAGGAGCTTGACAGAGGGGTCCTTTGATGTGCAGTCATTCGTGTAGAGGGAGAAGAGCAGTGGGGAGAGAACGCAACCCTGAGGGGCGCCAGTGCTGATGGTGAGAGTCCTGGATGTGAGTTTGCCCAGCCTCACTAGCTGCTGCCTGTCTGTTAGGCAGCTGTTGATCCACTGACAGATGGAGGAGGGCACAGAGAGCTGTCTCAGTTTGTCTGAGAGAAGGTCAGGTATGATGGTATTGAAGGCCGAGCTGAAGTCCACAAATAAGATCCTTGCATAATTCCCAGGTTTGTCGAGGTGTTGCAGGATGTAATGCAGTCCCATATTGACAGCGTCATCCACAGACCTGTTTGCTCTATAGGCAAACTGAAGAGGATCCAGCAAGGGTCTAGTGATGTCCTTCAGGTAGGCCAGGACCAGTCTCTCAAGTGACTTCATGACCACAGACGTGAGTGCGACAGGTCTGTAGTCATTAAGTCCAGTGATTTTGGGCTTTTTGGGGACGGGAATGATGGTGGAGCGTTTGAAGCAGCAGGGAACTTCACACAGCTCCAGAGATCTGTTGAAGATTTGTGTAAAGATGGGGGCCAATTGGTCAGCACAGACTTTTAGACAGGCAGGTGAAATACCGTCTGGTCCTGAAGCTTTCCTAGATTTCTGTTTTCTGAAGACCCGGTTCACATCCTCTACACAGACTTTAAACGCAGGTAGAATGGTGGGGGAGGGAGTAAGGCGGGTTGCAGGGGGGGAAGGTGAATGTGTGAAGTGCAGATCAAAGAGGGTGCTGGGTGTCAGTCTGGCCTTTTCAAATCTGCAGTAAAACACATTGAGATCGTCAGCCAGTTGTTGATTCTCCACAGACTGTGGGGGTGGTGTCTTGTACATGGTGATGTTCCTCAGACCAGTCCATACCGACGCCGGATCATTGACTGAAAGTTCTTTTTTCAACTTCTCAGAGTAGTTCTTTTTAGCCACTCTGATCTCCTTTGTTAGTCTGTTCCTGGCCTGGTTATACAAGATTTTATCCCCACTTCTGTAAGCGTCCTCTTTGGCCTGACGAAGCTGTTTGAGTTTCCCAGTAAACCACGGTTTATCATTATTGAATGAAAAGAATGTCCTGGTGGGGATGCATATATCCTCACAGAAACTGATATATGATGTTACAGTCTCTGTGAGTTCATCCAGATCGGTGGCAGCTGCTTCAAAAACACTCCAATCAGTGAGGTCAAAACAAGCTTTTAAATCTTGCTCTGCTTCATTAGTCCATCTCTTAACAGTTCTTAATACAGGCTTAGAAGATTTGAGTTTTTGCCTATAGGTCGGTATGAGATGAACCAAAAGGTGATCAGAGAGCCCCAGAGCTGCCCGTGGGACAGAGTGATATGCATCTTTAAGTATTGTGTAACAATGATCCAATATATTACTGTCTCTGGTGGGACATGCAACGTGCTGTCTGTATTTTGGCAGTTCGCGGGAGAGATTTGCTTTATTATAATCTCCAAGAATGATTAAAAAAGAGTCAGGGTACCTTTGCTCTGTTTCAGATATTTGTTCGGCCAACTGTTGCATCGCGGCGCTCACGCAGGCATCCGGAGGCACGTACACATTCACGAGAATGAAGGAGGAAAACTCTCGGGGTGAATAGAACGGCTTACAGTTTATGAAGGCCTCCAAATTAGGAGAACACATCTTCTTCAGAGTTGTTACATCTGAACACCAACCTTCATTTATGTAGAAACATAGTCCACCACCTCTCGTTTTCCCTGTTAGCTCCGTGATGCGGTCTGATCTGAACAGCTGATATCCCGGCAAATGAAGCATGTTATCCAGGATGTTTTCACTCAGCCAGGTTTCAGTGAAGCACAATGCAGCAGAGTTTGAAAAGTCCTTATTTGTGTGGGTGAGGAGAAGTAGTTCATCCATTTTGTTAGGAAGGGATCGGAGATTCGCTAGATGAATGCTTGGGAGTGCAGTTCGGAAGCCGCGTTCGCGGAGTTTAACCAGCGCGGCGGCGCGCTTCCCTCCGTCTGAGCGCGCGTTTGACTAGGACCGCTGCCCCTCCGACCAAAACATCCAACAAAGCGTCTGAATAATCAAAAACCGGAAAAAAATTGTCTGGTGTGTGTTGCCTTATGTCCAGTAGTTCGTCTCTGGTAAAACTGACAGTAAGAGAATGACTAAACACAGAACAAACAAACAAAAACAACAAAAGTACGGGAGCGTTCCACACCACAGCAGCCATACACAGCGCCATCTTACAATCCAAGCTGCTGAAGGACCTCCGCAACGTGGTGGCGATGTTCGGCCAGGCTCCGGGAGTAGATCAAAATGTCATCAATGTAGACGATTACAAACCGATGAAGAAACTACCGGAGCACCTCATGCATGAAACTTTGGAAGACAGATGGGGCGTTGACAAGCCCATAGGGCATAACCCGGTACTCATAGTGCCCAGTAGGGGTTACAAAGGCGGTCTTCCACTCGTCACCCTCTCTGATGCGGATGAGGTTGTACGCGCTGCGGAGGTCCAGTTTGGTGAATATGGTGGCACCGCGAAGTTGTTCCAAAGCTGCAGGGACAAGAGGAAGGGGATAGCGATATTTAACAGTGATGAGATTTAACTTACGGTAGTCTATGCATGGACGGAGCCCTTCGTCCTTCTTGGCCACGAAGAAGAAACTCGAAGCAGCAGGGGAAATGGAAGGGACGATGTAACCTTGTTTGAGTGCCTCCTCATTATACTCCTCCATCGCTTTCTGCTCGGGAAGTGATAGGGGATAAATTTTTCCCCGTGGTACTGGTTCACTGGAACCTCCACAGATTGTTTCTCCACAGGGCTCTCTATGGATGTGGCCTGCACAGATAATTCAACAACTGGACGTGGAGACGGTTTTGGCATATGTGGGAAACATTGCGGGAAACAGTTAGTACCCCACTTCAGAACATCTCCAGAGGTCCAAGATAAAACGGGATTGTGCTTAACCAGCCAGGGTCGACCCAAAACAATGTCTACAGTGGATTCCTCTAAAATTAGTAAATGAATACTCTCCTGATGGAGCTGCCCCATTCTTAGCAATAGGGGACCGACACAATATATAACAAGGTGACGTGTGAGTGGAGTACCTGTTATGGCCTGGATCTGGTTGCAATGGGTGTGAGGTGGAGTTGCCGGCTGAGTTTCCCCGAGATGAAGTTCCCCGCTGAACCGGAGTCCAAGAGGACTGTGACTGGCATCAGGTGATTTACAAGGACAATGTTAGCACAAGTAGTTAAGGGGTTCATCTTGGGTATGTGAGGTTGCATACCACTCACCCAAAGCCTGGGCGGACGAAGGGTGCAGGATTGAATTATATGGTCAGAACTTCCACAATACAGGCACAACCCATTGGTAATTCGCGTCTGTCTTTCTGTTGACGATAAATGGAAAGTGTCAGTCTGCATAGGTTCAGATATGGGTCTAACCTCTGGCTGGTGGCTCGGAGGAGTGTCAATGGCTGTAACAGTCGTGGTCTCCGATGTACAGGCCCGCATCCGGTTGGAGCAGCAGATGGCAAGTTGAATAAACTTCTCTAGCCCAAAGGTGTCATCGTAGGCTGCCAGATGAATTCTCAGGCGGGTATTTAAGCCTTGCCGGAAAGCAGTAATCAGTGATGGCTCGTTCCATCCAGTCGCGGCCGCGAGGGTGCGAAACTTCAGGGCGTATTGATGAATAGTCATGTTACCCTGTCGAAGCTTATATAACTGTTCTCCAACTGAAGAATCACCAGGAGAGCTGCTAAACACCTCTTTGAAATGGGCGAGAAACTGGGCAAAAGAGTGCGTGGCGGGTCCGGCTTGACTTAGAATAGTCTCCGCCCATCTCAATGTGGGTCCTGTGAGCGATGTGATCACGAACGCTATCTTCGCCTGATCGGTCAGGAACATCTCAGGATGTAAGTCAATAGTTAGAGTAGTCAAGTCAAAGTCAAGTCAAAGTTTATTTATAAAGCACTTTTTTTAAAACAACAAGTGTTTATCAAAGTGCTGTACATGCAATAAGTAATAAGAAAAATGATACAACCAGTGACACTAAAAAACACTAAAAGACAATAAAACAATAAAAAGAAGCAGCTCTCACATAGCGTTAAATGCCAAACTATAAAAATACGCTTTTAGGCTAGATTTAAAGACAACAAGTGTTTGAGCCTGTCTAATGTAGAGGGGCAAGCTGTTCCAGAGCTTCGGTGCCGCAACTGCAAAAGCCCGGTCACCCCTGCTCTTCAGCCTTGCCAGCGGGACAACCAAAAGCAAATGGTCAGCAGACCTAAGTGCTCTTAATGGAACGTATGGCTTAATCAAATCGGACAAATATGTAGGTGCTACCCCATTAAGAGCTTTAAAAACAAAAACCAGAATCTTAAAATTAATCCTAAAACGGACAGGTAACCAATGAAGGGAAGCCAGAACCGGGGAGATATGTTCCATCTTTCGTGTACCAGTCAGCAGACGAGCTGCCGCATTCTGGACCATCTGTAGTCTAGAAAGAGAGGCCTGACTAATGCCTATATAAAGGCCATTGCAGTAATCCAAACGAGTTGAAACAAAGATATGTAAAATTCTTTGAAAGTCTTTAGGAGACAGAAAAGATTTTACCTTGGTAAGTTGTCTCAACTGGAAAAAACTAGATTTAACTACAGAGTTAATCTGTTTATCCAATTTAAAATCACTATCCAAGATAACTCCTAAATTTTTAACATATGGCTTCACAAATGGATTCAATTCACCAAGGTCCAAACCAACTGAATCACAGATACCTCCCGGAGTAAACAGGATAACTTCAGTTTTGTTTTCATTAAAATTTAGGAAATTTAGTGCCATCCAGGCCTTAATTTCCTCTAGGCACTGCATTAGAGGCGCTAGAGAACTGATATCTTCTCGTTTCAATGGCAGATAAATTTGCGTGTCATCTGCATAGCAATGAAAGGAAATACCAAACTTCCTAAAAATCTGTCCCAAAGGAAGCATATACAAGGAAAACAAAATAGGTCCCAAAATGGAGCCCTGGGGGACCCCACATGTGAAAGAAGCAGTTGAGGAGACAAACTCTCCAAACCGAACTGAAAAAGTTCTTTCATGCAAATAGGATCTAAACCATCCCAACGCAGTACCCTTAATTCCAACACACTGTTCTAAACGTGTAATCAAAATATTATGATCCACAGTATCAAATGCAGCCGTGAGGTCCAGTAAAATCAAAATCGCATAATCCCCTGAATCAGTAGCAAGTAATAAATCATTAAAAACCTTCAGCAGTGCAGTTTCTGTACTATGAATGGATTTAAAACCGGACTGAAACATTTCATGAATGCCATGTAAATCTAGGAATGAATACAGTTGTCCAAACACTACCTTCTCCAGTAGTTTGGAAAGAAATGAAAGTTTCGAGATGGGTCTGAAATTAGCAAAAACGGATGAATCCAGATTAGATTTTTTGATTACTGGTTCCACCACTGCATGTTTAAAAAACTTAGGAAAATCTCCAGAAACCAGGCTACTATTAATAATTGCAAGAATTTTTGGCCCAATTGTTTCAAAAGAATCTTTTAAGAGACAGGGAGGAACAATATCCATGCCGCCTGAGGATGATGTCATTTTAACAATGATCTCTCTCAATGAGGCAAGAGACACCGGCTCAAACTGATTAAAAATGGCCGAGCACTCAGTGGAAATATATGAAAACATTGATGGGGCATTAATATTAGTTCTAACAGCCTCAATCTTGTCAATAAAAAAGTGTAAAAAGTCCTCACACATGTCAACAGAAGGCACTAAACAAGTAGCTTGGGGAGTGTTCAATACAACATTAATAGTACTGAACAACACAGCTGGCTTATGAGAATTATTACAGATAACATTAGAGAGGTACTTAGATTTTTCGGATCTAACAGTTTTTTGATATTTAGACAAGTTCTCCTTTAAAATATTAAAAGAAATCTGCAATTTATCCTTCTTCCAGCGGCGTTCCGCCCTTCTACACTCAAGCCTTACAGCTCGAGTAGTAGCATTCAGCCACGGTTGAACTCTTAGTTTTTCTCGAACTGTCCTAAACGGGGCCACTATGTCCAAAATGCCTTGACAGGTTGAAAAGAACAATGAGGTTAAATCATCGGTGTTAAGGCCATGTGTGGACATTAAGTATTCATCATTAATGCCATTAAAGGCATCAGAGAACAACTGAGCAGTTAAGGGGTTAATCGTCCGACGGCGACGGATTACAGAAGACACTTTAGCAGCATAAGAAATACATATCTCAAATACAACAGGCAAATGATCAGAAAAGGTAGCGTCACAAACTTCAATATTACCAATAGATAAGCCATATGATAGAACCAAGTCTAAAATGTGCCCACACGTATGTGTATGACTTGACACAGACTGAGTTAAATTAAATGAGTCCACAAGATTTAAAAAAGCTTTGGCCAAAGGTTTGGTGGGGCAGCACACGTGAATATTAAAGTCCCCAACAATTAAGACCCGATCATAATTTTACAGAGTACATTGGAGAAGGAAGCCATTGCACTCCTCGGGATCACCTGAATAGGGCGCTGGTCGGGCCATGGGACTGGCATACATTACTGCCGAAGAAGTGGTGGTGGCGGAAGTGACGGGTGTGGTAACAGAGGCCGGTGGTGATGGTGAAGCCGGATGGGCTAATACCCTTTTCAAAGTGTCGACCAGTTCCTGAAATGGGTCGTTTACACTCATGGTGTAGCCGTCGTGGTCCGATCTTCTGTAATGGAACGGGTCGGACACAGAAGGTAAGTGAAATCACAAGGTGTTTATTTACAAGGTGAACAGCAATCAGCAATCGTGAAGATTCTTCGGACTTGGTGAGTATCAATTCGTGAGGTTAAAGTAAGAGGAATGTCAGTCACAGTCACAATAAGTCTCTCTGTCTTGACAGATCCTAGAGATTGGCAGCGTCAGAGCGGCAGAGACACACGAGGATTCAACCAAGCCACCGGGGACAGACGAGGAGGATGACTGGAAGAGGACAAGGCAGAAGGTAAGTAAGGACAGGTAAGTATTCACAGTTATCTATACTCAGCTTTTAGGGAAGCAGAGACGGTCCATGTAGCAATCCTGAGATCGGACAACTGGTGACTGAGCTTATATGTGGCTGGTGATAATGAGGTGCAGGTGCAGGTGATTAAAACTCAGGTGAAGTGGATCGGGGTAACTGGCTCTGGGAGGAGCCTGGTCCTTCTGTTACAATAGCTGTGACAGATAATGAAAAAGCTGAAATGCGGGCTAAAGTATTTGTTAAAGTCCATAGTGATGATAATGTATCAGAGGATATTAAAAAGTGTAGAATCCAGAACAAGAATCAGCACCCAGATGTGATGATGAAAAGAAGTCCTTCTGGAGACACTTTAGACACAGATTTTTCTATGTATGAGTAAAAGACGGCTCTAGGGAGAGTTAAACATACATCTCCTGGAAGAGATTATATATGTTATGCAATGATTCAACATTTATCAGATAGATCTTTAAAAAATATTTAAAATCTTTTCAACAAGATATGGAATGCAGGAAAAATTCCTTCTTCATGGAAGCATGGAATAATTGTACCAGTAGGCAAACCTGGAAAGGATCAATCCAATCCAATTAATTATAGGCCAATTGCTTTAACTTCTAATTTATATAAACTGATGGAACAAAATGATCATACATAGACTAAATTATATATTGGAAATAAAAGGTATATCGCCATATCAGAGTGGATTTAGGGCTGGTCTGAATACAATGGATGCTGTTTTAAGCCTAGAAGCCGATATCAGGAAAGCTCAGGCAAATAAAGAAGTATTGGTAGGGGTTTTATTTGATATTGAGAAAGCCTACAATGTGGTTTGGAAAGAGGGACTTTTAATAAAACTTAAATCTATGGGAATTGGAGAAAAGTTATACAACTGGATTATGGATTTCCTTCTTCAAAGAACAATACAAGTTAGGGTAGGAGTAGAGTATTCTAAGACATATACGATAGATAATGGAACTCCTCAAGGAAGTGTATGCAGCCCAATATTTTTTTACATTATGATTAATGATATTTTTAGTCATTTTAAAGGTGACATTGGAAGGGCATTATTTGCAGATGACGGGGTAATATGGAAAAGAGGACTTAATATTTCATGTGTGTCTCAAAGATTACAAAAAGCAGTAGATAAAGTGGAGGTATGGGCAAATAATTGGAGCTTCAGATTATCTGTGGCTAAAACTCAAGTTATATGTTTCACAAAAGGGAAAAGAGTACCAAGGGTCAAGTTGAAGTTGTATAAACAGGAACTGGAGCAAGTATCAGTAGTTAAATAACTCGGTGTATGGATGGAATCTAGATTGACATTTGCAATGCATGCTAAAAAACTGATCAAGAAATGTAAAACAGGAGTAAATATTTTACGATGTCTATCTGGGGTAGAATGGGGAGCTTGTAGATCGTCTTTGAAAATAATTTATTGTACATTAATCAGACCAAGTTTAGATTATGGAAGTATTATTTACGGATTTGCATCAGAATCCACACTCAAAAAGATTGATACAATACAGAATCAAGCTCTTAGAATATGTTGTGGTGCGTTCAAAACATCTCCCATTGCAGCCATGCAGGTAGAAGTTGGGGAAGCACCTTTATTCCTTCATAGGTATAAAATATGAATGAATTATTGGGTCAATTTAAAAGGATGTAAAGAGAGTCATCCCGTAAAGGGAGTGATCGAAGAATGCTGGGGGCATGGAAACAAAAAAAAATTAAAAGCTTTGGATGGGTTGCTAAAAGGGAAGGACATGTAGTTTGTATTGCAGATTGTGAGGTTAGCCCAACTGTGATATTATCCAGTATTCCACCATGGATTCTTCCAATACCAAAAGTAGATTTTCAAATACAAATAATAATTAAGAATGAGAAAGATAGCCCTAAGAACATTATTGCACAGCAGTATTTAGATCAGTCTTATCCATCATGGTTACATATTTTTACTGATGGTTCTAAAGACCCTATCTCTGGTAGAACAGCTGCGGCAGTATTTATTCCAAAGTTTCAAACTAGTATTAAGAAAAGAATAATTGATCATGTATCCGTGTATACTGCAGAATTAATTGCCATGGTGGTAGCACTCCAGTGGGTGGAGGATGTAAAACCAAAGTTAGTAGTTATATGTTCTGACTCTTATGCAGCAACATCGAGCCTTGCAAGCGGAGTAAAATCATCAAGGCAAGACATTATATATGAGATTCTTGCAAGTTTGTTAAGAATAAGTAACGTAAGCGTAATAACACTTTTGTGGGTTCCTGCTCATGAGGGAGTGCAGGCCAATGAAGAGGTTGATAAGTTAGCTAAGCAAGCTCTTAAACACACAGAAACAGATATTCAAGTGACTCTTAGTAAAATTACATTAATGGGAAAATTAAAGAATTCATAAACAATGAATGGCAAGAAGTATGGAACTGTGATAGTGAGGGTAGACATATGTATAATATTCAGCAGCAAGTAGGAAATGGAAGAAGTGTTTTTAGCAATAGGAAAGAAGATACAATTATACCAAGAACTGGTGGAGGATTGTCGGAGGAACGGATGGAGGACCAGGTGTATGCCAGTAGAGGTGGGCAGCAGGGGATTTGCCAGCCACTCCCTGAGCATGGCCTACGGTACGCTGGGCATAACAGGTACTAACCGAAGAAGAGCCATAGGCAACAACGTGGAGGCAGCAGAAAAGGCTTCCAGATGGCTCTGGTTGAAGAGGGGAGAGAAGTGGGGGCAGTAGAATGCCACTTGGACATCAGCCTCGGTCGAGTCGCCAGGACGAGGGTGTCTGTTGTAAGACCCAAAACACCCAGTGACTCCTGGAAACAACAATGATGATGTGTCCAAGGTCGTGCATCAGAAGATGTTTTCTGTAAATTTCTCGCATCCGAATAGGGCATTCTAGTTTAAATCAATCTCTTTTTAATATAGGAAAACATGAAACAGGTCAGTGTATTTATTGTTATCAGGCTGAAACTATAGAGCATGTTTTAATAAAAAAAATATGAAAAAGAAAGGTTTAAACTCTTTAAGGAAGTAAGAAATATAGGTGTTGAATCATTTAATTTGACAAGTATTTTGAAAAAGCATGCAGAACGAGGTAAGATATATTGTGCTATTATAAAATATATTAAAGAAATAGGACTAATCAGGAGAATTTAGAATTATAATTTACTAATTACTATTACTGTTTTTATTATTATTATTGTTAGTACTTATTGGTGCGTCACACTCCAGTCCAGTTGGTGGCGGTAAATGCACCAAAAGTTGATTTGCCATCCGCCATAAAGCATCATTAGAAGAAGAAGAAGAACACCGATGGGTTGGATTATACAACAAGTATGGCGGAGTGCAGAAGGAAACTGTTTACTGTCGGATTGAGGTTGTGTATAATATTTTTAATAGTCTCCTTCTTCAATATTTACTTAATTTTATGAAACCTGATTGTAGTGTATTTGTGGTTTCTGTACCGTCATGAACAATGGAACAATAGTTGCGTTACACAAATATGTCTGTAGGAGACTCTGTGAATAAGAAAGCTGTAAGAACTTTGAAAGTTTGTGAATTTTAAAATGTATTTATTTGATTTTATATATACGTGTATTTATGTATTTGTTGTTTTTTTGTTTTTTAAGTTTAATACTTTCCTCCCCCTGGCAACTGTTTTGTTTGTTGTAATTTGTCTTTCTATCATTTTCTTTTCCTTTTTTTATTATTGTGTTTCTTGATAACATGTTGTATGTTATAGTTCTTCGAATAAAAAACAAATGTCTGTAGATTCGCTCTGATGCTTTGACGGCTGTAGTATATTGCTTACTTTCTTATTTTAGTTTTGTAGCTTACTTTCCGTTTCATTTTAGCCTCGTGTGTTGAAACTGTCGTGTATATGAAGTGTTGTCCTTGAACTGAGGTTGTTCCTGACATGAACTTTGTAATTATGTTTTGTGTAGCTTTGCAGCTTCCCTGATGAGCAGAAGCTCCTGTCAGAGCAGCCGCAGACTGGCAGTGCTGCCCACACTCCTCAGGAAGAACTGGATGAGTTTGAGTGTCACCGGTGCTCTGTGTGCTGTTCCATTCATCCAGGTCTGCGCCATGATACTGTGGTTGAAATATGGACTGTTTGATTGTTATAACTGCTAATATTTAGTACACAAGTGCAGAGTTCGAAAAATAGGCTAGCATCGTTCCTGATATAATTGCTATTTTCTTCACATATAATTCACTGTAATTTCAGAAGACTCGTACATTTATGTGAAGAAATAGTCATTCAGTTAATTTTATTTTAGTTTATTTATTATTATTTATTTACATTTTAAATCGTTTAAACATAATTAGTGATGACCGATATTGATTTTTTTATAACCGATACCAATTATTTGCATGTTTATGTGCCTGATAATGTGCAGATAAATGTGCAGTTCTTTATGTGCAGAACCAATATTTATTTACTGTTATAAAGTAAATAAATGACTGCGTGAAGTAAGTCCATACTTCACTTTGGTTTTTCCTCCTTTCAGTCATCTTAACAAAAATTTTTTTGAGAATTAGCAGTCTTTCATGCAGGGCTCTAGACTCATTCTTCCCACTGATCTCACTTTTGCGACTAACTTAGTTGTCGCACGAGCACATAATTTGGTTGCAATTTGTTTTTGCACATTTGAACATTTGAATAATCAATGCATGCTGATGAACTTTTATCATTGTTTATAGTTATATGGTAATGAAAGTGTTCAACATTCAACTCGTTCTTTTTCATCTGTATTATTTGTGATTTAAATTGTGAACAGGAATTCCTTTTTTTCGTGCGCTTTCACTTTCAAATTTGCGATCTTGGTGTCACATTTTACAAGAAAAGATCATTGTGTTTTGTTTATATTTATACACCTTTCATTTTTTAAGACTAAAACAAAAGATGGATTCATTGTTATTCTTAATTAAAAAGCACAAAAACAATAAAACAGTACGTTGACAATGACAAACTAGCTTACATAACATTTATTAACAAAATCGAGTAAGACGAGGCATGGCACAGGACACATCACATGCTATACTATATACCAAGTATATTACAGAATGTTTAGCAAACTGAGGAAGCAAATAAATATTAATATATATATTTTTTTAAATTAAGGAAAGCAGCATAACGTGAGGTAAACAGCAAAGATAACAAGCTTCTCAAAACGAAAACAAAAATAAAAGTAAAACAAAACTGGCTGTATCTGACAGGACTTGCATGTTTTTTCTACAAGAACACCACCATGTTCACCTTCTCTGGTTTAAGAAGCGGTCTTTTACTTTAGTTTGAAAACAAAATCCTCCGTTGCGCTCTGTCCGCGACGCGCACCTTCACGCTCGTGCTGAAGTATAAACCAGGCTCTACCCACGAAGCGCTCGCGCTGAAAGCACCTCTCTTCACGTGATCAGTGAAATCTGACTCCTGCTATAATGTGCTGCGGCTGGCAGCGCGTGCTGTATGAAGCAGACGCTTTGGAGCAGCGCAGATCATGCACTCGCACAAATGCGACCACGTCAAATTTTAACTCTCAAAAAATTACCATTTTGGTCGCAGTCTAGAGCCCTGTCATGTTAAATTTAATCTTCGTATTACAACAATAAAAAACATTTTATTTATAAAAAGCTTTAGCAGCAACACTAATATTATCAGTAAGCAAAATAAACATAGAATGTCTAATGTTTTCAAATGGAGAAAATAAATAAAGGACCGGAGTCATATCAACTTCATTTTTAACTACAGTTTTAGTAGGTTTATAAGCTGTTTAATAGGCTAAAGAGTGAAGAATAATTCACTGGATAATATTAATTCACGGAATAATATTCTCTGGAATATTGGAATATAACAAGCATTGTATTTCTCAACTGGCATGCTCTAAATTATGCTGCTGACAGCGCAGTTTATGCATTTACACAGAACTATAGGCTACTCAAACTGCGATCGATTGCAGAGAATTTCCATAGAGTTGTATTAATTTAGATGTTTATAAACTAAATAATGGTTATATAGTAAGTGTTAATACAATTTAGGGTGCTTCAAAAAAGTGAATCTTGTTAAAAGTTACATGCAGTGGCCGTGCTGAGCATTTCTTGAGCATCAACCGCTGAGTGAACTGCAATATGAAAGCGGCTTCACGAGACTAATGATGAGCATATAGACAACAGAGAGAGAATTAAATTCAGCGCTTTTATTTCCAACATGCAATCATTCATGGCTGTGTTTTTTAATTCATGCAAAGTTATGTCTTTATTTGGAGAGGACTTGACGGATTATCTACATGACTCCGACTTCATGAGACTAATAGACCACAGAGAGAGAATTCAATTCAGCGCTTTTATTTCCAACATGCTCTAATAATTCATGGCTGTGTTATTTCAGGCAAAGTTATATCTTTATAGGGACAGGGCTTGACAGAGTATCTTATTTATCATATTTCTTAGAGCCAAGTTGCATAAACTATATATCAGGCATTTATGTAATACATCTAATTTGTGCATTAATGACTGTAATATTAAATAGTTTACTAACTACAGCAAATCAAGTACCTGCACACCCCTCAGATCGGTAATTGCGATCCTGCGCGTAATTCTCAAAACGTCCACAAGATGGCGGTGTTTATCTGTGAATCCAATATTACAAAACCGATATCCGATTATGGAAAATGGTTAAATATCGGGAAAAATATCGGTAAATCGATATATCGGTCGATCTCTAAACATAATACATTTTATTTCTACTTGTATCTTGCAGTTAAACTGTTGAAATTTCAGGTTTGACATCTATCAACCTTTGTGCTGTATTGAAAGACCTAATTTAGTATATTCCCAGTCAAAACTAACCTTTTTTAAAATTGCTTGTATATTTCACATTATGCTTTATTATCACCAAATCTTTGATTTAGTCTTTTTGTTTTCTTTTAATTTAGCATAGGTTTTGTATTTCTTTTTGGAATTGATTGTTTGTAGGCCGCACTGATCTGAGCTTATGCACCTTAGTTTTTAAGTGAAACAAAGGTATTTTTTGTGGATAATGTTTACTCATAAACTGGGGCACTTAAGCTCGGATGAGGCCTACAAACAATTAATTCCAAAAAGAAATGCAAAACCTGTGCTAATTGAATACAACCAAATAAGTTCACAAAGATTGAATTCTTTATTTGGTAATAAAATAGCATAAGAAATTTATAAGCATTTTTTTGTTGGCTGGTCATGATGCCACTAGTGTAACAAGGTGGAGGGAAAAATCACAGCAAAAAGTACAAAAATGATCAAAAAAATAATAACTGGGAAAGTTGTTACAACGTGTGTGCAAAGTCAGTAAGTTGTAGTCTGTTGCAATAACATTAACTAGCATTTTTGGATTAAAGAAAATTATCTTCAGGTAAAAATGACCAGGGCTGCGTTTCCAAAAAGCAATGTAAGTCTAAATTGATCGTAGCTCCATTGGTTTCAATGGGTCTACGATGTACTTAAGCTTACAATGCGTTTGGGAAACGTAGCCCTGAACACAACATGAGGGTTAACATGGAGATTCAATCTGCATATTATATATGCAGATACTGTGTGCAAAGATGGGAGCATTAATGGGAGATAGTGTGTGTAAATATCAGAGAAAATGTCAAGCATTTCAGTAAAACAGCATGAAACTACATCTACATTATACAGCTTCAGTCAAGTACATCTTTGTAGGACCTCCGTTTATTAATAGTGGTCTACCAAGGCTGTGCTCATGTATATTAATCAAACAGCTTGATTGAACGGCCTATGATGATGACCTAGTAGTGTCAATATGAGTTAAAGGGGTCCTATTATGCTCTTTTACAAAGTCTTGATTTTGTTTTGGGGGTGTACTATAACATGCTATCATGCTTGGTGAAAATCGCATTATTTTTCACATAATTTACATTATTACAATACCTTTCCCCCCAGCCTGACACAAACGACTCGATTAGTTCCTGGTTTGATGAAGGCCTGCCTTCCGAAAAACTAAATGTGTTGTGATTGGCGAACAGCTTAGATGGCGTTTCAGTATTGCTATATCAATTCAGACCTCGAGAATATTGAACAAGAGGATCGTGCAGAACCTTTGCACGCACGGGTATTGCAAGACATATTAAAGTGGTAATGTTATTGTTGTTGTTGTTTTTTTGGCTAAATCATGTTTTAGATGGGATGTCAACAACAGCTGTAGTTCTTGTAAAGGGATTTTTTGAAAACTAAATATCTCCCTTTGGAGTGGACTTTGAGATTTGTAACTTTGTAGATCGTTTTATGCCCAAACATACACACTACACGTTGACTACAATTGAAAAAGTGAAAAAGCATAATGGGACCCCTTTAATATTTGTGAGTTCACTCTTCTACATAGTGACGTTACAATCCAGCATGTAAAACTTCTATAGTGTTAATTTCCACTAAATTGGTATCTGACAACCCTCTTAACCAATCTTTCCTCTTTGTCTTGATTAGAAACCAGGAAATTTGACCCATGAAGATCTGGTGCGTAGAGCATCATCTTTGGTTACAGACAGTGCAAATACTTACCTCTCACAAACTACTTTAGCACTGATTGATTCCTTCTCGGGTTATATTAAGGTAATCAAAACTCGGAATAGTTGTTTTCATTTTCATGATTAAAAAAAATCAGTCGCAAAAACAATATCTAACATACTTGTCTTCTCTAGGCTATAAACAGTCTTGTGACGATACACAAGCACTATGTGGCTTCCATCAGCAAACTCACTTCTGCAGAGGAGGATGCATTCTGGCGGCTCATTCTTAGGCGGCGTCAGGAGGTAATTACTTGAAAAATACAGTTATTGTTCAAAAGCTCTCAAATTAGAAGTATCATTTGCTGTATTTAGTGGTAGTTGTATTTTTGTGACACTGTGGTTATATACCTTATTTTTAATTAAATTGCAAAGTTGTTTTTAATTTAATTAGGTTATTGACAGGAGAAATGATTACAAACAATTTGAATCCTGCTGGATGACTGCCATCGATCTCTCAAAGCTGGCAGCAGAGGCGGCTTTTAATGCAGGTAGCTTTCATTCTCTGGAACAAGCATTTACGGCTTTTAGATTTTTTTTTTTTTTTTTATGAACATCAAGATTTTTTTTTTTTTTATATATATATATATATATATATATATATATATATATATATATATATATATATATATATATGGGAATAAAAAAAAAATCGATGTTATATTATATTATTATTTTATATTATAATTGCACTTTATGAGGAAGTGCAAAAACAAGTCTCATACTTATTTGATTAAAATATTATAACCTACAAAATATAATGTAAGATATTATATTATAATAATTTATCTTTTTAAATATATGGTAAAATGTCATTTAGTCATGTGATGGGAAGGCTCAAATTTTTTCAGCAGACATTACTCCAGTCTTCAGTGTCCCATGATCCTTTAGAATCTAATATACTGTTTGTTTTTGAAAAATTATATGAATGTATGTAATTTGCCTGTTTTAATGCATTTTAATTGATCTTGTGATGTGCTAGATGACTTTTAAAAGTACAAATAAAATATGTAGTCTCAATTAATTTGAGGTTAAAAAGCTGCATGTTTTATATAATCATAAAATTAAAAAGATTAGGGAAGAGCAAAATGCCACCACAGGGCATGTCAACAATTATAGAGCCATAATTGCACATGAATTTACATAATATTAGTTTGAAATAAGTATGATTCAGTGTAGAGATCTATTGAAATTTGGCACCTGCTGCCACTTGGTCGTCATTTGTTGAATTGCACTTTTAGCCATATGTAGAAATAGCTTAACCATGCTTGTCCTCTCCAGGGGCTGACCAAGCTTCTGCGACAGCACAGAACAGTCTACAGCTCACACAGTCCCAGGTGGAACATGTTCGACAGCAGATGCTGGAAGCTGAGAGACAACTCAAAAACTCTAAAGCTGAGGGCTGTGAGAGGCTTCAAAATGCTCTTAGCACTGCGATGGAGGATGAAGACATCCCAGATGCATATCAACGAGAGGACTAGTCACATCAAGACAGCTTTAAAGTATCTTAAACACTCTGGTACAAAGACCTGTGCCACTACTGAAGCACAGAATTATATTTCTGTTTGATTAATAGGACAAATGTGAAATATGGGAGAATCTGTGGTGCAGCCAGGAGGATTTATGGAAATGATGCATAAGTATTAAATACAAAACTATGAGGGCAGAAAAAGGGATAAATACATTCTAGATCAGGGGCTTCACATTTGTTTGTAATTGATAAATGCAATTACAATTGAATGAAATAGATTTCAATTTAAACCAGTTTTGCATTTAAAAATAGCTTCCCTTCTAGACCTAAATTTGCAGTATCACTAAAATATATTCATGTCTCTCTCCTGTTTGTCTCTTTAAATTTCTCTTGCCATTCTCAGCAACAGTAGTGAATCTCTCATCAGTCCGGTTTTTCAGAGCCAGCTTTCCAAAGACTCTCATCTATCTCCTCTAATCGCCACCTGTTGTTTCCTGTGTTGTGGGCTGAAGGGCTCATTAGCAGCGTATCCATCATGTCAGCAGAGATGTGGTCTGCCTTTGTGGCATTCAGAGTTTTCACTTTTCAGTCAACTCTCAAGAGCCAAGTCATATGTAATTTCCTCATCCTTTCAGATTTGAATCTAATCAGATGTATGTATTGTTTGATTCTTGGTTTGTAAGTTAATGATGATGATGATGTCTGGATTTAGCAGAAAATTTTTTTTTTTTTTTTTTTTACATCTTGACTGATGATTGAACAACCACAAGGTGGCGATATAAGACAAATCATAGTTGACATGGAAATAAAACTTCTGTAGCTTTAACACGTCTGGGGTGTTTACCTTATGTTTGTTTCATTGACTATTCATTCAATTGAAAATTGATATAGAACCAACTTGGGTTAGAAAATCTATTAAAGAACTTTGAGAAACAAATTTTCCTAATATCTCATTTATTTTATTTATTAATTCTGCTATTCATTTACGAACGCTGTGTTTTTTTAGTTTAGAGCTACAATTTCAAACGATGCTTAGAAAATTTTATAAAATCCACAACTAGATAAGTATATTTTATATTGACACTTTTAAACAGTCTATTAAAATGTTATTTGTGAGGACTTCCTTTCTAGACTTAAATTTACAATATCAATAAAGTATATTTAAAATTGTAGAAAATGTAGTCTACAATTAGATTAGATATGAATTAATAGATGATGAATAGAAAGTAACTTGTTTTTCAAATATTGATCCAATATGAAAAAAACACTTGACCTTCTAATACTTGCACTCTATTTAATTTCTAACTGTTTGTTTTCTTTTTTTAAAAGGCCTAGCTTTCTCTATTCTATCTACTTGTTTTCTTTTTATTTATTAAATAAATAAATAACCTTGCTATGTGTACTGCCTTATAGGCTAACCAAGACTTGTCATAGCACTTGCATATTATTGCTCTTTTGTTGATTTTGACAGCTCATTTATAAGTCGTTTTGGATAAGTGTCTGATAAATGATTAAATGTAATTGTAAAAGCATTTTTTATATATAGAATAATTAAACATAATTATGTTTGTTTAGATATTGCTAAATCATAATCAGAATGAGCTTTATTGCCAGGTATGTTTGCACATACGAGGAATTTGTTTTGGTGACAGAAGCTCCACAGTGCGACAGAATGACAGCAACAGGACAGGATACAGATAATAAAAAATAAAATAATGTACAAATCGAGCGTTAGCGTCAATTCTGGCAGGTCACGTGAGTCAAGCTTGCATCAGCTGATTCTCAGCTGATCACATCTACCTATAGGAATACGACACCTATTGCGGCATTCCTATATAAGCTCTATTCAGTTTGAATCGGCAGCTTTTCCCGCTTTCTCAGGAGCAAATTAGACCGCAAATTCTATCTCTATGGGAAATCTTCAATCAGGAATTTTCATGGGTTCATTTCTCACAGAGTTCTCACCAGATTCAAGTTTGTGAACTTGAACGCGAATTCGCCGTGATTGATATAAGCTGATAGACTCGGAAGTGACCTGAGCAAGCACTGCTTCTCACAACGATATATCATTGATATAGACTGCAATGCCCGCAATTCGCTGAAGTTGTGCTAATGTTACTGCATCAACAACACTTTTACAAGAGATCTGCTTTCCCTGCTGGAAAAAGCAAAGATATCACGGAGGGTTAAAGCATACGTAACAACTGAACTTTTAACCCTTTATTCATCTCACTCTGAATGTCTTCACAAAGCTAAGCGAAGTTCTTTTTCATTCTCATTGCCTTATGCTATGTTGGCAATTATGCTATCAAATATTGCTCGTTGTTTAAGGCAGTTGTTAAGTAACATGTTTGTTTGCTAGACATGCTGTTGCTTTAGGCTCATTGGTGTATCTTGACACACTGGTAACATTACCCAGTTAAATTTACCACAGCCAGTCTTATTTTTAATCTGTTTAAGGCTATCTGATATGAAACAGGCTTGCTGCTTAAGGCTCATCTAGTATTGGGAATTGTTTCATTAAACTTATCCTACCATTATTTTCAAAACGCTGTGTTTTAAGTTAGTGATATGCTGTTGCTTTAATTAGTGTACCTGTAACATGCTTGATACTAATGGGCAGTATAGATTTTGCTACCAAAGGTTATTAATGCTAACGGTTATCTGGATAAGGGCTACATGGTGTTGCCTAAACTTCGGCTATTGACCATATGCTGTACTGCAATAAAGGGGCATGCTGCTCTTCTCAGCTGCTTATTAAAGAAGAGCACCCCTTCGCTGCTTCTCTTCTTCTTAAAGGGCGTGCTGCCCCAGTCTATGCTATTTCAGAAGGTATTTGCTTTAAAGCTGTTAGGGTATAGGGATTTCGCTTGCTTTTTAGGGCTTATCTAGTGCTCAGTATCATGTTTGTTGCTAGACCTGCTTGCTGCTTTAAACTATTGGTGTTACTGCAAATGGTACTTCGTTAAATGTTTTGCTGTTGTTTAGACCATCTGATTGTTCTCGAAATATGCTTGTTGCTTATGGCTCATCTAATATTGGGACTGCTATTTCCTTAAGTTCTTGACTTCTGCAACATGCTGTGATTTAAGCAAGCAACATGCTTGCTGCAAGCTATCGAGTGTATTGGTAAGGTTTTTTGTCTTCGCTCATGTGGGTTGTCAATTGAGGACACGTAACACAACGAGCACAATGTCAGTGGGAGACGACACACTTGTAAACTGATGAGTTGATTTGAGTTGTTATATGCTGTTTTATAGAGTTTTTAAATGTATGCTGAATCTTTTAGGCCAGGTAGAACCGGCGATCTCTTGAACCATTCATGTTTTCTCATATGGCTGCAGTGCACTGTTTGCTGCAGATTAGGCTGCCAATTTTAGTGCGTTTTCTGCATCTTTTTCAGGTATTGCATTAAAGGGGCTTGCTGCTCTTCTTAGCTGCTTATAAAGAACCCAGGTGAAAAACAAGTACACTTCCATAATGTACTTAAAGTGCTCTATTTTCGCGCACTAATTTTGTACTTAATATACTAAAAATGATCCTTTAGTACTTCTTAAGATAAACTAAAGATCATCTAAGTGTACTCAACTGTGCTATTTTGAGACACCATGAATATGAACTAAAATGCACTTTTAGCATACTATCTTTGTATTTAAAAAATGTATTTAGCTACCACTTGTAGTACACTTGAACCCATCTTTCATACACTAGTACACTCAAGTGTACTACAAGTGGTAGCTAAATGCATTTTTTAAATACAAAGATAGTATGCTAAAAGTGCATTTTAGTTCATATTCATGGTGTCTCAAAATAGCACAGTTGAGTACACTTAGATGATCTTAAGTTTATCTTAAGAAGTACTAAAGGATAATTTTTAGTATATTAAGTACAAAATTAGTGCGCGAAAATAGAGCACTTTAAGTACATTATGGAAGTGTACTTGTTTTTCTCCTGGGAAGAGCACCCCTTCACTGCCTTCTTCCTGCTGCCCCAGTCTCTGCTATTTTAAGAAGGCTATGCTTCTTTCAGAATGCCATCAGTTGTGGTTTGGGCGGTTCTGGCCTATCGTGTGTTGGGGGGTTCTGGCCTTTCGTTTGTGTTGGGGGGGGGGGGGGGGGGATTATTATTATTATTATTGCTGCTCTCCCTGCTCATTCATGACAGGCTGCATGGATGGACAGGGAGTTTTGCCCAGAACAGAACCATACCGCCAAACCAAGCTTTATGCTGAGTATCTATCATTTTGACAATAGTGGTCCTGACAGAAATCGAGCGTTAGCGTCAATTCTGGCAGGTCACGTGAGTCAAGCTTGCATCAGCTGATTCTCAGCTGATCACATCTACCTATGGGAATACGACACCTATTGCGGCATTCCTATATAAGCTCTATTCAGTTTGAATCGGCAGCTTTTCCCGCTTGCTCAGGAGCAAATTACCCTCCTCCATCCCCAACTCCTCCTTCCGCGCAGTCAGGACTTTGCTTTCTGATTTTACTTGCTGAATCAGACTTCTTGAATAATGTTACACTTAAATATCATTGAGTACATCAATGATATCTGCTTTGTTCTGTTAACCCTTGGGGGGTTGTTATTATTATCATCATTATTATTATTATTATTATTATTATTATTATTGCTGCTCTCCCTGCTCATTCATGACAGGCTGCATGGATGGACAGGGAGTTTTGCCCAGAACAGAACCATACCGCCAAACCAAACTTTATGCTGAGTATCTATCATTTTGACGATAGTGGTCCTGACAGAAATATACAAAAATGGACAATGTGCCAAATAGCACAAACAGTATACAAAATAGACAATTCGGTATTTACATTTTACATTTATTCATTTAGCTGACGCTTTTATCCAAAGCGACTTACAATTGCTATATATGTCAGAGGTCGCACGCCTCTGGAGCAACTAAGGGTTAAGTGTCTTGCTCAGGGACACATTGGTGTCTCACAGTGGATTCGAACCCGGGTCTCTCACACCAAAGGCAAGTGTCTTATCCACTGCGCCATCACCACCCCTGTTATAGGTGCAAATTTGAAATGTAATAAGTATGTGTGTAAAATAAAAACTATGATAGTATTGTGTGTTTCATGTTTATTGTTAAGAGTGTTAATGAGATGTATTGACTGAGGGAAGAAACTGTTCCTGTGTCTGGTCGTTCTGGTGCACAGAGCTCTGTAGCGTCGACCAGACGGTAACAGTTCAAAGAGGGAGTGTGCTGGATGTGAGGGGTCCAGAGTGATTTTACCTGCCCTTTTGTTCACTCTGGATATGTACAGTTCTTGGAGAGTGGGAAGTGTTGAACCAATTATTCGCTCAGCAGTCCGGACTACCCTCTGTAGTCTTCTGAGGTCAGATTTGGTAGCTGAGCTGAACCAGACAGTTATTGAAGTGCAGAGGACTGATTCAATGATGGCAGAGTAGAACTGTTTCAGCAAGTCCTGTGGTAGGTTGAACTGGCGAAGGAAGTACAACATCTGCTGGGCCTTTTTCACAATAGAGTCCGTGTGACTGTCCCACTTCAGGTCCTGAGAAATTGTGGTGCCCAGGAACCTGAATGACTCCACTGCAGTCACAGTGCTGTTCATGATGGTGAGTGGGGGGAGAGCAGGGGGGTTTCTCCTGAAGTCCACGATCATTTCCACAGTTTTGAGCGTGTTGAGCTCCAGGTTGTTAAGACTGCACCAAACAGCCAGCTCCTTAACCTCCTGTCTGTAAGCAGACTCGTCACCGTCCTGGATGAGGCCGATCAGTGTGGTGTCGTCTGCAAACTTCAGGAGCTTGACAGAGGGGTCTTTAGATGTGTAGAGAGAGAAGAGCAGTGGGGAGAGAATGCAGCCCTGAGGAGCTCCAGTGCTGATGGTGCGGGTGCTGGACGAGAATTTTCCCAGCCTCACTAGCTGCTGCCTGTCTGTCAGGAAGCTGTTGATCCACTGACAGACGAAGGTGGGCACGGAAAGCAGAGTTAGTTTGGGCAGGAGGAGGTCTGGAATTATAGTGTTAAAGGCCGAGCTGAAGTCCACAAACAGGATCCTCACATAAGTCCCTGGTCTGTCTAGGTGTTGCAGTTTGTAATGCAGTCCCATGTTGACTGCATCATCCACAGACCTGTTTGCTCTGTAGGCAAACTGCAGGGGGTCTAGTGATGTCCTTCAGATAAGCCAAAACCAGTTTTTCAAATGACTTCATGACCACAGATGTTAGAGCTACAGGTCTGTAGTCGTTAAGTCCTGTAGTCTTGGGTTTCTTTGGGATGGGGATTATGGTGGCGCGTTTGAAGCATGAGGGGACTTCACACAGCTCCAGGGATCTGTTGAAGATCTGTGTGAAGATGGGGGCCAGCTGGTCAGCACAGGATCTCAGACAGGCTGGTGTCACACTGTCTGGGCCTGGTGCCTTCCTTCTCTTATTCTTTTTGAAGACCTGGCGCACGTCATCTTCTGTTATCTGCAGTTCAGGTGTGGGGGAGAGGGGGGTTGCAGGAGGTGTGAATGGTGTTCTTTCAAACCTACAATAGAACTCATTAAGATCGTCTGCCAGTTGTTGATTCTCCACAGTGCTGGGGGATGGTGTCTTGTAATTGGTGACGTCTTTCAGACCTTTCCACACTGAAGCCATGTCACTGGAAGAGAATTGAATCCTTAACTTATCTGAATAATTCCTCTTTGCCACTCTGATCTCATTTTCCAGTGTGTATTTGGCCTGTTTATACAAGACTCTGTCCCCATTCCTGTAAGCATCTTCTTTGGCCTGACGGAGCTGTCTGAGTTTTGCAGTGAACCACGGTTTGTCGTTCCTTGTTAATCCTGGTGCCAGTATCAAAAACAATGTGTTATTTCTGGTGTATTCTTTACCAAACATTGGTCAAAATGACATGAAGACAATAGAGGAGTCAAAAACACTGTTCTTTCCAAGTCATCATTCTGAAAACTGACATCTTCATGGGAAACAGCTTGCTAAATAGACAAAGTAAACTCTGCCATGGTTTATATAACTTGGTTTGGTTTTATCATATCACTGACTGCCTTCTGCAACCATTGTGATGGAAATTCATCTAGGACTACATGGATTTGGACACTGGATCCCACTTCAGAACTTCACTAACATCCCAGTGTTGACTGAACACTGAAGTAATTTGGGGTTTGCTGGACTAATCAAAGGAAAGCCCATAGTCAGCCCTGACAGCAAACATTTAGTTTTTGATCTTGCACTCTGTATATATAAAGCAAAAGACTTGTTTACTGAATCCAAAATAAAAGAATGAGAATAAAAAGAACGCTTCACGTTGAGTGATGGGGTTGAACACAAAAATGAGACTGAGAGCATGAATGCATAAACAGCTCCTCCATCCTTCCAACTGGCATCAGACACCCTTCATTCCCTGCAACTCGAGTGCTGGTTACTGGCATGCTATATGATGAAATTAGACACATGATTTATTGTCCAAGGGGGGCTGTTCTATGTTACTTGTCTAGGAAATGTTTAAAACTACAGCTTTATGAAATACTGTAGTGTATTTACTTGAATAAACTATAGTGTGCTTTGCAAGGAGGGAGTTAAGTCAGGACGTGTTGGTACAAAAGAGAGTGCACCAAACCTCCTCTTTTAAGGGTCCTTGAGGACTCATGCAACATTCCTGGAGCAGGCAACACCCTCGGTGCGCTTCCCGGTTTTACAAAATGCAAGGATGAAAAATAGCATTTTCAGGAGGTAAAATATACTAAACATTAAAATGTTTGGATTGAGGAAAATCTTTCAGGCACGTAATGCTTGATAAATTACAAAAACACTTTGCAGAGTTTGAAACGACAAGGTCGAGCAATTGCATTTCAAGTGCTCTGTCTAAAGTATGTCCATTTGTTCTGGTTCCAAGACAACCTCTGGAGCAAGATGAGGACTAGATTAACTGCACTATCACTCGAGTTCAGGATACATTATCATTTGAATGTTACCATGGCATCACACCATTAGAGACACAAAACCTCTTTGAGGGAAGCTTGCCTAATTTAAAAGGTTTTGTTGCTATCTAATGAAAATTTATAAATTAGACTTTTTTTTTTTAAATTAGGTTTTTTCTTCATGACATTAATGTAATGATTTGATTCATAGAAAGACGAAAGGTCAACGGTCATAACTGGTGTTTCAAATACAAATCAAATATCTCTAAATTAGATCAAATGTTGGCTATTTTTCTGGTTTGCTGATGTTTATATCAATCATAAAGCACAACATAAAAACAAAATTACAGATAAATCTGCAAAAAGTGACTTTAGTTTAATAAATTTTACACACATACACTCACCGGCCACTTTATTAGGTACACCTTGCTAGTACCGGGTTGGACCCCCTTTTGCCTTCAGAACTGCCTTAATTCTTCGTGGCATAGATTCAACAAGGTGTTGGAAACATTCCTCGGAGATTTTGGTCCATATTGACATGATAGCATCACGCAGTTGCTGCAGATTTGTCGGCTGCACATCCATGATGCAAATCTCCCATTCCACCACATCCCAAAGGTGCTCTATTGGATTGAGATCTGGTGACTGTGGAGGCCATTTGAGTAAAGTGAACTCATTGTCATGTTCAAGAAACCAGTCTGAGATGATTTGAGCTTTGTGACATGGTTCATTATCCTGCTGGAAGTAGCCATCAGAAGATGGGCACACTGTATTCATAAAGGGATGGACATGGTCAGCAACAATACTCAGGTAGGCTGTGGCGTTTAAACAATGCTCAATTGGTATTAAGGGGCCCAAAGTGTGCCAAGAAAATATCCCCCACACCATCACACTACCACCACCAGCCTGAACCATTGAGACAAGGTAGGATGGATCCATGCTTTCATGTTCTTTACACCAAATTCTGACCCTACCATCCGAATGTCGCAGCAGAAATAGAGACTCATTGTAGCCTCCGTTTCCTGTTCTTAGCTGACAGGAGCGGCACCCGGTGTGGTCTTCTGCTGCTGTAGCCCATCTGCTTCAGGATTCGACATGTATTACGTTCAGAGATAGTATTCTGCATATAGGTTGTAACGAGTGGTTATTTGAGTTACTGTTGCCTTTCTATCATCTCTAACTAGTCTGCCCATTCTCCTCTGACCTCTGACATCAACAAGGCATTTTCGTCCACACAACTGCCGCTCACTGGATATTTTCTCTTTTTCGGACCATTCTCTGTAAACCCTAGAGATGGCTGTGCGTGAAAATCCCAGTAGATCAGCAGTTTTTGAAATACTCAGACCAGCCTGTCTGGCACCAACAACCATTCCACGTTCAAAGTCACTTAAATCCCCTTTCTTCCCCATTCTGATTCTCGGCTTGAACTTCAGCAAGTCGTCTTCACCACATCTAGATGCCTAAATGCATTGAGTTGTTGCCATGTGATTGGCTGATTAGCAATTTGTGTTACCAAGCAATTGAACAGGTGTACCTAATAAAGTGGCCGGTGAGTGTATATATATGTGTATATATATATAAAGTCACACTTGTATTTTCTCAGGCGATTTTCTCAGTATTTTTATTTTTGCACTCTAAGATTCCAGATTTTCAAACAGTTGTATCTCGGCCTAATATTTTCCTATCCTAGCAAACCTAAAAAAATAAATAAATCTCAATTTCAGAAAATTGACCCTAATGACCTAATGTCCAGGGTCATATATATAGGCATATTTCAAGACTGACAGATGTTTATATCCATCTTAATGCCGTGGACTACAGATAAAGCCACAAAACAAGACTTAAATTTGACAAAAGGAATTTCTGGAATATACTGTAGTCAGAACCTTTTCACTTTAATACAGAGACAAACATCCAGACACAGAGAAGAAATGAAACTTTATCGATCCCCTGTCACACATTAGAGAAGAACTGTGGGATATACATCAGAATTAAGTTATTCATCATCATAAAATTGTCAGTCACCCCGTGAGTAAATCCTTCTTGAATTTTTTAATCACTTGGAGTAGCTCATAAATAGTCCCTCTCTCACTGCCAGGTGAGAACATGTGCCCAGTTTTCCTTCACTTTTTCCCACCTTTTCCAAATTAACAAATGGTGAAAGAATGAGTTAGCAGGAAAATTGGCTTTTAGATTAATTCCAGTTCAAACAGTAAGGTGAAACACTGGCCCACATTACAGCAGTTGAAGAGAACATTGAATAAAGGTGTTCATAAATTTCCAGAGTCTCCCCAGAACATTATTTTCCAATAGGCATCCCTCACATTGAAAACCTAAACTTGCCTGCATCTAACAACCAGAAAGAGAGAGAATTTATTGCTTGGTTCATGTATTGTCTTAGAAAAAACCTGAGTCAACAAACAACA